>NC_140940.1:149563265-149998265 GCF_014529385.1 Adiantum capillus-veneris
CTCTATCTTGTCCAAAATGGGTGCACGGTAAAATTTTACAAATAAAATCAAAACTTGTCGGACCTTTTGGATTTAGAATGTACTCATTGAGATCTATCCATTGATATATAGCATGCCATCAGATTCTTTATATTCTAAAAGATTCAATTTTTTGATGTGACAACTCCATCTCATAAATGGAATCTTTCCCCACGTTTCAGCTTCAATGGGGAGGCCATAACTTCTACAAATCAACATCATCTTCCCTTGCTAGGTCTTTAGCTTCTTTTGGCAACATTTGCACTTCTACTTTTGATCCTTGTGCACTTTTGAAAATTCCATGATAGATCGTGACATGTTGGTGCTCTAGATGCTCTTTGGCTAACCAGGTAACATTTGCTTCCTTGAGAGAATCTTCTCTTAAGTGGTACGGAGAAGCTCTCCTAGCTTAGCCTTCATGCTTTTCTTCTTCGGAGCTCCTACGATAGATGAGAGAGATCGTGACAGAAAATCATCAAAATATGCTTGCCAGACTTGTTTCACCTCCTACTAACAAGTAGAAAGGCTAATACAGCAGTTGAAGTACAAAACACAAATTTTAGCAAAATTTATCTTTGGCGTGCCGAAGATGAAATTATGTGCATGTAATTGCAACTTGGTGCCAAAGTGGATGTACATGAAGTGCATGTGTTGTAGGTGATGTGCATGAAGTATGATGGCTTTCTGACCCCTGTGGTGAGAGTTATGGGCAATTGCTTATCTATTTTTTATGTCATCTGAGCTTGTCATGCTTGAGGGAGTTAGGCTTTTTCAATCTTGATGAAACTTGACATGGAGCTTCACTCAAGCCATATAAACACACCTATGACAAAATTTGATGAGATAGGTTCCAATTGGTCCAATTGTTCACAGATCTATCTTTGGCATGCCAAAGATGGATTTCCATTGAATTGGTTTTTTTTTTTACTTCTTGCCTCTTGGGTTCCTCTATAGGGTGGTACTTAAGCCCTGGGTAAAGTTTAGCTCAATTGGTGGGACAAGTCCTTTGTGTGCACCCTCTTATATATTCTTGGCGGTACGGTGCAATATAGGGAAGTGCATGAATAATGTGAGTGTGCCTAGGTGTGTAGAGACTAAGTGGATCATGCTTGTATGAAAAGATGTGCAAAAAATGTGTCAAATGTGACAATTTATCTTTGGCACACCTAAGATAAATTTTGCAGATTATTGCTACATTTACCCCCAACTTGCCCTATATAGCTTCTACTAGGTTAGATAAGGTGAATGGTGGCCTTGATTCTGTATCTTGCACTTGGTGTTGATCCTAGTGAAGTCGGTTGTCTCCTCCTGAGTAGGGTTTGATTCTGGGCTACCAGCTTGTGGTTGTGGGCCCACTAGAGGTTAGTAGGAGTTAGGTATAGTAGGCAAAGTGCTCCCCATAAATTTGAGGACAAATGGATCAATATATTGCACAAAAGTGAAAATGTCACTTTGCGGTGGAGACATTGTCATTTTTCCATAACCTAATGGGGTGGACTCTAATGCACCCCCAAACCTCTACAAACCTTTTGCCTAATGACATCTACAAGTGGGTCAAAACTGGTCTCCAAATGGGCCTTTTATCTTCAGCACATTGAAGGTACTAGGTCAAGATTTTATTCTGATTTTGCACTCTAGAGCCTACTCTTGTGTTCACTTACTTGAGATGAGCCCATGGTTCAAGTTGGTGTGATTTGGATGCCCGGTGTGGCCGATATACACATTGTTGTTCCCGAACACTCCCAGATTGCCCTTGTTGTCGTGCCCCCTACGACCTTGGTGGTGGACAAAGTGGTCATCAAAATGCTTCTTGTTATAGTTAGGAACTTACCCCTCATGGCTGGAGCAAGTAAGGACCGACCGATCGTGTGTAGAAGCTCGCAAGAGAGCGCCGAAAATCATTAGCTTGACTCTCTCCTTTGAAGGACTAGAATGCAAATGAGAGTATAAATGGCTTAAAGGACTATACATATCTAGACTTTACTTACACCCCCCATCTTGTACCTACACGTTGAGCTGATTAGACCTCAAAATGTACCCTCAGATCGAAATTTCTTGTAAATTGACACTTGAGGACGTTTCTACCAAAAGTTGTCCAAAGTGGTTAGTGAGTCTGAGTGGTCATCGAACAATTTGATCGGAGTTTCCCCCAAAAAAAAATTGGCGGTTCCATTGAGATTCAAGATTTGGCGTTTCAATACGGATTCCAATTTTGGCACTCTTGTTTATTTATTTATTTATTTTGGACTTTATTAGATTTTCCTAACCAGATTGAACAAAATTATCTAAAACTACTTAGAAAAATTTCATTTCAAGCTCAAAAATACAAAAACGCTCCTAATTTTAATACTTGGCCATATTTTTTGTGGATTGCTCCCCTTTTTATCACTTTTTGGCCATAAAACATGAGAAAAAAGTAAATATTGTGATATTTTTGGTTTTTTGGTAGTATTTACATGCACACGTAGGGATTATCACATTACAATCCCTATTCTGATTTCTTTTAAGGGCATTTTACTCTTTAGTAACAAGAATTCGCACCTTGACATTCAAACACTTCAAAACTTTGCCCTTATGTCTATTTTTGGTATCCGGGTCCGCATTGAAAATTCCTCCCCCCTCCTTGTCTGAGTCTGTTGGGATGACAAAGTATAGATAGGGTTGTGCACTGCATGGGTGACAAAATTGTGTCCATGCATGGCCAATATTGGCCCTATCATGCTTTTGATGTCAATGCATTTGAAAACACTATACGGTGCAAGAGGTGGGTCTTGAGTAGTGTACTCAAGGGTCGCCGATGGCGAAGCATCCTGTTGATTAACTCTCTTGAAGAGAAAATCGTGCAGTACTTGCTCTCATTCTTTGATCGTTCTATGTGCACTTTTCTCAGTCATTGTGATGGACGTTATTGGCATTGCTAGTACAGGTGAAGTCTTTGGTACCCATCGATATACGACTTCCCTTGGTTGTGCCTTGAATTGTTGTTTGCAAACAATTGGTGGCTTGGGATTAGCTTTAGATTCTTGCTTACCGTACCCATTTGGTCATCTATGATTGCGTTTTCTATTGTTGTGGTTGGTAGGATGGTGTAATAATATGCTTTCTCTTAGTGTACATCAATTTTAGGCACCCAGATCTGTTTGGAATTGGTAGCAAGTTGGGTTTTGGGTACCCAAAATTGTTTGGTTCCTTGCATGTTTGTTTTGCATGGATGAGTTTGGTAATGCGCATTGGGCACTGGCTTGAAGTTTTCCTTGTTATTTGTTGGTGGCGTAGGAGATTGAATAGTGGCTTTCCACTCTTCTCGACTATAAGCAAGTGGTACTCTTAGTTTGGGGTTAGTTCTAGAACCTTGGCATCCTAGTCTTGGACTGCTTTGTAGGTGCACATCCAAGGAAATCCCATCACAATATCTTCATTCATATGCGCGTCTAGAATACAGATGAAAGTATGTTGACATACAAATCAATGGACAAACTAGCACTTGGTTTGTTGCTTTTTTGTTTGTTGTGTAGTTGATCGCATTAAGCCATGCACATGTATCAACTAGTTATTGGACTTTGAACCCATCCTTTAGGGTCATTTTTATGCGCATGTCCAATCTATCCTGCCATTCGTTATTTGTCTCTACCTCATCATCTGCTAGGGGTTGAATCTGAAGGGTATTGAGGGGTAGAACTTGAGGGATCAATTGCATTGCTACCTTTCGCTTTAGAACTCAAATGCATGCTTTTTGTTTGCAGCCTTGGTTTATTCTTCTAATCACCCCCTCGACCACTCGATCAATGATTGGTGCCCAAGGAGTTTGAACATTTTTCTTTGTTGTTGATTCTCTCTTTGGAGATGAGGCACTACTAGTCGCATTATCTGTATCTTCACTCACCTCTCCATAGGCCTTGCAATTGTCAACTAGATAGAGAGCTTCTCTAGTGACTTGATAATTGTGCATCCTTTCAAATGTAGGTCCATTTTTAGATTTTTGTTCACCAAGCCCTCTATGAAGAGAAATGATATCTTCTCATCTTGTGGTATCTCTCTCACAGGACATCTCTCGATGTATTGTTTGAAGCAAAGCAAAGCTTCCTTCACTCTTTCGTTCTCTTTTTTTTTGAAAGCATAGATGTGTGACACCGTGTTATGTTTGATTCCCCTTTTTGAGAACTCCTCTAAAAACTCTTGTAAGAGTTGAACTATCTTTGGAAAATCATCTTTGTTTAGAGTTTGGAAGCATGTCAAAGCCGTCCCTTCTAATGTCAATCCAAATCCCTCATACTGAGTATGGAAATCTATAATCTTTTCAACTCTCAAAACTTGTTTGAAGAGTGAGACATGAGCATATGCATCCTCTGACACATCGTATTTTGTCTTGACACATTGGGCCACTTGATATGGCCATAATCGTTGTGGTTCAATCACCAATATAACCAATTTGTGGTCTCGTGGAAAGACGTCTCTCGTGCTCTCCTCTCGTCTTGGAGAAAATCTAGGTGGAATCCTCTCAAATATGTGCTTTGGCATCGTTATTGGTTGAAAGTAAGTAGAGATTGGAGTATCCTTGCATGTGTATAATCCTAAGTCAATTGGATTGACAAGCTTGTACGCTCTTCCGTACTTATCTACCATCAAAACTTGAACTTCATTGGCATCTGTATATATGTATGCATAGAGATTCTTATGGAATGTCATCTCTCCAACATAGGGTCTACACACTTGTAGAATATACATTGATCCCCATTTGTGAATCTATATATGCCCTCATGAGCATAATCTATAAGCACTCTCATGGATTCATTGGTTTTGATGAATCTTACGTTTGGTTTATTTATCAGAGGATGCCTCTCCTCTAGGTATTCTCCCAATACCACTGTTGAAGGCATTGCAATGTTTCTTGCATTTCATATCTCTGAGTAGGGTAGAAAACCCTGATGGTGGATGATTTTTCATGATTAAGGCTCACTCAAGATTCTCAAGATAGTCTCTTACAAGACCACTTTGGCTTATTGCAACTTATCCCTTTTTGCCCTTGGTAAGGTCTCTCAAAATTCAGGAATTGTGACTTTTTGGTCTCTAGAAATTATTCTTGGGGTTCCCTAAGAGTTTATAAATGTTGTCTAGGTGTGTCCTATTGCCTGCAAGCTTTCTTCATGGCTATACCTGACTCAATTTGGAGCTGTCTATCAAAAATTAGAGAAATTTTAGTGTTTACACTTGAAACAACACTCAAAATAGTTGCAGGACCAGTAAACAGGACCTTTGGCTTGTATATTGGTCTCCAAAAGGTATTTTTAGCTCAAACTTGAGATTTGGGATTTTCTTAAGTATGTCTACGAGGTCACCAAGTCCGATACCCCCACTATGTTGAGGTACATGGATCACGATCTTTGTTCCTCTGTCAAATTTTTTTTCTCCAAATTTTGACAGTATGTACAAAGGTTATATGTAGGCTCTGTGCAAATTTTCATCAAATTTTGAGGTTGAGGTACATGGATCGTGATCCATGTTCAACCACATCTAGACTTGATCTCTTAGGAGTTTGTTCTTGACTATGTCCACAAGCTAAATCTCAAATTGTTTTGGATTTGGACTTGTTTTGACAGGTCAAATGTCCAACACTAGGTATACACAATTGTTTTCTGTCTTTCACCTGTTTTGTTCCCTTTTGACCACAATTTGCTCATTTTGTTTCAAAACTGGGCTTGAGAATATGTTTCCTTGTGTATGCACTACTAATCTGGAAGATTTTAGGTCAAGCTGTCATTGTGGGTACATGGATTGTAATCCATGTTTGGAGCCCAAATTGACATGTCATAATAACTAATATCTTATTCTCCTAAATGATTTTCTCATGTTAAACTGATCATTTAGTAAGGGGAAGTACCGGGGGAGAAAAAGCTAGAATATTGGTTAAGCTGGCAGACCGGCCACAGTAGGGATCAAAAGGAGGGAAAATAGGGATCCAAAGGGGGGGCCATTTGCAAAAGAGAAATGTGCAACAATGGGCTCCAAAGACCTTAGGGTTCAGCCCATTAAGACTTCCAAATTGTCAAGGCTCCAAAATTCAAAGGTAAGACCAAATGGTCAAGCTTAATGGAAATGCTTATGTGATGACCAAAAAGTCTTCAAGTGGTCCTAGATAAGAGGGGGCGAGCCCTAAAGGTAGGGGAAGAGAGAGAGAAGGTGAGAGAACACACACACACACACACACTCCAAAGCTTCCCTTTACACAAAGGGCATAATGGACACATGTCAGCTCCCTAGCCCAATTGGCCACAAGGTGCACTCAAATCCTATTGGATGTCCATAGAAGTGGACCAATGAGAATTAGGCTAGAGTAAATCTAATTTAATTCATTTCAAAACACTTGATAAAAGAACCACTAAAATTAAGCTCTCTATAAGACTATTGGACAGTCTCCCAAGGGGTCCAATGAACATTCAACAACCCAATGGCTTGCTTGATTCCTATTGTCCAGAAGATAAAGGGATCCAATGAGAGTTTAGTTGCATTATTTAATTACCTAAAGCACTCACAAAAGGGGAAAGGGGAACACATCTCACAAGGCTATCACTTATGCTTCTCAAAGATGATTGGCTATCACTTATGCTTCTCAAAGATGATTGGCTAATCTTTGCAGGGTCCAATGGGGTGTCAGCAAGAGTAAATTTAGAGAGGGGTCGACCGAGAGAGAGAGGGGGCTGATTTTGGCAAGGAATTATAACACACACACTCACACACTCTCATGTGTGAAGCAAGAAGACTCTCTCTCCCCTTCTCAAGCTTTAATGGAAAGATCATCATCTACTCCAAGCTTGTGGGAAGGGAGGCCTACACCAACAACTCTTGGCTTTGTGATGCAAATCCAACCAAGAGCCAAGCTTCAATGCATGCTTATCTCCTCTACCATGCTAATTACTAATCTATGCTAAGATTTTATGAGTGATTATGTGAGGAGATATACTCCTTTCTCGTAAGACTACTCCTTCCTCTCAATCTACTCTCATACCCTGCTAGCTCTCACCATCTTTGAAGGTGTGTGAGGTCTTGGGTCTGAGACCGTGAGGGAATTGATGTTGTGTTTTATAAGTGTGTGCATGGTGCTTGAAGCTTCCTTCTTCATTGCACCATCAAGTTATTGAAGAAACACAAAGTATTGTATTGTAAAATTTCTCCCTTGATGGGGGAAACCTACAATACAAAGCCTTTTGGAGGGGGGACCGGCTCCATGTAAATTCGGTCCTCAATTGTTGTTAATAGCTTAATTTCTCTCTCTTTGAAGTATTGTTCATGCCTATCTAACTAGGTGTTATGCTTTTTGTTGATCTCTCCATCCAAGCACTCTTGCTATGCTCATTATGAATCTATTCTAATGAAATGCTCATTATGTCTATGCTATTTTCTGCTACACACAAGTTACTAGGACATTAAATGTTACATCGGTATCAGAGCACAAGGTTTCTCTTATCTTGCCTAAGAAGGAAGGTCCTCAAGCTATCTATAAATGGTTGGCATTATTAATTGCAATTGAGTAAGTAGAATAGGGATTTTTTAGCCTTGCAGTGCACCTGCCTTTGTGCAGATAATGGGGCATCATTGTCGAGAGCTGTGGTCTTAATAGTGGATTCCTATGGGGCTTGCCTACGGCTTAACCGCTATTGAGATATTAGGAGCTTGATAGGAGCCGGTACTATTTTGGTGTTGAAAGACCCTCTCTTTTATTCCTTGCAATTAATGATATTTGAGCCACAGGTACAGGAGCTTGAGTGCTTTTCTAAAGGGGTAAAGAGGAGTAGCAACTACGGCTTGAAGTGCCAAAGTAAACCTAAAAAATTGTTAGAATGGTTGACAATAGTAAAGAGAGTGAAATTAATGTTGATAGCTTTGATTTTGCTAATGAGCAGGCTACTAATGATGCCCCTATGCTTGTTGACTACCTTGTTTCTAGGCTTCAACAAGCCATGGGCAATCCATCCCTCCAAAGTGAAGTGTAATGGCATCTTTATGCTCATGGGATTCTCCAAGCTCCCCACCATGAAGAGAGAGTACCTAGGAATCCTCCTTGTGAGACTTCCAAAAGAGGCCTCTCTCCGATTCGGGAAGAAGAAGAGGATCCATACGAAGGGCTCAAAAGTCTACTTCTTGATGATGCATCTCCTTCCCAAAGGAGAACTCAAGATCCCCCACCAAAGGAACGAGAAAGAAGTGAGTCTCCTGGCACCTCGGCGGAGATGCCTCCACAAAGTTGGCGGGCAAAACGCTCTCCATCACTCTAAACAGAGAAGACCATCACACACGTCTCTACACCATAATTCAAAGAGGGATGATAAAAAACAAGAGAAGAAAAAGGTGAGAAAGAGGTCACCCTCTTCTCCATCTTCTTCATCATCTTCCCCTTATGAAGAAAGTGATGGTGCAGACAAAGAGGAACAAGGCAAGAAAAAGGCAAGAAAGACGTCACCCTCTTCTCCATCTTCCTCAAATTCTTCATCTTCTAAGGAAAGCAATGGTGCAACTTTCGAACCATCAAAAAGAAGAGTCCATAAGAAATCCTATGCTGCGGGGAAGTGGTTGTCCAAGCTCAAGAAGTTCAAAGAGGGAGGAAAGAACATCTCTTTCCTTACCTACAATGGCACCTTTGGTGCTACGGACAAAGTCTTGGCCTTCGTCCAAAAATTCGATGAGGCGTTTGGAGATGAGGGCTTCACAAAGTCCTCTAAGCTATGTCATGTAGCTATGCATTTTCAAAAGTCCGCCAGGCAATGGTGGTCTAGCCAACGGGCAAATGGTGAAGCCCCACTAACATGGAAAGCTTTGAGAGCTTCCATCATGAAGCAGTTTTTGGCCACCAATGCCAAAGACAAAGTACTAACCGAATAGTGAAGCTTGAAGATCTCTCCCTACAAATCTATTCACAAATATGTAGACAAGTTTTGGGACTTACATCTCAAAGCCACTGTCTTCAAAAAGATGGATTTTGGAGAGCAAAAATAACAATTTTGTGCAGGCTTAACTGAAGATATGGCAGAGTATGTCAACTCCCAAAGGCCAGGCACCATATCTACAGTCATGCACCATACCATGGTGGCTTCTTGAATCAATTTCCAAACAGGAGCTAAGAGAAATCTTAAGCCCACATAAAACAAGAGTTCCAATGAGCCTACGGGGAAGGACAATGTCCAAAAGTCTCCTAAGGGCAATTCCAATAACAACAAAACTAAGGAGAAGGGAGTTTACAAAGGCAAAAACAAACTCTCTCCTGAAGAGTTTGAGCGTTATCACAAGGATAACCGTTGTTTCAAACGCGGCAAGCAAGGGCATGTGTATTGAGCTTTCCCCAAAAAAAACGCCTGCCATGAGCCTCCCAGAGCTACGGTTGAAATCCAAGAAGAGGAAGCTCACCACAAAGGATCTCCTCTATGCCATGCTTGGGGAAAGGTAAGAGGACATGATGCTTTTATTCTCTTTGACCCTGGTTCTACTCACAATTTCATATCCACAGAGTTGGCCACCAAGCTAGGCATCCAAGCCTATGAGATGGGAGATATCCTACCCGCCCATGGTGCTTTCAAGGGGCAAGAAGCTTCAGTCACTCCCTTAATCAGGAAATTGAGGCTCCATGTCCAAAACTATGTGGACAAAGAGGACTTCTTTATCTCTCCTCTCAAGCACGAGGATGTAATCCTAGCGGCACCATGGTTTGATCGCATGGTTGTTGATGTTAAATTCCCTGAAAGGAAAATCTACTTTAGGTTCAGGGAAAAAGATATGTACATAGATGCCAAAGAGATGGGTAACACCATACCCATTTTACATACACAAGCTTTCAATAAGTCAATAAAGAGCTCTATTTCTGTGTATGTCATTTTTGTTAAAGATTCTCAATATGAACCTGATGCTTTAGCAAAAGAAAATATAAACAATCACAACGAATTAGAGTTATCCAATTTTCTCAAGGGATCTCAAGATCTTTTTATTGACGACATCCCTTGTGAACTACCTCCTAAACGAGGCAATGATGACCATGCAATTGAACTTCTTCCAGGAAGTTCACCGCCTAATAAACCTTGTTATAGAGTTTCTCAAGCTCAACAAGAGGAGATTATGCGGCAAGTGCATGAGTTAGTTAAGAAGAGCATGGTTAGGCCTAGCTCATCTCCATTTTGCTCACCCATGTTATTAGTAAAGACGGCACATATTGTATGTGTGTCAACTATAGAGCACTAAATAGGATCAATATAAAAAACAGGCTTCTCGTTCCACGGGTAGAAGACCTATTTGATAAGCTGCAAGGGTCGACCTACTTCAGTAGGATTGACCTAAAAAGCGACTACCATCAAATAAGGATAGTTGATCAAGACATTGTAAAGACCGCATTTTGCACTACGTTTGGTCTTTACAAATACATTGTCATGCCTTTTGGCTTGACCAATACACCAACCACATTTAACCGCTTGATGGAGAAGCTATTCAGGTCTCACTTAACCTTTATTGGAGTGTTCTTTGATGATATTATCATCTACTCTGATTCACTAGACGAACACAAGCAACATCTCCATGTAATATTTCAAGTCTTATGAGAGAATAAACTTTATGTTAATCGAAAGAAAAGTGAGTTTTTCTTACAAGAGATTTAACATTTAGGTCACACTATCTCTCAAGATAGGCATCCAAATGGATCCATCAAAGCTAGAGGTAATAAAAGGATGGCCTAATGCAAGGAATCTTCATGAACTAAGAAGCTTTATAGGTATGTGTGCATACTATAGACGCTTCATAGAAAAGTTCTCACTAATAGCAGGACCATTACATGACCTAACAAAGAAAAATGTTAGGTCTACCAAGGAGAACAATGCTTTCAAAAAGCTTGAAGAAAAGCTTATCTCTCAACTTGTGCTTACACTCCCGGATCTCTCAAAGCCATTTGAGGTCCAATGTGATGCTTGTGGTGATTGCCTTGGAGCTGTTTTGCTCCAAGAAGGGTACGCCATAGCCTATGAAATCCAAAGGCTTGACCCTGTTGAGCAAGATCTAGGCATATATGAAAAAAACTCCTTGCAGTTCTACATGCCTTAGATTCGTGGAAGCACTATTTATTTCATTCTGTGGACGGATCACCAAAGCCTTAAGTACTTCATGACGTAGACCAAGCTCTCCGACAAACAAATGAGGTGGGTAAATTTCCTTTGGCAATTTCATTTTCATATTGCTCACATTTCTAGCAAGTATAATCAAGTAGCTGATGCACTCTCAAGACGGCCAAGAGTGAATGCGATTTCCATAGCAACTCACAATGATCTATCCTCTATGATAGATGAGTATGCTATTGATCTCGATTTTAGAGATGTGATTTCATCCCTTGCACTAGGGAAGAAAGAGGAAGCATTTACTTTACATGATGGTTATCTTCTCTATGGCACTAGACTATGCGTTACCAACTCACTATGTGAGAAATTAATGTATGAATCTCATGCTCCTCCTTATGCTGGGCATAGAGGGATTCAGTCTACCCTAAAAGAAATTGAAACATATTTCTATTGGCCTACCATGAAAGCAAACTTACAAGAGTATGTTTCTAAATGTGTGGTATGCCAAAAGACAAATATTGATAGAGGGAAGCAACCTGGATTGCTTCAACCATTGCCAATCCCTAATTCACCATGGGAGAGCATATCCATGCACTTTCTCTTTGGATTTCCCAAGTCTATCCATGGGAATACGAGAATATGGACGATAGTAGACAGGTTTAGCAAACAAACTCATTTTATACCTGTCAAAAAGACTATCAAAGCCCATCAAATGGCAATCCTCTTCATTTCACAAATCTTCAAGTACCATGGTTTGCCGATGTCCATAGTTCCGGATAGAGATCCTAGAATGACCAGTAATTTCTAGAAGGGTCTCTTTGAGAATTTAGGGACAAGGCTAAACTTCTCTTCGGCCCACCCGTAAACAGATGGCCAAAGTGAAATAGCTAACCTAACAATTCTTTATCTACTAAAATCCTACGTAATAGAAGTAGATCAAAGGTCCCAATGGGAGAAGTACTTACCCTTAGTGGAGTATGCCTACAATAATATTGTACATACCTCCACGGAAAAAGCACCTTTCAAGGTAATTGATGGAAGACCAAAAAGTCCCCTGCTACTTAAGGTACACGAGAAGATCTTCACTGTAGATGAGTATAGCCGAGACCTACAAGAATATTTCCAAAAGATTAAGGATGCTATCTCTATCTCACAGCAAAGGCAAAAGACTACTGCTGTGATAAGCACTAAAGAGCTCAAGCCTTTAAAGAAAATGATTGGGTCTTGCTTAAATTTCCCAAGCCTCAATTAATTAGGCACACCTCCATGAGCAAGAATCCTACGGGACACCAAAAGTACTATGCTAAGTTAGCAAAAAGGTACTATGGTCCCTTCTTGATTCTTTGACCAATCAATGAGATGGTTTATCAACTCAAGTTGCCCAGCCATTGGCTCATACACAATGCTTTCCATGTGAGCCTACTAAAGCCTTACAAAGGAGAGCCACCTCAAGAACCAACTATTTAAGACCCACCAAAGATCGAGGACCAAGAAGAGGTGTTGTAGCCCAAGTCCATTCTCCTACATGAAGACCAGGTATTAAGAGGCGGTAAGACTATCTGATGGTATCTTATTAAGTTTAAGAAATATCCTTTTGAAGATGCTAGATGGATGCAACGCATACAATTAAAGGATAACCTAAACCTTTTCAATGCTTATAATGTTTTCCTACAGTAAGAAAATGTACAAATGTTTAAAATGAACAATATTTTTGTCTTATAAGACTCTCTTTTTGTTATTTGTGCACAAATGTTAAGTAAGTTTGCGAAGACAACGTCTCCCAAACACCAAGTAGAGCTTGTCACTCTACTATGGAAGATTGATAGAACTAATGTGCAGACATGCTTGTGAAAGCTTAGACTCACAAGCACCAAATGGATTAGTCATCCATTCTGGAACGATGTCGTAGGCTAAGATAGGGATCCTCTACCCGCTAGAAAAAGGACTAATGAATAGGACTTATCTTCTCTACCCCATAGTTGAGGACAGATATGATTTCAAGAGAGAGGTAATGTCATAATAAATAATATCTAATTTTCCTAAATGATTTTCTCATGTTAAACTGATCATTTAATATGGGCAAGTACCAGGGGAGAAAAAGCTAGAATATTGGTTAAGCAGGCAGACCGGACACAATAGGGATCCAAAGGAGGGAAAATAGGGATCCAAAAGGGGGGCCATCTGCAAAAGAGCAATGTGCAACAATCGGCTCCAAAGATCTTAGGGTTCAGCCCATTAAGACTTCCAAAATTCTAAGGTAAGTCCAAATGGTCAAGCTTAGTGGAATTGGATACTTATGTGATGACCAAAAAGTCTTCAAGTGGTCCTAGATAGGAGGGGGCGAGCCCTAAAGGTAGGGGAAGAGAGAGAAAAGGTGAGAGAACACACACACACACACACACACTCCAAAGCTTCCCTTTACACAAAGGGCATAATGGACACATGTCAGCTCCCTAGCCCAATTGCCCACAAGGTGCACTCAAATCCTATTGGATGGCCATAGAGGTGGACCGATGAGAATTAGGCTAGAGTAAATCTAGTTTAATTCATTTAAAAACACTTGATAAAAGAACCAATAAGAATTAATCTCTCTAGAAGACTATTGGACAGTCTCCCAAGGGTCCAATGAGCATTCAGCAGCCCAATGGCTTGCCTGATTCCTATTGGCCAGAAGACAAAGGGGTCCAATGAGAGTTTAGTTGTATTATTTATTTACCTAAAGCTCTCACAAAAGAGAAAAGGGGGACACACGTCACAAGGCTATCACTTATGCTTCTAAATGATGATTGGCTAAGCTTTGCAGGGTCCAATGGGTGCCAGCAAGAGTAAATTGCAAGAGGGGTCGACCAAGAGAGAAAGGGGGGGGGGGGGGGGGGGGGGGGGGGGGGGGGGGGGGGGGGGGGGGGGGGGGGGGGGGGGGGGGGGGGGCTGATTTTGGCAAGGCATTATCACCACACACTCACACAATCTCATGTATGAAGCAAGAAGACTCTCTCTCTCCTTCTCAAGCTTTAATGGAAAGCTCATCATCTACTCCAAGCTTGTGAGAAGGGAGGCCTACCCCAACAACTCTTAGCTTTGTGATGCAAATCCAACCAAGAACCAAGCTTCAATGCATGCTCATCTCCTCTATCATGCTAATTAGTAAGCTATGCTAAGATTTTATGAGTGATTATGTGAGGAGATATACTTCTTTCTCGTAAGACTACTCCTTCCTCCTCTCAATCTACTCTCATACCCCGCTAGCTCTCACCATCTTTGAAGGTGTGTGAGGTCTTGGGTCTGAGACCGTGAGGGAATTGATGTTGTGTTTTATAAGTGTGTGCATGGTGCTTGAAGCTTCCTTCTTCATTGCACCATCAAGTTATTGAAGAAACACAAAGTATTGTATTGTAAAATTTCTCCCTTGATGGGGGAAACCTACAATACAAAGCCTTTTGGAGGGGGGACCGGCTCCATGTAAATTCGGTCCTCAATTGTTGTTAATAGCTTAATTTCTCTCTCTTTTGAAGTATTGTTCATGCCTATCTAACTAGGTGTTATGCTTTTTGTTGCTCTCTCCATCCAAGCACTCTTGCTATGCTTATTAGGACTATGTCTATGCTATTTTCCGCTACACACAAGTTACTAGGCCATTAAATGTGACTTCACAAACTCTGACAACACCTATTGTGTCGTGCTAGAGCATTGTGTTGCTCTACCTATGTCTCTACAGAGTCTACTGGCACGTCCTTCATAGCTAAATTCTCTGTCTCATGAGCATGGTGGAGATCACCTGCGAAAGAGACATGTCTCGTCTCTCGCTCAAAGCATGCCAGCAACAAAATTGAGACTATGCTATCTCAAACCTCAAACACATGCATAGGATATACCAGGCTGCTGCGAGCTCCTCTGGCAATTACTAATGAACCACAATGAATCTAGAAAGACTGCTCTCTAAGCAGTATTTGACAACCAAATGCTGCCAACGATCTCACTGAGATCAAGCTCTGTCTCAAAGCTTTGTCTCAGCTTCAGAACATAGTGCACATGTTGTAGCGTGTATGACGCACCACTGGGCAAAGACAAACAAACGTCTCCTACACCCTCTATGTCCAATGCCGAACCATAAGCCAAGTCTCCCACTAGAAAATGTGCTAAACCACTCATGACATGGTGTGACGTGAAAAACAACATCACTATCTAGTAACCACTGTGGAGAAAGTGTGCTAGCCATAGAAAAATCTGCAAGAGGTACACTCGAGGCAAGCATGACATCACCATCACTGGCATAGATTGACTTTGGAACTGCCTCTCTAACATGCGTCAAAGCCGTATCTGCATCTCGCATACATCTCCACTGCTATCTCATACGTCTGAAACAACGGCGCCTAATGTGCCCTGTGTGACCACAATGCAAGTATCAGCAAGGATGGGACCTCCGTCTCTCAAAAGTCACCATAGTGGACTCTACACTGTCACACATATCTGCAACCATAAGTGAATGGATAAGAGCCAAAGTATGGCAAGAAATCTGGGAAAAATCTAGCAGAATCTCCCCTGTAAACTAAGAAAAACCTCAAGTACAATCTCAACCATAAACCATGCCAAAAGTGGCAACAAAGTGGGAGGTAACTCGACCACTACACAATCATCAAAAGCATGATCAAACACATCAAAACTGATGTTCACATATGCATAAAACCAACTCCACAATCTGAAAATTTTGCAAGCATAAACTGGGACAAATTGCTCAACCAAGCGTAAAGCGCATAACCATATCTCCAAGTAGAGAGCAAACTAGCTCAAAACGCATCCCATAAGAGAGACTACCTGCAAAAATTTGCAAAAACCTGTGAAACCTGTGACTAGCAAAGTCTGTAGCCACACAAGCATATGAAATCCTCACTCCTGCGAGAGTGGGTACAAGAACACCAAATTGTGTCGAAACTGACAAAACCTGTCAAAATCTGTCAAAGTGAGAGTAAACACTCAATCATTGTAAAAGTGGGAGTCTAGCTCGACCACTAAACCATCAAAGAGCAAACTGCAAATACCATGGCAAGAAATTTGGGAAAAATCGGATAGAGTTTCCCCTGAAACCCCAGCAAAAACTCAAAAATGTCTCACCAAATCGCATAAAGAACATGCAATGCCAAAAGCCTGGCAAACTACCTCACTCCTAACCGAGTGGCTCTATGGACGTGTACCTTTCCAAAAATTTGGCAAACTTGTAAACCTGCTCCATGCAAGCTACTCAAACTATATCCACATAATGCGTACATAGCATGAAATGCACAAAACCGTGCTAAAAAGGCTCTCTGAAATGCCAAACACAGTCAAACAATGCGCATAAAACCCCATCCGAATGTGTATAGATTTGTAAATCACATCCCAAAGCATCACTTATATGTGCAAAAACAAGATGAATTCTCTCTCTAATAGCACCACAATGTTCCATACATAGCCAAAGATACAAACCGCATCACTCTCTACAATGTAGGAATAAAGTTGCATATTGTCGAGATTGTTGACAAGCTGGCGTAGAAAATTTAGAGCTCAAAATTTCAAAATTCTTATATAATCAACACATTCGGAAAGTGCCAATACCCTAGGGTAGACTCCTGGATCACATATATCTGAGTCGGGGTGTGAGAGAGATATGCCAAAAACATCCATTTTTGGCCCAAAAACGCAGCATAAACTTGTTGTTGTTGCACCTGCTGTAATTCTGATCAGAATTTCAAAAAATGGACATCACCATTGCATCCAAAATGTGCCAAACTCCCAACCTAAACTCCTAGATCATATTCATCCGACTTCATGTGACGGAGAAATGCAAAAAACATTGTTTCGGGAGCCTAAAACAGCAAAAATGAGCTGCAACACTTCTTGTTTCTACTGTTTCTCTGCAAAATTCAGCAATAGCTTGCTATACAAGCTCTATAAAAACTGAATATACATGCCTAAGCTGAGATCTAGCGTCGTCAAGCCGTATCCACCGCCATCAAGCTCAATTCGCCATAGCCAAGCTCCATCGCTTCCGTCTCGCCAGGAAGCCGGGGCACGTGCCATTTTTCGTCGTAGCTCTAATACCACTTGTGAGTGCACGTGCATGTGTGGTGCAGTGCATGCGGGAAAGGGGAAGAGCAAGAGACCGTGTGGGTGGAGCAACCTCAGGAAGTAACTCAAGTGAGTGAGGTGCTCCTTATTCTTATGTATAGAAAGAATAAGGAAGTGTGTATACACGGACGTCCGGCCCCGAGCAAAGGCGTAGTGCCTTTATCCCAACATCATGTTGCCCCCATGGTGTGCTTGAATTCTATTGAATAGGCCTTAGAGAGGTCCGCTGAGAATTTAGTTTAATTAAATAAGTATTTAGCAAATATTCAAACCCTCTCTCTCAAAGCGAAAGGAGGACACTTGTCCAAATGCTACCATTGTTGCTTGATATGCACAAAGCATGTGATTGTCTAGGATTGAGGAGGTCCAATCAAATCCAACCAAGAGCTAGGAAGAGGGGTCGACTCAAGCAAGAAGGGGGGTTGCTTGTGCGTATACTCCCTCTCTCTTACACACACACACACACGCGCATTCATTCTCATTGTGTGAAGTGCAAGAACTTCATCTCCTCTTAGCTTGAGAAGTTGAGAGCCTACACCAACACCTCTTGGCTATGGAATGCAAATCCAACCAAGATCCATGCTTCAAATCTATGCTTACCATCTTCTTCATCTCCATTACTATGCTATACTATGCTATGCTCTACGAGTAATGGTATGGGAGGACACTACTTCTTTCTCGTATGTTACTTCTTCTTCCTCTTCCCTACCCTCACTCACTGCTAGCTCTCTCCACCTTTGAAGGTGTTTAAGGTTTTGGGATTGAGGCCAGGGACAAGTTAATGCTTTTGTTAAGTTAATTACGGACATAATTGTGGTGCATGAATCTTACCATCTTCATTGCACCAACAAGGTCTCAAGGAATACAAGCTTGTATTATACCAAGTCTCTCTTTATGAGAGAATCTATAATACAAAATGTTGGGATAGGCATGTCCTTCTTCAGCGAGACTATGGGAAACACCTCTACATATGCATATCTTTTTCTATTGGAATTTGTCCTATAAGTTGTAAGTTTCTAAGAAGGGCCACACGGAGAGCTGTCAGCTGGATAGCCACTCTAGCCTTGTACATAAATAAAGCCCAAGCCTATGATGTACACTCTATGATAAAAGTATTATTAGCCTTTTTGTGTATTGAGTCCACCTTTGGAAAGTGTGTACTTCTCTCTCTACTGTATGAAGCTATAGTTGCTCTAGCCTTCAAACCACCTTGAGCTCATTGCACAATCAAACCCTACAATTGGTATCAAAGCTAGGTTTGCCGCTCCCCACTTCCATCATCATGCACAACTCCCCTTGAAACCTTGAAGCTCTTGAGCTTGAAGCTGTAGGTCAAACAGGCATTCACTTTCTTGGCTCAAGCTGTGGAAATCAACAACCTATTGGTGTGAACAAGAGAGCTTAAGGTTCTGAGAGGAAAAAGCCAACCTTCTATCTTGAAGAGAATCAAGGGCAACCTGAGTACTCTCCGGGAAGTTCAAAGTAGGCAGCTTGTAATTGAGTTAAATTGAGCAAGGCAATAGCGCTTGGTCAAAACATTGGAGGGGCGAATTGGCCTCCTACAACACCTTGTCGTCGGCATTTCAGCTTGCATTTGATCTTGGGAGGAACATTCAGGAGATGGGTTGATCAGCCACAATCAGGTAGCACTAAAATCAAGGTAGCCGGTCAAGCGAGGTGGCGTGTGGTGGCCCTGGTGGGCATGCATGGGTGCATGTATCACACACACACACACACACACACACACACAACTCAGTCTTGCAACACAAGGCTTTTGCAACCTCTTATTTTGGTAGATCATATTCATGATCAGGACTCATGGATGTAAGTACAAGAGCGGGGCGACTTTAGTTGCAGCCTCAAATCACTCAAAAGTTGTAGAATGCCATCACCCCTTCCTAGACGGTGTCTGCTTGCCCTCGACATTTTCTGCTCTTCGTCAACTTCTTGTGAAAATTAAAAATGAATTTTGTTTTCAAACGGCCGCCCATCCCTTGGCTCCCATAGCCCCCCCCCCCCCCCCCCCCCCCCCCCCCCCCCCCCCCGAAGCTGCGTGTCTCACATGCATTGCAAAGTCCTAAAAGTTATCCTTCGCAAGCGAATGCTCCTCATCTCGTGGCAGCTCGACGACACTCTCCACAACACATAGCAATAAGCGGCTATGGTCTGTTGTAAAATCGAGGATAAGCAAACCATTCACTTCTGTTGAAGGCACTCTCACTAGGGCCCAAATCGCACAAGCACAAGCTAAAGATGAACAAGCACTCGACATAATTATCACATCACTCCATGATAATTATGTGCACTTTACACATAGATGCACCACTGCAATCCAAGCATGGGATATTTTGGAACATAACTTTGGTGCTAAACAAAAACAGAATAAGGTGAGCTTAAATAAAAATCTTTACAAACTTACTATGCTTCAAGGGGAGGATGTTTCAAGCCTCGTTAACAGCCTAATAAGCATAGTCACGCAGCTCACTTATATTCAGTCCCAAGTCTCGAAAGAAGATCAAAGTCGTTGTGCTCCTGAGTGCTCTACCTGAAAGTTTTGACAACATAGTCACAGTCTTAGAGCAAAAGGCACCCATACCTTATCTACAATATGTTAGAGGGGAAATCCATGAAGAAGAAAAGAAAAATAAGAAGAAATATGAATCAATGGGAGGAGCTTATTTTTCATCGTCATCATCATCATCTAGGGCGTCATCATCATTACCTAGATTAAATAACAAGAAGTGTTATGAGTGTGGCAAGCCTAGACATTTCTCTAAGGACTGCTACAAGAACAAATATTGTAGCAATTGCGGCATCAAAGGTCATCCACCATCAAAATGCCAAGGAAGCAACAACAAAGACAAGAGTAGAGTCAATCTTGCAGAAGAAGAGGACGGAGATGCAGCTAAACAAGGAGAGAATTATCTCCATGTGTGTGCCACCCCCAACTACTTTTGCAAGTATATTGATGTACTATAAATATGGATGGTCTTCCACCTTCTTTGCTTAAGGGGAGGATTTATTAGTCTGTGTGACACCATATGATGAGACCACTCAGTCTATGTGACTACCTCAATTTGTGTGACTGTTAGCGTGTGTGGCTTTAGGTCTCAATCCAGCTTCATTCAATCTAGTCCATGCCTAAGGGGAGGATTGTTGAGATAGGCATGTCCTTCTTCAATGACTATGGGAAACACCTCTGCATGTGCATACCTTTTGCTATTGGCATTTGTCCTATAAGTTGTAAGTTTCTAAGAAGGGCCACATGGAGAGTTATTAGCCGGATAGCCACTCTAGCCTTGTACATAAATAAAGCCCAAGCCTTATGGTGTACACTCTATGCTAGAAGTATTATTAGCCTTTTTGTGTATTGAGTCCACTTTTGGAAAGTGTGTGTACATCTCTCTCTAATGTATGAATCTATGGCTGCTCTAGCCTTCAAATCACCTTGAGCTCATTGCACAATCAAACCCTACACAAAAGCCTTTTGGAGGGGTGACCCGCTGCACATAAATTTGATCCTCAATTGTTGTCAATTTCTCTAATATCTCTCTTGCAAATTATTGTTCATGCCAAGCTAATTAACTATAATGGTTATGTTGCTATCTCTAATCAAGTCTTCTCTTTATGCTCTTGAAGAATTCCCATAAAAATGCTCACTACAGTTATCTTTATTCCGCTACTCTCAATGTTCATAGTCCAATTCCGGTACATTGGTAGCAGAGCTATTGGTTTCTCTTTTCTTGCTTAAGAAGAAAGGTCCTAAAGTTGTCCAAGCAATTTCTTGCAAGCAATGCCAAAGATAAAGTGCTCACTGAATGGCGAAGCTTGAAGCTACTCCCCAGCGAGTCTATCCACAAGTATGCGGACAAGTTTTGGGATTTATATCTCAAAGCTACAGTCTTCCAGAAGATAGACTTTGCCAAGAAAAAGCAACAATTTTGTGCGGTACTACCTAAAGAGATGGCCAAATATGTCAACTCTCAAAGGCCTAGGACCATCACCGAAGTCATCCACCACACTATGTTTGCTTAGCGCATCAATTTCCAACAACAAAAAGGGGCTAAAAGGAATGTTAAGCCCATAGAAAACAAAGAACAAAATGAATCAAGAGGGAAGAATGATGCTCAAAACTCTTCCCAAGGTAACTCCAACAACTGAAAAAACAACAAGACCAAGGAGAAAGGAGTTTACAAAGGTAACAATAAACTCTCTCATGAAGAGCTGGAGGCTTTTTGCAAGGACCATAAATGTTTCAAGTTTGGGAGCAAGGCCATAGTTATTATTCTTTCCCCAAAAGAAATGCACCCAATGAGACTCCTAGAGCTTCCACGGTTGAATCTTCAAAAGAGGATACTCATTGCAAAGGATCATGTATTTCCTATGCTTGGGGAAAGGTGAGGGAACATGATGCCTTTATCCTTTTTGACCCTGGCTCTACTCACAACTTCATATCAAAGGAGTGGGCCACTAAATTGGACATACAAGCTTTTGAGATGGGAGATACCGTATTGCTGATGGAGCTTTCAAGGGGCAACAACCTTCCGTTACTCCCTTGATTGGGAAATTGAGGCTTCATGTCCAAATCTATGTCAACAAAGAAGAATTTTTCATCTCCCCTCTCCAACATGAGGATGTTATCCTAGGGGCACTATAGTTCAACCGCATGGCTGCCAACATGAAGTTCCCTGAAAGGAGAATTTATTTCACCTACAAGGAAAAGAGCATGTATATAGATGCTAACAAGTCGGGTAATTCACCTGTTTTTATAACTCAATAAAAAGCTCAGTTTTTGCGTATATGATTTTTGTCAAAGAGTCCATAAATGATCCTAATGTTTCACCAAATCAAAGTGGTAGAAATCAAGAAGAATTAGAGTTGTCTAATTTTCTAAATAGATTCCAAGATGTTTTTATCGATGACATCCCTATAGAGTTACCTCCAAAACAAGGGGATGGTGACCATACCATAGAGCTTCTACCAGGGAGCTCACCACCTAATAAGCCTCCTTATAGAGTTTCTCAAGCTCAACAAGAGGAGATTATGAGACAAGTACCTGAATTGGTAGACAAAGGTATGGTGAGGCCTAGTTCCTCTCCTTTTTGTTCACCAGTCCTTTTAGTGCAAAAGAAATATGGCACATACCGCATGTGTGTGGACTATAGAGCACTAAACCGGATCACTATCAACAACAAATTTCCCGTACCACAATAGGAGATCTATTTGTAAGCTACAAGGCTCTACCTACTTCAGTAGGATTGACCTTAAAAGTGGCTATCATCAAATAAAGATATTGAATGAAGATATTGTAAAGACCAATTTTTGCATAACCTTTGGTCTTTATGAATATCTTGTCATGCTTTTTGGTTTTACAAATGCACCGGCCACATTCAACCGCTTAGTGGAGAAAATATTTGGACCCCACCGCAGTGTTTTTCAACGACATTATCATCTACTCCAAATCTTTTGAGGAGCATAAAAAACACCTCCAGGTAATCTTTCAAGCTTTGAGGGAGAATAAACTATTCATTAATCAAAAAAAGAGTGAATTTTCCTTCAAGACATTCAATACTTAGGTCACATTATCTCTCAAGATGGTATCCGTATGGATCCCACAAAGTTAGAGGTAATAAAAGGATGTCCCAATCCAAGGAATCTACATGAGCTACAAAGCTTTATTGGTATGTGTGCATATTATAGATGCTTCGTAGCTAAATTCTCACAAATAGCATGACCATTACATGACTTGACAAAGAAAAATGTTAAGTACATAAGGACTGTGAAAGACCAAAATGCTTTTGAGAAGCTTAAAGAAAATCTTACCCCTCAACCCGTGCTTACATTGCCGGATCTCTCGAAACCATTTGAGGTCCAATGTGATTCTTGTGGAGATTGCCTTGGAACAGTTTTACTTCAAGAAGGGCATGCCATAGCATATGAGAGTCAAAGACTCAATTCCGATGAGCGAGTAATGGGCATCTACAAAGAGGAGCTACTAGTTGTTCTACATGCCATTGACACATAGAAGCATTATTTTTTGGGGACTCCATTCATTCTACAAACGGATCACCAAAGTCTTAAGTATTTCATGATGCAAACCAAGCTCTCCAACATACAAATGAGGTGGGAAATTTTTATTTTTCAATTTAATTTTCATATTGCTCACATTGTTGGCAAACACAATCAAGTAGTTGATGCACTATCATGACAACCAAGGGAAAATGTGGTGTCTATAGCAACTCACAATGATCTATCTTTCATGATAGATGAGTATTCTACTGACCCTGATTTCAAGGATATAATCTTAGACCTTGTCTTAGGGAAGAAAGAAGAACCATTCACCTTGCAAGATGGCTATCTTCTCCATGGTAGCAAGCTATGTGTAAGTAATATATGAATCCCATGCTCCTCCCTATGTGAGGCATAGAGGGATTCAACCTACTCTTCAAGGAGTAGAAATGTACTTTTATTGGCCTACCATGAAAGTAGACATACAAGAGTATGTTTCAAAATGTGTAGTATTCTAAAAGAAAAAGTATGATAAGGGGAAGTAACCTGGATTACTATAGCCATTGTCAATTCCTAATTCACCATGGGAGAGCATATCCATGGATTTTATCTTTGGATTGCCCAAGTCTATCCATGGGAATATGGGAATATGGGAATATGGACAATAGTCGACAAGTTTAGCAAACAAGCACACTTTATACATGTCAAAAATACTATTAAGACACACCAAATGGCAACCCTCTTCATATCCCAAATTTTTAAACACCATGGCTTTCCAACATCAATAGTGTCAAATAGAGATTCTCAAATGACCAGTAATTCCTGGAAGGGTCTCTTTGAGAATCTAGATACTACGCTAAATTTCTCTTTGGCCTATCACCCACAAATGGATGGCCAAATTGAAATAGCCAACCTTATTATTCTAGATCTATTCAAGACCTATGTTACAAAAGTAAATCAACATTCACAATGGGAAAAGTACCTACCTCTTGTAGAGTATGCGTACAATAACACTGTCCATACTACTACGGGGAAGGCACCTTTCGAAGTCATCGAGGGAAGACTTAAAGTCCCTTTCTACTTAAGGTACATCGGAAGATCTTTGTTGCCAATGAGTATAGCTGAGACCTACAAGAATCTTTTCAAAATATTAAGGAGGCTAAATCCATCTCACAACAAAGGCAAAAAGTTATTGCTAACAAGCACAGAAGTGCCTTAGCTTTCAATAAAAATGATTGGGTCTTACTAAAGTTTCCCAAGGCTCAATTGAGGCAAACTACGGGCAAAATCCCTACGGGCCACCAAAAGTAGTAAAATGCTATACTAGAGTAAACAAGTGTAAATGTTTTAAGAACAATTTTTTTGTCTTATGAGACTAGCTCTCTTTTTATTGTGCACAAATTTAAGCATGACGTCTCTTAAACACCAAGTAGAATTTGTCACTCTACTTTGGGAGTATGATATGGACTAAAGAGCAGACATGCTTGAAATAGCTAGGTCTTCCAAGCACCAAATGGATTAGTCATCCATTCTGGAATGATGTCATAGGGTAAAAAGGGATCTTCTACCCACTAAGAAACATAGACTAATGACTAAGGCTTTATCTTCTCTACCTCATAGTCAAGGACGACTATGATTTCAAGAGAGAGGCAATGTTATAAAATCTAATATCTAACTAATCCAAATGATTTTCTCATATTGAAATGAACATTTAATGTGAAGAAATAAAAGAGAACGAGAGTTAGAATATAGACATGTTCTTTTGGGTCTATCTTTGCATGAGACCAAAGGGACAAAAGGTAATGGGTCCAAAAGCAAGATGGTCTATCAAACGGCAATGGCCAGATAATGGAGCTTAGAAGACCTCACGGTTAGCTTCATTAAAGAAATCCAAAGGTTAGTATTAAAAGTCCTTAGACCTAGGACCTTAGGCAAGTTGGGGCCGACCTTGAGGTGGGAATCATGTCCAAGCTTGAGAAGCTTGTCGTGCTTGCTGACTAAGGTGCTTGAGGTGCTTGTCATTTTTAAGGGTTAAGGTGCTTGAGAATCTTGAATTCAACCAAGAAGCCTACAAAGGAGGGGGCGAGCCCTAGAAGTAGGAGATGAGAGAGAACACTCTTGCACACTCCCAGGAGGCACCCCTTTCACAAAAGGCATATATAACACATGCCAAGCCCCTCCCCATGTTGCCCTCATGGTGTGCTTGAATCCTATTGGATAGGCCTTAGAGAGGTCCATGAGAATTTAGTTTAATTAAACAATTATTCAAGCAATATTCAAGCCCTCCCTCTCAAAGGGAAAAGGGAAACACCTGTCCAAATGCTACCCTTGTTGCTTGATATGCACAAAGCATGTGATTGGCTAGGCTTGAGGAGGCCCAATCAAATCCAACCAAGAGCTAGGAAGAGGGGTCGACCCAAGCAAGAAGGGGGGTTGCTTGTGTGTATACTCCCTCTCTCTCTCTCTCTCACACACACACATTCACTCTCATTGTGTGAAGTGCAAGAAATTCATCTCCTTCCCAAGCTTGAGAATTTGAGAGCCTACACCAACACCTATTGGCTATGGAATGCAAATCCAACCAAGAGCCATGCTTCAAAGCTATGCTTGCCATCTTCTTCATCTTCATTACTATGCTATACTATGCTATGCTCTATGAGTAATGGTATGGAAGGACACTACTTCTTTCTCGTATGTTACTTCCTCTTCCTCTTCCCTACCCTCACTCCCTACTAGCTCTCTCCACCTTCAAAGGTGTTTGAGGTCTTGGGATTGAGGTTGGGGACAAGTTAATGCTTTTGTTAAGTTAACTACGAGCATAATTGTGGTGCATGAAGCTTACCATCTTCATTTCATCAACGATGTCTCAAGGAACACAAGCTTGTATTGTACCAAGTCTCTCTTTATGAGAGAATCCATAATACAAAATCCCTTTGGAGGGGAGACTGGTTCCACATAAATCCGATCCTCAAATGTTGTCAATTTCTCTAATTCTATCTCTTGCAAAGTATTGTTCATGCCAAGCTAATTAAGTATAATGGTTATGTTGCTATCTCTAATCAAGCCTTCTCTTATGCTCTTGAAGAATTCCCATAAAAATGCTCACTATATTTATCTTTATTTCACTACTCTCAGTGTTCATAGTCCAATTCCTTTAGACTATATGAATTATGGAGCTTCTGAGCACCAAATATTGTATCAATTGTACTTCCAAACTTGTACTTTTGAACCAGTTAATGAATCTGAGTCTCTAGTTCTAGTTGTCTTAATTGAAGTCTTTCATTTCAGTTCTGTCATAATAACTAATATCTAATTCTCCTAAATGATTTCCTCATGTTAAACTAATCATTTAATATGGGGACGTACCAAGGGAGAAAAAGCTAGAATATTGGTTAGGCTGGCAGAGCGTTCACAATAGGGATCCAAAGGAGGGAAAATAGGGATCCAAAGGGGGGACCGTTTGCAAAAGAGAAATGTGCATCAATGGGCTTCAAAGACCCTAATGTTCAGCCCATTAAGACTTCCAAAATTCTAAGGTTTCAAAATTCAAAGGTAATGTCCAATGGTCAAACCTTAGCGAAAATTTGATGCTTGTGGGAAGACTCAAAAGTCTTCCCACATCCCTATCTAGGAGGGGATGAGCCGTATATGTAGGGGATGAGAGAGAAACACACACACACTCTTGCAAGCTCCCTTTACACAAAGGGCATAGTGGACACATGTTAGCTCCCCAGGCCACCCCCCCCCCCACCCCCCACGGTGCATTCAAATCCTATTGGATGGCCATAGAGGTGGACTAATGAGAATTAGGCTAGAGTAAATTTAGTTTAATTCATTTTAAAAAAACTTGATAAAAGAACCAATAGAAACTAAGCTCTCTAGAAGACTATCGGACAGTCTCCCAAGGGGTCCAATGAACATTCGGCAGCCCAATGGCTTGCCTGATTCCTATTGGCCAGAAGACTAAGGGGTCCAATGAGATTTTAATTTCATTATTTAAATACCTAAAGCTCTCACAAAAGGGGATCAGGGGACACATGTCACAAGGCTATCACTTATGCTTTTTAATTGTCATGGCTAAGCTTTGCAGGGGCCAATAGGATGCCAGCATGAGCAATTAGCAAGAGGGATCGACCAAGAGAGAGGGGACTGATTTTTGCAAGGCATTATCACACACACACACACACACACACACACACACACACACACACACACACACACAATCTCATGTGTGAAGTAAAGAAGACTATCTCTCCTTATCAAGCTTTAATGGAAAGCTCATCATCTACTCCAAGCTTGTGAGAAGGGAGGCCTACACCAACATCTTGGCTTTGTGATGCAAATCCAACCAAGAGCCAAGCTTCAATGCATGCTCATATCCTCTACCATGCTAATTACTAAGCTATGCTAAGCTATTATGAGTGATTATGTGACGAGACATGTAATGGAAATGGCCTATGAACTTTGAGAGTAGCAGAATTAGGAAATTAGGTGAAGCATTTTTGAGAGATTACTTTGTGAGCATAGTGGGTGAACTTAATTGATGGTAGAAACATAAACATGGTACTTAGTTAACTTGGCATGAACAATACTTTTGCAAGAGAGAGAATTTAGAGAACATGACAATAGTTGAGGACCGGATTCATATGGAGCCGGTCCTCCCTCCAATAGGCATTTGTATTATAGTTTCTCCCATCAAGAGAGACTTGGTATAATACAATATTTGTGTTCCTTGTGACCTACGTGATGCAATGAAGATGGAAAGCTTCATGCATCACAAGCATAGCATAAACTTGTAGAAAGCATTAACTATCCCAAGCCTCAGTCCCAAGGCCTCAAACACCTTCGAAGGTGGAGAGAGCTAGTAGGGAATGAGGGTAGGGAAGAGGAAGAAGAAACATTCCATAGGAGAAAGGAATAGTTCCTCACTTATCATTACTCTTCTTGCTAGCATACATAATAGCATAGTAATGGAGATGGAGAATATGGCAAGCTTAAGCATTGAAGCATGGCTCTTGGTTGGATTTGCATTCGGTAGCCAAGAGTGTTGATGTAGGCTCTCACTTCTCACAAGCTTGGAGAAGGAGGTTGTTGGGACGTCATCCTAGCATAGGGAGGACATCAAGATAATGTCAATCCGAGGAGTAGGATCCAGCTAGGGCATGGAAACACACAAGTGGCTTGTGCGTGCCAAATGGAGGATTAGAAGGTGAAACCTACACACAAAGAAAGCTACGGAGCGGGTATGATGTTGCTACGAGGAGTGAGCACACTAATTACTCTACCATTCGTCCTAATCTCTCACACACAAGCTTAATCACGCACTACTCTCTAATCAATCACTAATCCAACTCTAATCAAGCACACAATGAGCATAGAATAGCATAGAATGACCACACCGGGCACCAACACTCTACACAAGCCTACACAGATGATGTGGATGTGAAGTAAAGATGAAGATGAAGCAAATACAAGCAACAGATGCAGAGAAGTGTTGGAATTGATGACTATCTATGGAGTTACGGTCACCATTGACGATCACTTAAGTTTTAGGATTTTCTGTCAAATGACCGCAAATGTAAGTTGTAATTATGTTTTGGGCTCATCAAGAGTTCCAAGTTGTAAACATTGAGCTATATTTAGATCCTAGGCAGTGCAAATAAGAGATTAAGTGAGTTTGGCCATTTGGGTGCCCGGCCACTTCTAAAAAGCCTAGAGAGTATATAACTCAAAACACACAATGTGAAAGGGGATTCTTACTCACTTGAGATAAGCTTTGTGAAGAAGGAGATGGCTATGGAGTTCTTGAGCTTTCTACGCACGTGCATGGACGATTCGGCCTCATGCCAATAGCTAAACTCTAACCTCTTCTCTCTCATTTGCTCATGGTGTAATCAATGCTTGATTAATCAAAGATTAGTGGATGATTTGTTGATTAATCTCTCTTTTTTCATATTTCCCTCTTGTTTAAGCATGCTAGTAAATAACATCTTTGCCTGGTCCGTTTGGCCATTGTTGACTTAGCCGCCAAACAGTCCCCCCATCCGAATTCAGTGCACGTCCTCGTGCGCTGCCTAGTTGGCTGGCACTAGAGAGATTTGAAGTTGGTGGTGGTGAATGTTGTTTTGAAGAGCTGTAAGTTGTTGGGTTGACTTGTTGGTGTAATATGAGATTTGGCATTTTGGTTCAAGTAAAAGCAATTGGCTTGAGTTATTAGCAAAATAAAAGGCTATGTATAGTATGTTAGGGTCTGGAAACCCTGGATTACCAATGGGGAAAAACCTCATGGGAAAAAGTGTCCAAAGGTATGTGATCTTATTATGGGAATATACAATGATGGGTGTTTAGGGATTGAATTGAGTGGGCTTATATAAATAACGTGAAAGTGAATTGTTAAAGCCATCTGTCCCTTGAAAAGGGTCGATGATCTGCTTTGAGTATGGGGTTGCGTTGTTGCACGTACCTGCAAGGTGAGTGCATGGGTGGAACAATAAAGAGTGCGTAATGCAAATGTCCAATTACGGGACATTCGATATGCTTGCACAGATTTATGCATGGATAAGATTATGCTGTGCGAGAGAAGAGTATTGATGGGTGCTCCTCAGAGATAATGCAGCTTAAAAAAAAGTAAATTAAATTCACTTTACTAGCTTCCACTACTCTTGAGAAGGGCGTTTGATGCAATGGTTTCTAGTCTCCTAATGTGCACAAGTGCATGTGTGTTTTGTTTTGAACACTTTGCCTCTCCACCATGATTAAAATAATAGATTGACTATGCTCACCTATCCAGAATGAGCGACTTGATATAATTACGCTCAACTCTTCCAGCTTGAGCTGTAGCCTAATTAGCTAGACTCATAGACCACAAAAAAATATTAGGACTTGAAGCTTAGGTCTAACACTTTGCTCATTTGTCGGCTCAACTGCCCGACTCTTGACTCTTTTTTTTTTTTTTTTTGGACTTGACTATTGTCTTGAGCTCTCAACAAAGTATATATCTAGACATTTAGAGCTTAGATCCTCAAAAAGAGGGTTATTAAAGGACCATATTGGCAAAGTAGGTTTTTGCTGCCATACTTGGGTGACCTTGGTTATCAAAATTCCTTGTTTTAACTTTTGGTCCATTATCTGAGAAGATTGGCCAGTTTCTTTTTGTTGGAAGTTGGAAATGACTTCAATCTTCTTCTGCTCGTTTGTCTGCTTTGGCACCCATATGTATCTGCTATTTGTTGTTGGCTTATTTTTACAGACAACATATTGACGTTTTGGACCTGTATCCTTGATTTGTCGATGTTTGTAGCTGTAAGTATCTTCAAGTTGTGTAAAATCTGGTCTTGGTGCCTTGGGTAGCCATATTTTTTTTTGTCCTTTGTAATATCCCTGCGCTTGAAGTATATTTGATGGCACAAATATTTTTGTCTGTACTTTTGGATTCAATTGTATCTGTTCCGTGCCATTTTTGGGAATCACGATTGGTAAATTCCCTTGAAGATATGTAGGCCTTCTAGATTGAGAATCGTTTTTGAACCTGTTTCTAGCCCTGTTGTTTGATCTCCTATTTTGAGTTGAAATTGATCTTGATTTACCTGTTTGAATATAGCGTCTTTTTTTTTTGTCTGTCTTCTCAGTATGTTGATCTCTCTCTCTCTCTCGCCTTCTGCTGCATCTTCTTCCCTGCACCACCATGGTTTCATAGCTCAAGTTACAACAACTGGTATCAGAGCCTCTTGGCATCCAATTGACATAGCCTCAACTTAAGCATCAGCTCGCGGGTACCATCTCCTATGAAGAGGAGTACAGGAAAGTCGACCTGCATCAAAACGAGCCCGCTCTACATCAGCATGAACACCCTGGCTTGAGAATCATTTGTCGACACTGTAGGATCTGCAAATTGGGCCTCTTGAGCATGTTATGAAGCAAACAAGAATCGGCGTTGTCTCCTGCAGAGAGTTCGCCATTTCTAGTTTTTTTTTTCCTGTTTATTAAACTGTCCCCTTATTTGAAGTCTTTGCATTTAAGTGAGAGCCCATTCACACCTCACAAGAGCATCCACATCCTTTGGTGCTCAGTCACAGCAGATAGACAGGTGGTTTTGAAGGCTTACATAACACTAAACATTTCCAAATTGACAGCATATTGGAAAGTTTTTATTCAGAGCTTATAAACCCCAATTTGAACAAAAACAAACACAAAGTGGTTTTCATACACAACATATGCATATCAAGGGCTACTTGATACAGAGAAATTTATGGAGTACGCTCAAATTCTTCTCAAAGAAGGTATTCGAATCTTCCATTTACAAGAAGATGGTCCATCCACATATGCAGATCAAATCAAGTCAGGTTCTTGGGACTATGATCGATGAAGATTTATTTGGTATTGAAGATAAAGAAGGTTGCAATACATGCGGTTCCAAGTGCCAAGCAAGCTTTATGACATGTTTGAACACATCGACAATTGCCAGAACAAAGGAGAATCTCCTTCGAGACTACAGTACAAGTTTTCGAAACTATTTTTTGTCACTTTTGGTGTCATAGAGCTGTCCTCTTTTGTCTATTATGAAAACCATCATAAACTTTCCAGACCAAATCCTCTTTTTAATTCATCATATGTCAGTCATGCCATGATAACAAAACTTTGTACGGGTTATAGACACTGCCACCACACAGATAAGCGGTAAGACCTCCCAATTTTTGCCAGTTCTCAGCTTGTTTTTACCGCTTCTCGTGAGGTTATTGGGTACACCATAAACCCAAGGTTTGGCAGTAAACCAAAAACTCCAATCAGTTTTGGTAGCTAACTTTTTTGGCCTACACCCTATCTGTTCAAGGGGGGGTTATTGTCCTAGCACCAGGTTATGGATAAACCAAACATCCTTGGTTGTGAGAAAACCTAAAACTCACGGCGGTTGACGAGTACACCAAAAACTCGAGGTATCATGAGTTGCTTGTCCAATTCGGGCTTGAGGGGGGGATTGTTGGGTGTCAAGCCCAAATGGGAACATACTCTTAACGCATGCAAAGGCTACTAGACATTGCATGTATAAAGGATGGTCGAAATCAATCTACACTCCTATATATGTAAGTCTTCACAAAAGAGAATATAGCATCTTTCTTTTTGTCTGTCTTCTCAGCGTGTCGATCTCTCTCTCTCTCGCCTTCTGCTGCATCTTCTTCCCTGCACCGCCATGGTTTCATAGCTCCAGTTACAAAAAATATTAGGATCTGACTTTATGACCGCCTCTGCCTTTTGATTCAAGTCTGCCTTTGAACACATTGAGATGTCTGTTTCTTGGCTTTGAGACTTGATCTCTGGCTTTGTTGAATTCTGAGGTACATTCATTAGCGCTGAACTATCTGTGCTATTAGCATTATTATGTAGAATCTTTGATTCCACCGTTCTGCTTGTTGAAATCTTCAGTGTGGCAAGTCCTTGACTACCTATACCTGCTCTGGTTCTGGATCACAGATAATTTATTCATCCACTTCCTCCGACATTGGATCGTCCGCAGCATCTTTGTTTGACCTTTCGATGTCAAGCCTGAAAAATTCCAAGCTATTTGAGACCATCTTTTGTAGCTGATCTTTTTTGGCAGCTTGATTTTCAATCGAAATATCATTGACGCCTTTGACCTCCAATATGTTAGTCATCAGTTTGTCTCTGGTATCCTTTGACAAGATATGCTTTCTTTCTTGCGACTTTCGATTTGGAAACGTCTTCTTTAATGATTTTGTTGCTTGCAGTCTGATAATGTCTTGGTTTTGCTGCTTCATCATATCTAAGTGCATCTTTACTCGGCAATTGGGTATTAGATGATTAATGCCACATTCATAGCAATGCACATCTATTCCTATTTGTTCTATACATGGTCAAGGTATCTGTCCATAATATTGTTGGTATTCGTTGCCCATCGTATCTTTGATCAAATATGTCATCAGCATGACATGTAGATACTTAAAAACCAACACTGACGCTGGCTTTGATTGATTGCCCTTATCTTTTTCTCCTGTGGCATTCTCAAGAAGCTTGTAATAGCTTCCGTTATAACCCTGGTAGATGGTCGTTTCAGCCCCTGCTTCAGTGACCAACTTTAATTCTATGTCTGTTGTCAACATGTGATCCTTTATCTGTGGCTTCTGTATAGTCTTAGGACTATTTTGTCGATTCAATCCTGTATTTGGCTTCTGTTGACCGCTGAATTGTAAGAGAGTATTGTGACTCTCCTTTGCTGTTTGCAGTTGATAGGGTTGTCCTGATTGCAGTAAGTGAGGTGGAGATTGGACTCCCCCCATCCGAGAGTGTTCCCTATCTGTAAGATGTATCTTTCTTATGCCAGATGTGGATATTCTAGCTTTGTCATCTAGCTTAGCTGATTGAGATAGGTCTTTGTGAAGTCGTGCTAACTCAATAGCTGATTCTTCCATTGATTGTACGTGTGTTTGTGTTGGTACATTTTGTGGTGCATGTGTAGTGTTCTGTACCTGTGAATGTTGTGTTGTGGCACTCATCTGTGTAATGAAAGGAGTTGAATTGTGCTCATACAAATTCAAAGTCTAATCATGTGTCAGTGGAAGCCTAGAACTTTTAAAGTGCACTTCCCTATCTTCTAGTGTGATTGACTTTGTGCAATAGTGGCAGTGTGACCAATATTTACCTGGTTAGATATCATTTCGTCATGTGCCCGTTGCTCAATTTGGTCTTGTGGAGTTGAAGGTGACAAGATAAAAGCTGCAGCTCTTTCCGAGAATTTATATGCAATAAGATCTAATTCATAGCATCTTCCATCTATATCATAGCTCTTGTCTCCAATGCGCGCTGCCCATAGTGTCCTAGGAACTGACTCGCTAAATGTCCTTATCCGCGTGACTTGAACCCATCTTTGTCCATCAGAATCTACATAAATTGGATCTTTCCATCTCGTTTCTTGGATCCAATGAAGGGCTATTGGTTCAGGTTGCTTGTTGACTTCTGAAGTGGTTGAAGGCAACTGTCATTTACACATGGCTTCAAGGAATTCCTTCCTGCTGACTGTGTCTTCATTTTTTGGCAGATTGATTATAGTAGGCCCCGTCTCTTGAGTGATTTCTCTGTTCTGAGCTACCATTGTATCTGCATTGGAAGCTAAAGGTAAGCTCATTATCAAGCGGTAGATATTACCACTTGTCGTCATGTATTTGTAGCCCAACTTTGAACCATCTTCATGAGCTATGAAGCATTGATCTGGCTCTTCCGTCGCTTGTTGAGGTGTTTCTGCTTTGTACCATCTACCCTCCATATCTCTATAGAGACTGCTACAGTTTTTGTCCTTGTAATTTGACTTTATCAAGTGCACAGTGACTCGACAACTGCTAACCTCTGGAAGATCTTGCCTATGCAATTTTATTATGTCCAACTCACTACCTAGTTTGAGCTTCATGTACACGGATCCTAAACGATCTTCCATTAGGTTCTTTTGTGAATTAGCCCTGTTGGTAGCTTCGTCTACTTCCACAACCTGTATTGTCGGGCTTTTCAGAGCATTTTTCTTGGACTTTAGATAGCGATTGTCTGCATCATCCATGTAGCATGGAAAGTCTTTGAAATGACCTATTAGCTCCAACCTGACGCCAACTGATTTGACTGTTATTAATGAGCTTGAAGCTGCATCATAACTGCTTTGATTTGTCGATGTTGCCATTGACTGTGGCTATTGCATCTGCTGCTCAATTTTTCTTTCAATCCCTGTTACTGACCTGCTGAGCACTTGTATTCACTTTTTCTAGCCTCTCCCACGGGTGACCAGTGGTTTTCCTAATTCAAAGCTCTCTATTAGGCTTAGCTGTGATCTCGACGATATGATTTACCTGTATAGCTGTAGCACTAGTTGGCAAGATACTTACCACTGTACTGCAACGACTACTCCCTTTTGTGATCCCTCGATTCCAGTTGATTGAGCTATGAAATTTGCTCTTAATCTGCAAAATTGTAGATTAGCAACGTACTTTTGACCTGAACTAAAACGACCTCAATTTGCCTGTTGACAGCACACTTTATATGGCGTTTAATTTAAATTAAACCACCACGCAGGTGACCATAGATCATCCGTCTTCTGAAGTGTATTTGTTCGCAACTTTTGCTTTTTCGGCCTCACTGTCACCCTTATCCCTGGGACACTCAATTTTTCAGTTTCAATTTTCTCTTTTGATGACTTGCACAGAAAGTTCTGCTTGGCAATGCTCAATTTCTAGCCTCCTTAAGGTCACTACCATTCGTTGCAGCTGCTTTTGCCCAGATGTATTACCACGTCATCATTAGGTGTAGGTCCAGCTGCCGTATGTAGCACTAAAATGTATCAAGCAATGCCAAATCCAAACTTTAATGCACCCTTTCCATCAAGCATGAATGCATCATCAATGTAGCTCTCACATGAAGATTGTATGCTTGCCAAAAAGATTCGTTCCTACAGTGTAATGAAAAAATTCAATGCACTCGAGCATCAAACTATGCACAAGCCAAAAAATATGTGGAATGAGAGTTCATTTAATCATGAAAATTATGACTACTCAAGCCTAGCACACACTCGATCGAAGCCCACTCCCTTGCTCTCAGGTAGCAAGTATATTGCTATACATTGCATAAGAGAATCATGCCATTGGCCAATTTCCCTTCAAGAAGATCAATTCACTACTGCAATGAGAAGTTGCATATATGCACATCAAACATTAAAAACCCATGAACTATTTCATATTCTAGTGAGTTCCATTCATAGAAGTTTAATTCAGTCAACAACGAGTGCACAAAATCAATGTCCCATGCTCTTAATTAGCAAAACTTCATACAAATCAAGAGAAAGTGAGTACTCAATTGTAAAAATTCATATTTTAGTGCATGAAAAACCTCATGATCCATCATATCTCTAGTTTTTTTTAATGCCACTAATGCAATAGTGTAATGAATTATCCCAATGGGCACAAAATTGATGCTTGTAATAAGCACATTTGACATACATAGCAATCAGAGAGAAAGTGTACAACAAAGTAAAATTCTCATCTGTGTCTATCGGTAATCCAAGGCCCTAATTGTAACATTGGTCCAATTGCACCGGCCGGTCGAAAAGGTCTCGTGGGAACCAAGTCTTATTGAGCCATATTTCTTTTCATTGTATTTTTCAAAAAAAAAATGTTGATGTCTGCGAGCCTGCGAGGTGGACGAGCGAGGGCCACGGCCCGCTTCTGGTGTGTGTGTGGTCAAGCTGTTTCGCCAACGAATACTCCAAGCCAGGGTGCGCCGACTGCAGGCAAGGCGGGACGAGGGAAGTGCGCTGCAACAGCAGGCGGGCAAGGGAGGTGCGCAGCAGGCGGGCAAGGTAAAGCGCGTGCGAGAGAGAGAGAGAGAGAGAGAGAGAGAGAGAGAGAGAGAGAGAGAGAGAGAGAGAGAGAGAGAGAGAGAGAGAGAGAGAGAGAGACGATGTGTGTGTGTCTGTGGGGTCGGCGTCGGCGTCGGTAGCCAAGGCGGGACCAGGGCAGGTGGGGTCGCGAGCTGTGGGGCCGTAGGGATTTCTTGCTTGCACAATTAAACCCAGGAAGGTCGGGTGGGGTTGCCAGCTGTGGGGCCGCAGGGCCGGGAGTGCGAGAGTGTAGGAAGTCTAGGCGCTGGAACGAATGCGTAGAATGACTCGGTCCAGGAGCAGCGCGCGTAGGAAGACTCAGCAGGGCTCAAAAGCGTAGGAGGTCTCGGCCGGCAAAGCCTAGGACAACTCGGGCTAGCTCAGCGCGTAGGAATACTCGGCCAGCAGTAATTGTGTAGGAGGGTAGGTTAGGGCCGCATGAATCACGGCGAGATTAAAGCCAGGCGGCCAGCTTCGTCAACGCAGCGAGACAAGTGAGACAGGTAAAATTTTTTATTTTATTTTATTTGTGATTACAAAACCAAAAAAAAAATCACACAAATAAGTTAAAAAACACACATAAATCAAAAAAAAATACAAAACACACAAAAATACAAAAATTACATTAAAATTTCCAAAAATCATACAAAAATTCAAAAAGGCTCATAAAAAATTCAAAAGCTCACAAAATAAATTAATAACATACACAAATAATCAAAAAACACTTACAAAAATACAAAAATACAAAAATGAACACAAACAATAAATAAAAACACAAATAATTCTTAAAAACACACAAAAAATCAAAACATGCACAAAATTACTAAAAATCACAATTAAAATATAATAAATAAAGAAAATACCAAAAAAACACAAAAATAATTCAAAAAAAAAAACACACAAAACACAAACAAAAATAGAAAAAACATAGAAAAATAATAAAATACACAAATATAAATTTAAAAAAATCAAATCTTATCAAACAAAAAACATAAAAATGTAAAAAAATTTAAACTAACACACAAAAACACTCAGAAATTAAGAACAATTTGACCCGGCACTCCACAATTCACCCGAACGATGCGATATATCAATTTTTTGAGTATAATTAGCACATTTGAGTAAAAATTAGCAAAAAATTCTAGATCAGCCCACCGACCTAAACGCTCACAATCAAGCAATCGAAACACCAAAATTGATCACTTACTTAATCAAAATCACACAAAACATCATTCTTTAAGCACACAAATCGTCTCGAAACTGCGCTTAAATGAACACAAAAATCACCCTCTCTTGCACGATGATTAATCGCACTCAAAATAGCATTTTTCATTAATTAAACATCAATTCGAGCTTCCAAATCTCAAATTTAATCAATCATTAACACGCTTTTTGCATCAAATCATGCACATAAGCATGCATAACCAAATTTGACCGAATTTCGGCAGCATTTCGGCGTCACAACGGAATTAGAAAAACATAACCATAACTCATTGACAACCACATGCTTCTCATAAGCAAATTGGACTCCAAAACAGCCCCAAATTACCCTAAATTAGGCACTTCCGCCTACACACAAGCGGGCATAAACCGCACCTAGTTTTGCATTTTACGAATGCACTTGGTTCATGCACCAAACCTGCACATAAAATCAAAAAATTAGCATTAATTTCAACACCTTAATTATCCACAAACTCATCAAATTAAGCACTTGATTAGTGCCCAACACACTAGTGTGTGTGTGTGTGTGTGTGTGTGTGTGTGTGTGTGTGTGTGTGTGTGTGTGTGTGTGTGTGTGTGTGTGTGTGTGTCCCGTAAAATCACCTACACACAACCAACACAAAAATCAATGTGTAGCATCGTTTAGCATGAATGTAAATACATAATCATCATGGACATGCATCAAATAATCAATACAAATCAGCACTTTGCAAAATGCCCAAATAATTAGTGAAAAATTAGTGAATGAAATTAGTGAAAATTAGTGATTAATAGGTGATTTCGGCTACGATTTGCGCACAAATGGAGTAGGATATGAGTGTGTGGATCACATAGGCATGTTGTCCATACACCCAACTCACTTTCTACTTGTGTGTAGCACAAAAAACACTTATCAATCAACGGGAAATTAGCATCAAAGTTAGGGAAAATTAGTGAATTTGATGGTCAAAATTAGTGATCAAAATCAAGAACTAATGATGTGTGTGGGTTGTTTTGTGATGTTCTAAGCATAATCAATGCTAACCCAAGCACTAAAAACCACTCAATTAATCAACACACCTAATCTCAAAACTAACAAAATTAACAAAAAATTAGGGAAATCAGTGTCTCCTAATCACACCAATGGCACCTCTAGCTTAGGCAATCACTCCCCGGCAATGGCGCCAATGTTGGGACGTCATCCTAGCATAGGGAGGACATCAACATAATGTCAATCCGAGGAGTAGGATCCGGCTAGGGCATGGAAACACACAAGTGGCTTGTGCGTGCCAAATGGAGGATTAGAAGGTGAAACCTACACACAAAGAAAGCTACGGAGTGGGTATGATGTTCCTATGAGGAGTGAGCACACTACTTACTCTACCATTCGGCCTAATCTCTCACACACAAGCTTAATCATACACTACTCTCTAATCAATCACTAATCCAATTCTAATCAAGCACACAATGAGCATAGAATAGCATAGAATGACCACACCGGGCACCAACACTCTACACAAGCCTACACACACTTAGTAGAGTGCTTAAACAAGAGGGAAATATGAAAAAAGAGAGAGATTAATCAACAAATCAACCACTAATCTTTGATTAATCAAGCATTGATTACACCATGAGCAAATGAGAGAGAAGAGGTTAGAATTTAGCTATTGGCATGAAGCCGAATCGTCCATGCACGCGCGTAGAAAGCTCAAGAACTCCATAGCCATCTCCTTATTCACAAAGCCTATCTCAAGTGAGTAAGAATCCCCTTTCACATTGTGTGTTTTGAGTTATATACTCTCTAGGCTTTTTAGAAGTGGCTAGGCACCCAAATGGCCAAACTCACTTAATCTCTTATCTGCACTACCTAGGATCTAAATATAGCTCAATGTTTACAACTTGGAACTCTTGATGAGCCCAAAACATAATTACAACCCGCATTTGCGGTCATTTGACAAAAAATCATAAAACTTAAGTGACCGTCAATGGTGACCGTAACTCCACAGATAGTCATCAATTCCAACTCTTCTCTGCATCTGTTGCTTGTATTTGCTTCATCTTCATCTTTACTTCGCATCCGCATCATCTGGCCTCATTAGCATTTACTAACAATAGTAAATAACATCTTTGCCTAGTCTGATTGGCCATTTTTGACTTAGCCACCAAACAGAGGCGGTGTTCCTCAACTTTCACCAAGTGAGAATGCTCCTCCAAATGAGTGTGTGTGTGTGGAGTATATCCCCCTAGCACCCCCTCTCCTTGATTTGGGCGAGTGGTAGCTTTTCCACATGCTTCAATTTCATTGGACCCCTCTCCCTTTAGCCAATCACATGCAGCACATGCAGTCAAATACATGGGTAGTCTTTTGACAAGTGTCCTCCTTACCCCTTAGAGAGAGAAAGAGAGTTTGAAAATATCTAGATATTTGTTGGATGGAAGTAGAAGCTCATTGGACCCCTCTTTAACCCAACCAATAGCATTCAAGCACCCCATGTGGTTAAGCTTAGTGAGAGTCTAACATATGTCCCATGTGCCCTTTTAGAAAAGGGGTGCCCCTTGGGTGAGTGGAAGGTTAGGTCAAAGATTCCCCTAACTTAGGGACTTTTCTACTTAGGAAGCTTCTCAAGCAACTTCCTCATTAAGTGTGTAGGGTCTCTTTTTGACTCAATCGTCTTACTTCCCATGCATAGGAAGCTTTTCAAGCAACTTCCTCATTAAGTGTGTAGGGTCTCTTTTTGACTCAAGCATCTTAGCCCCCTCCCCCCCCCATGCATAGGAAGCTTCTCAAGCAACGTCCTCATTAAGTATTACAAGTACCTCAAGTACCTTAATCATCAAGCATGAAAGGCAGCTTAGGTGGAGTTCCCACCTCAAGCTCAGCCCTAGCTTGCCTAAGGGTTTATAACCTTCGAAATGTTTTCTGGTTTTTGAGGGCCTTGCTTGATGGATTTCACCAAACCAATCATATACATTGTATATGGACCTCATTAGCAAGCCATCTGTAGAGTCAGGTCAAAATTCTGGCCTTTCCCAAAAAACCCTAATTTCTCTACTGGGAACCCCCTTGACCCCATCCGAATGATCATCTGATGGTATGGAAAGGTTCTATTATGTTAGGGCATACTATGGTTCAAATCTTGTCCGATTTGGTCAAGCTGGCAAGCCGCTATGGTCAGTTTCAGGTCGTAGGTCTTCGTGCACTGCTCGATTTCTAGGGTTTTTTCTAGGGCTTTAGACTAGCTACAGACCGTACAAAATGGATCATTATCGAGTAAAGAACTTACCCCTCATGTTTCGTGTGAGACGGCGCTGAAAAAGGTCAACTGTGGGCTCCGGAAATGTCGCACGAAAGAGGCCGAAGTCTCTCTCTACAAAGGCTCCAAGTGGAAATGAAGTGGTTTTAGCCTACAATGGATATCTATACCTTGACTTCCCGAACCAAATTTCCCCCCGTTCCCCTGTTAGTCCTACTAGGCCATGAAATCTATGTTAAACTCAAAATTTTCTCTGATAGGATTCTTGTAGCTCATTCTGCAAGAATTTTGCAAAAGTAGACCTGGCCGCCTAATTTAGGCTTCCCGCTTCTGTTTTTTGGTTTCATTGGAAATTTTTGTGCTTGTCCTTCTGATCACCATCGTGTCTTCAATTTTTCCATCTGAGCTTTCTTGCTATTTATCATTAATTTTGACCTGTTTATTTGAAAAAATCAAAGAAAATAGCAAAATTCTCTAAAAAAGTAAAGTTAAAACCCAATAATTAAGAAAATCACTTGAAAAAAACAGCTTTATTGTTTTTTGTTGGATTTCTCCATTTTTAAGTCTCTTTATCAACAAAAATGATTAAAAAAATACCCAAAAAAGGAATATTTTTTATTATTTTCTGATAGTATATACACTATTTACACTCATCGAGAAGATATTATCAATGAATTTTTCCTTGTTGATGAATTATACGGGCATTATTAGGTAATTTTGCAAAAACTCACACGTTAACATGGAACTTTTTCCTCCCTCTTCAAACATTGCCCTTAATTACTTAGTGCCCTTCACTTAGTGCCCTTCCACCCCTCCTAGATGGCGTACTCCGGGATGACTGCGTGCATGAGTTGAACAATTGTGTCTATGCATAGCCGTGATTGGCTCTACCATGATATGAAGATCAATGCAATTCAAACCAATATGTTGTGCAAGAGTTGGGTCTTGAGTAATTAACTTAAGGGTTTCCGATGTTGAGGTTTGCTGATGATGTCTTCCAAAGAGAAAATCTTGTAGCTTTTGTGCTCTCTGTTTGATTGTACCATCAGGGTGTTTTAGCACGCTGATTGCTTGAGCTGTTGGTAGTTAGACTGTTGTCGAGAGTCGGCTTGGTGCTGCATGGTGTGTTGGAGTCTGTTGAGACTTAACTTGCCACTGTTTGATTGGTTTCGTGGTTTGTGGAGAAGATAAGTGCTTCTTTTTCTTCCAAACCCGTTTTATGTTAGGTTCCTTGCTCGAAGATACTCGATTCTGTGTTCGAATCCATGGAACCTTCTTTTGTTTCTTCAGTAAAGTTTTAGACACCTAGATCTGAATTGGTTTATCCTTAAGCTGTGCTTTTGGTACCGAAATCTGCCTGACTCCTTGCATGCTACCTGTAGCGTTTGATTGTCGAGGGGACGGAGAAGATTGGCTTCGTAGATTGGTCTGTTGAGTGCAATTGGAACAATGAGTTGCCCTCCTTTAGGTGATAGCTTTAGCTGATTCGTATCCCAAACTGGTACCGCTTTGTATGTACACATCCAGGGAATTCCAAGAATCATCGTCTCATTCATGTGTTCATCTGGAAAGCATACAAACTGATGCAGACATGAACATCCATGTACTACCATGTTCAAGTTGACTACTCCCAATGTTGGAGTTGGATTCTTGTTTCATCCTTTGATTGTCGCTATTCCTGCTGCCAATGCTTGACTTGTTGCCTTCTTGTATGTGGAATAACTGACTGCATTCACTCAAGTTCCTGTGTCTACCAAAGCATTGGTGCTATGATTGTTGAGATGTACTTTGATGCGCAGATCCATTCCATCTAACCAGTCATCATCTGTTGAAACTGTGTCTTTAGGTAATTTTCATTGTCGATCATCTAGTTCCAAAGTGTTGATGGTATCTATTGATTCTTGAGAGCAACTTTATGCTTGAGTACCCAAAGTCTAGCTTCCTCTTGGGCTTCATCAATAACCTGCTGTCTCTTGATCTTCCTTTGTTTGACTGAATGCATTCTCTCTAACAATTCATTGGTTAGTGGCAAATTGTATTTCTTTAAACGACATCCACTAATCCAATTAGCCATTGGTTCACCATCTAGGGTGGACAATTTTACAGCTCCACTTGGAGATACATCTTCAATGATAAATGGTCCGTTTCCCTTTTTCTTAAACTTTGGAATGTGATGCTTAAGGGAAGTGACTAAAACTAAGTCTCCTTTTTTGAAGATTTATGTAATTAAGTGGGAATCAAAAAACTGTTTTTGTTTCCGCTTTTGTGCATAGATATGAGCTACAGTAGTTAGCCTTTGCTCGTCTAGCTTTTCCAAATCTTCAAGTCTTTCTGACAATTCATGTCCAGTCCACTCAAGATTCTGTGCTACCCTTAATGTCGGTAATAGAAATTCTATTGGCAGTATGGCATCAAGACCATAAACAAGGTTAAAGGGTGTAGCATATAGAGCTGTTTTGAATGAAACTCGATAAGCCCATAGAGCAACATGGAGATTCATTTCCCAGTCTATCCTTCTTGAACTAACCACTTTGGTTAGTACCGATCTAAGAATTTTATTCGTATGCTCAGCTTGTCCGTTTGCTTGTGGGTGATAGGGAGCTGATTTGTTATGGATGACCATAAACTCATTAAGCAAATACTCTATTACCTCATTGAGGAAATGAGTTCCCCAATCACTAACAATCTCTATTGGCAGTCCATATCTCGTGAATACATACTCATATAAGAATGCAACAGTGGTTCTGGCATCATTCTTTTGAGTCGCTTTAGCCTCAGCCCACTTGGTCAAATAGTCCGTAGCTACAATGATATATTGATCTTGGGTGCTATAAGCAGGTGGCTGTATCGGTCCGATAAAATCTATACCCCATTTTGCAAAGGCTCTAGTCCCCATCATTGGTCTTAAGGGCATGTTGTCTACTCGTGTTGGCATTTTTGCTCGTTGACAAGCATCACACCTTCAAACATATTCTTTGGCATCTATAAAAAGTGTTGGTAACCACATGCCTGCCCCATCAAGATTTCTCTTGTGGTGGTCTCACTAGAAAAGTGACCTCTAGCTAATCCAGCATGTGCTTGTTCTATAATCGGAATATACTCGTTTTCATTTGCACAAAGACACAAATGTTGATCTTTACCTCTCCGATACAATTGGTTCCCAATAAGAGCATAGTCTCTTGCTTCAGTTTCAATTGCTCTTTGACGGCACTTCCTCATATCCTCAGGAAATGTTTGGCTCGATAAGTAAGTAACGAGATAATTACTCCACTTTGGAACAGGTGACATTTGAAACAATGTTACATGAGGAATGGGTGGTTGTTTTTGACATTGAAGGCAATCTTTTACAAAAGATCTAACATCTCTCCTCATAGTCGGCCAAAATACTCCAAGTCTTAAGATCCGTTGCATAGTTTGGTCTTCCGCAAAGTGAAGTCCTACTATGGTAACATGTGCTTGACGTAGGTATTGTTCCTTTTCTTCAGGGTTAATGCATAAAAGCAATATCGTGTGTCGATTTTTTTTATATAGCCTTCCAACTAGTAATTGATACATAGCCGATTGATCGATTAAATCAATTGTGTTAGGGAGTGGTATTTGTGAATCCACTTGAGCTATTGTCATCAATGACACAATGTTTTCCGACCATCTAGGTATCATTTCCACGAAAAACAAATAGGCATCTGGTAGATCATCGTCTACCCCTTTAGGTGATTCCCCTGAAACAATCCTTGACAAATGATCTGCTCGTTGATGTGTAGTGCCTTTTTTTACAACCACAGTGAAATCGAATTTGAGAAGAATGATTAACCATCTTACTATTCTCCGTGTGCTGCATGGCTTGTTGACCAAATATAACAAAGCTTGGTGGTCCACAAAGAACACAAACTTGTTGTTGGCTAATAGGTAATGTCTATACTTTTTAACGGCATAGATCATTTCTAGTCCTTCTCTTTCGGTGGTGGTGTAATTCTTTTCTACCATGTTCAATTGTCGTCTAGCATACGAAATAGGAAAGTCAATTTTCCCATCTCCTGGTTGGGCTAGTATACAACCAATAGCAAAGTTTGAAGCATCTACATGTACGTGGAATACCTTATCCCAAACTGGTGCTTTCAATATTGGAGTTGAGGTGAGAGCTTGCTTAAGCTTCATGAAGGATTCTTCACATGCCTCGGTCTATTCAAAGTGCGTAATCAAGCTATACATGGGTTTTGTAATTATAGCATACATGTAGATGAACGGTCGGTAATATCCACAATGTCCCATGAAGGCTTGTACCCCCTTGACTGTTGTTGGTCTAGGCAAATCAGCAATGAAATGAATCTTCTCAACATTGGTAGCTATGCCATTTTTAGACACGATATGTCCAAGAATTTTCCCTTGTCTTTCCATGAATGTGCACTTTTCAGGGTTTAAGCAAATCCTATAAAGTCTACATTTCTCGAATACCTTTTTGAGGTGTTCAAAATGATCAGCCCAGATTGATGAATGTACGCATAGATCATCCATGTATACTTCTAAGAATTTTCAAAGATACTCTTTGAAAGCATGGCTCATCAATCTCTGAAATGTGGCTGGAGCATTAATTAACCCGAACGGCATAACCCGATAGGTAAATATACCCCATTCTGTTGCAAAAGTAGTTTTATGCTGATCTTTTGGGTCAACCAAAAGTTGATTGTATCCCGAAAAGCCATCTAGGAAGCTGTAAGCTTCTTTTCCTTCCAGTCATTCTAAAACATGCTCAATTATCGGAAGAGGAAAGTTGTCTCTAATGGTGGCTGCATTCACTTTTTTGAGATTAACACACACTCGTAATTTCCCATTCTTCTTGGGCACTACCACAATTGGTGACACCCAATTTGTGTGTTCAATTTTGTAAGTGAATTCAGCTTCCTTTAGTTTTTCAATCTCTTCTTTGATCTTCCTGGAAAATGTTTCGTTATAAGTGTATGGTCTCTGTCTACTTCGTGTCGCATCATCTCTCATGGGTATAGTATGTTGACAGATTTCTGGATCAACCCCCTTAAGATCCTTGTAAGACCAAGCAAAGATATCCCGGTATTCCTTTAACAAGCTTAGCAAAAGATTTTCTTCTTCTTGTGTTAGGTCATTTGCAATGTAAGCAGGTCTAGGCTCTTCTCCTGGTTCAACCAAGTCTACCTTTTTAGTGTTTTCAGGTCCTTCGTAAGACTCGCCTTGTTTCCGTAGTTCCCTAACAAGTTGTTCAATTATGGTTTTCCGATCTTGGAGAGTATACTTTTTGTTATGGGATGGAACATGCATTACATCCTTACCATCCTCTTCCATGGTTTCCATTTTGGTTGTGTATATCTCCTTTAGAGCTTTTTTCGGCTCTTGATATTTCTTTTTTCACTCGACTCTGGTCATGAGTGGTTTTTATCCTGAGATTTTTCTTGAGTACCCTTCCTTGCTTTTCTCGATGTCTGAGACATTTCTGAGTTTCTGTTTGAAGGATCTCTGTCAGTTATTTTGTCCTTGACACAATCATTAGCATCTATTTGCATCAAGAATTGTGTTTTACTGGAGACTGATGGCATATGTCGTGTTTTCACAATATTGGTGTCTCTCTTTCGTCTATACCATTTTTGTCATTTTGATTTCTGGTTTGGAAATTCAAAAAACTTTTCCTCCCCTCCCTTTAAGAGTAACTGAGCTCTCGTATGCTCTTTTTCTGACCCCGAATCTTCTGAGGTAACTAAGTGTTCATCTAACTCATCAATTGTATCGTAATAGAGGTCAGAAAAGACTTGTTGAGCTTTCATCAAGTCCTTGGTTTTCTCATCTTTGTTTCAAGCCATCCTCATTGCAAAATTGAGTAGGCATAGATGTATTCACACATACATCCATTGTCGCTAAAATTTGAGTCCACTCGAATGATTCGAATAAATTCTCTGGAAAGGGCTCAGATATGTAGGCTTCGTCTCCTTTCTAGGATACATGCCTCTCGTCTTAAGCTTCCATTTTCTGAAGCTCCGCACATCCAAATAGGAGTGTCTTTGTTTAACCAAGATGGGAGTTTAGTTTCAGCCGAAGAGACTGAATCAAACTCTTGGATAGACATCTCTATAAGTGTGATATTTTAGATTGACTCTTGTTATAGATCCCACGTGCTTCAAGTACAGATAGTTGTTTCCCCAATCTTGGATAAGCTGTACCTGTTGCATGAAAGGTCTTCTCAAGATGATTTCATAGTTAAGTTTTTTCCCAAAGTCTACTATGGCAAAAGTGTGTTGATATTCAATTCCACGAGAGTTGACTATCACTTTTTCAAGTAGCCCTAGTAGTCTCTCAATGTGTCCGTCAGCCAACTACAATTTCATTTGTGTTTGTCTAATGGCTAGCTGTCCCCAAGATTCCCATACTGCCTTAGTGGCTATGGCTATGCCAACTTCACTATCCAATATTGCCATGGTTTCAATGTCATTATATTTCACTGGGAGGGTAGTGTTTCCTTCTTCCCCTTCATAATATTCTCCAACCTTGTTCATAGGAACTGATTGAATCTCTTTGTTTCCTTTTTTTTTTTTCAATTTTCCTAAATTCTTAGAGATTAACCCCCTTATCCCCACCTTCTCTAGGATTTTCTGTAAATCATTCCATAAGTATGGCTTGAGTTTCAACAGTTCTCCCAAAGTAAGAGTGCATTGGATGGGTGTAGACATGATAGAATGAATGTTGTCTACTTCTAGGGTCTATTTGGATCTTTTTACTTGAGTGGTCTTGCACACGATGGATTCATCTTCGTGATCTCCCAAGTAAGAAGGTAATGTTTTTAATGTCAATGGTTTAGATATCCCTGAAGCTTTCGATCCGCAATCCCCGTACAAGGATTGTAAATCCATGTTCATATCAAATGGTAGGTTATCCAACCAGACTTCCTCTATAGGAGCTGACTTTAAAGTTAGGCTCCCATCATTGATCTCTCTGACCTTTTACCATAAGTGTCCTAGCCAGTCTTCCTCTACGAATGGGATTCTGTCTAAGGCATCTTCGCTGTCCGGCACTATAAGCTCTGGTTCATTTGTTTCAAGGTGCGGTTCTGCCACCACATCGGATTTTGCTTTCGTTTCTTCTACCGCAAGCTCTTCAGGTTTTGCAATACTTTCAAGCTTGGGTTTTTGTTTACCCATCATTTCTTGCGTGATTCTTACCAAGTTTTGATAAGCTTTCAGCTTCGCTGCTTCCATGTCTGGAGATGGATAGTTTTTCCATTTGTTTTCCATGTTTTGGCCTGCTTTAAGTCCTGCTTGGTAGGCTTCCAAGGCAGCATTAATAGGCTCAAAAATTTTATCAACCAGAATGGATCCTTTAGATTTCACGGTTGTTTCCTTGAATTCACTGCCAGTTTCTTTCAACTTGTCCTGGGCTAGTATTTTTGCTTTCTCTTTGTTTTTGCCTCGTTGTTTTTGTTTTCTCATCTCATATCTTTTGCTTCTGCTCCTTTTGATTCTTTGAGAAGAAACTTTCGTGTTCTCCGAATCATTAGAGGAGTTGTGTTTCTTTTTCTTTGCCTGGGCTCTAGTGATTACCTTGATTGTTCTTAGGACAATCTTCCGGAAAGTGTCCTCCCTTTTTGCAACATTGTATGCAATAGGCTTCAATTGGTTTGAGGTTTTTGTCAGGCTCTGGACATTCGTTCTTCCAATGGTCATCAGCACCACAATTATGATAGTTTCATGTTCTGGGATTCATCATGTGTCTTCCCATGGGAGGTATGACACCTTGATTAGCTACATAATACATTGGTGCCAGCTCTAGTGGAGCATAAGTCATGGTTTCTTCCATTGGTGGTGGATGTGGACTATACCAATCTCCTTCTACCATTACTATAGATGGACTAGACTCTGCATAGGGTGTAACATGCACTAATGCTTGTTCATCTATGACTCCTTCTGTGTGCATGTACTTTACAGGCACTGCATTACGTCCTCAATACGGAGGTTGTTGTCCCAACACAGGTTGAGGTCTTTCCATGCCCATTGGTGGTCTTTGAGCTTGGGCCATATTAGGCTGATATATGTACATGGGTTGTCCCTGAGGCCTCATGGGCACGTACTTAACATTCCCATCATACTTTGGTCTGAAGTAGCACTCGTGGGTTTCATGGTTGGTCCATTTAACCCTAATTGCACACCATTTTTGTGGCCTAATTGGTTGTCCCTGTGGAGGTATCCCTCGTCCTAGTCCTCTCATAGGCACTTTTTGCATATTGTTCATCATGTCGTTCATCCTTTTTAGCATATCTTCTATGGCTGAGAGTGGTGTTGCAGCAGCTGTTCCCACTTGTCCTAATTTTGTGGATGTTGTCTTCTCGCTTTGGTTATCCTTAGGGACATCCTCTTCATTGAAGATCTCACAATTGTCTCCTAGGTCAATAGCACCAGACACACACGCTTCTAGGGTTGTATGCTTTTTACTATAGAGTATAGCATGAAGTTCTTTGTTTAGCAGTCCCTCTAGAAACAAGGATACAAGTCATTCTTCTGCAGGTATCTCCATCTCTAGGCATTTGGCAATGTATTGTTTTATTCGAGTTGCACAATCCCTAATAGACTCACCATGTTTTTGTTTAAAGCTGTAGATTTGAGCTACCGTATTATGTTTAATCCCCGTTTTGGAACAAGCAGCTACAAATCCTTGAGCTAATGTGTTCAAGTCCATGATTGACCTTGGTGGAATGTTTTGAAACCATGTCAAAGCTTTTCCTTATAATGTCATTCCAAACCCCTCGAATTGAGTATGAAAATCGAATATACGCTCTGCTCTTAGCACTTGCTTAAAGGTTGCTAAGTGCTCATATGGATCCCCTGATCCAGTGTATTTTCTGACCCATTTTTGAAAATCAACTGGTCTGACACGTCTATTTGGTTCAACTCCAGGTCTTCCGAGAGTTGGTCCTGTTCCGTTCCGAGTCCTTCAAACCAGTCTGTTGGAAATAGTGACTCATGTAGCCCTGGACTGGCCTTAGTGTCACCCGGTTTTCTACGTGACTCAAGTGGTTTTTGGTTTCTTCACATTACCCTCAGATGATCTCTCACGATGTTCGTCTCTTGGAGTTGTTTCTGGTCCTTGCCCCAAGATCCAATCCCGGAATACCCCTGGTATTTGGTTTGTTCTACCTCCTCAGGAGTCATCATAGCGAAGTTGTTGTTATAACAATCCCTAAATAGGTAAGTTGGTAGATCTGTAGATCCCTTATCTTTGATCTTGAAGATATAGATGATCTTCATGCTCGTTAATTGTCCTGGTCTGGCATGAGAAGTCCACAAAAGATCTTTTATGTTTCTATCTTCCCAACAATAGACTCCGATCCTAGGATTATCCATACTAAGCCGTTTCAAAGGCTTCAAATCTACTTGATCGTATCCTTCGAATTCTAAAGTTGGTGGTCCTTCTTTTGCTGACATATCTGGGATTATGGTTTTTACTTCTAACCCCCATTTGTCTACCACATCAGGATTTTTGACTTGTACATATTGAGTTCCGTTTTGATCCATATACATTTTTCCTTGTTTGTTTGCCCTAACCTCTTCTTCGAACTCAACACCATGGTCATCAATGCGAATAGCATACTCCTCGTTAGGATCCAAGTAAACCTGGGCTCCATGACGGTTCGTCTTGTAAAAAGATATTATATGCTTATAGCGCATTGTCGTTCCGGTTTTCGAGTGAGTCGAGAAAGAAAACATTTCGGATGTTGAATCTGAAAAAGTGTCTGAGACTTCTTCAGGAAAATTGTGCAAGGAATTGCCTTGATTCACGCTTTCTTCGGTGGATACTCTACTGGTGGTTTCTCCGAATAGACCTTGATTTCTTAGTACACGACCAGATCTAAGGTTCATATAGACATGAAGCCCTGGAAAGAGTACTCACCTTGGATTGACTTGTCGTCAATTTCCACTCGCTTCAATTGCAGCTTTTTGTCAAGCCACTGATTCCCCGTCTGCAACCTGATTCATGTACAAAATTAATCAAATTAGCTATTTTTCTATAAGGGCAATAGAGCTCTTGAGAACTCTCGTGATTGGTCTCTGTGTATCACTTCAAATCGTGCTATGGAAGTCAAAATTTGACTTTCAGATTCAGCTTTAGCAAAATCAAAGGTCTAATCTGCAACCTGTAAACTGAGTGTATCTGTACCAATTTTAATATGATTGAACCCAAAATTGTCATGTAGCTTTATATTATGTTGGTCTAACAATGTAAAAGCCCAAAGTAAAAATTGAAGTCTCTGGATAGCAAAAGTAAATAATCACGATTATTTACTTTTGTCAAGTTTTAACACTTTTTGGATTGGTTTGGCAAGTATACAACTTGTTAAAGCCTCTGATCAAGTTTCAATAAGTTTCGACAAAATTTGATCAAGTTTACAACTGTTCCAAGTCTGCAGACTTTGATTTAAAGAATCTGGCTTAAGTCTCACTTTTGTGGTCCAAATTTCACCAAAATTGATTTGTGGGGTCTACTTGATGTGCTTGACCTTGTGGTATACTCAAATTTGCAAAATCATCAAGTTTTGAAGCAGATGTAAATAATTGCGATTATTTACTCCTTACAAAGTTTTGCAAACTTTTGCCCCAACTTTGACACAAATCTGTTAAGCACCTTAAGTTAAGGTCACTAGCTAAGTTTCATCAAGTTTGGACAATTTTTGGTCAAATGGTCATCAATTATCGGTTCGCAGACTAACTTTGCAATTTTAATCACAATTTTCAATCCAGTGATTCAAATCTTACCAAATTTGGTTTGTGGGCTTATTACAACATGGTAAAGCTAGTGGTATGCCAACTTGGTCAAAAAAGTTCAAAAACAGGGCAAATGTAAATAATCACGATTATTTACATTTGATAATTTTTTGTAAATTTTTGGTCAACTGAGCCTGTACACATGTTTATCACATCAATATAAGCCTATGGATCAATTTTCAACAAGTTTGGATAAATTTTTCCCAATTTACAAGAAAGATTCAAAAAGTCAGTACAAACTTTAGCTTTTACTCAGTTTTTTGCCAGTTTAGTGATCCAAATCTTTTGGGCCTTTACAAAAGTTGTTTGTACACATGCAATGAGTCAATGGTATGAACCTTGACCAATTTAGAGCAGAAAGTTACTAATCGCGATTATTAACTTGAGGCTTGAAATGAACACTTTTTGCAATTTTCTCAAAGACAGTCTTTTTATGATGTTTTTTAAGCCTATAAATCAAGTCAAAACTTAATTTGGCCTAAAATGTCAAGAAAAAGTAAATAATCTGAGTTTTGGTCAACTTCTTGAAATTTTTACCTTGAAGTGTCTTTGAGCTTACCCATTGGTCCAGACGACTCTTAGGCTTACTCTCCAGTCGGATTGAGTGGATTAGAGTCTTTTCAAGCGTCAAATTCAACATACGAGGCCAAACTGAGTCCAAAATTGGACAGGTAACTTCATGACTATGTTACAGATAAGTCCAAAGCTTCAAAGTTGATCGACCAATCCAACAGACAGAGTAATCACAAAAAAACGGTGATTTCAGAGTCGACATAGCACAAAGTGATGCCGGCATGATCAAACTTGACCAAATTCAATTTAGGATTTGTATTAGGTGTATGAAACATGTCTAGGTCAAAATTTATGAGTTTTACAAAGTTTTTGTCACTGAAGTTAATAATCGCGATTATTTACTTTTGCACCATTTTTGCTTGAAAATTGTCAAATCACCTCACATATCATGTGTACACACCTATTACATGACAAAAATCAAGTATGAGCCAAAATAACCACCCATTACTTGTAAAATTGCCAAAAAAACACAAAGAAGTCTTTGCAAGCCAAATTTTGAGTTATGGACAACTTTTCTTGATCCAAATCACCTCATATCTCATACCTAAGGTCTATACCATGCCTAGAACCAATTTGTACCAAAAAATGTCAATTTTGGAAGAAAAATAAATAATCGTGATTATTTACTTTTTGGTCAAAATTGGGAAATTTTGATATTTGGCCATCATACATCCAAAGTACATGTTGTGATAAGCCCACTAGCCAACTGAATCAATTTGGAGTTCAAAATCTCAGATTTCCTTTATATCCTACTGTTTCAGAGACCTAAAACCAAAATCTGGTACCATTTTCAACCTGTGCATCCAAATGAGCCCATATTTCACTCAAAGCATGTATTTGGCATATACTTCAAGCCTATAAAGCCAAGTTTGCAAAAAGTTGAAAATTTTCCTCAGGTGTAAATAATCGCGATTATTTACTTTGGTTGCAAATTTTTGTTTTGACCATATAGTTTTGTTCGCATGATTTTATGCATCTTTACTTGTTCAAAAATTGATTTGAAGCAATTTGGACCTGATTATCAGCATTTCAGTCTAAAGGGACATTCCATAGAAAAATCCGACAAATCTACTAACTTTGCACTCTATTCACTGAGCAGGAGCAATGCAAGCCGCGGAGAAGGCCAAGAAGAAGCTAAACCAAAAAGAGAAACTACAAGAACTGTCTGCGTATCAACTGGACCCCGAGTCAGTCAAAGCGGCAAAAGCATCCTATCTTTCTAATGAACAGCTGGAAGAACACCACACCACGGTCTTCACTGGCAGATTCAAGAGTGAAGAAGGGCATTAGGTGGAGTTGCAACTCTTGCCTAAAGAGGTCTATGATGTAGCTGCAAAGCCAAAAACCAAAGAGGCTAACCACAAGTTGGGGCTCGGGCAACTCTTGCAACTCCACCTAATGCCCTTCTTCACTGGCAGATTCAAGAGTGAAGAAGGGAATTAGGTGGAGTTGCAACTCTTGCCTAAAGAGGTCTATGATGTAGCTGCAAAGCCAAAAACCAAAGAGGCTAACCACAAGTTGGGGCTCGGGCATTTCTACGAACAAGAGACGAAGTGGACTTTCAGAAAGCTTACGAGCTTCTGTCCACAATCAAAGAAGACAGAACCGCCCAGATATCAAACACCCAAGGGAACAAGGTCGAGGTAGTAATCACAAAAGAAATAGTGGCAGAGGCACTCAGACTGCCCACCGAAGGAATGACCGTGCGGGCAAGAGACAAGAAAACCGCGGGCACATTTACCAAGGAAACAGCCACGACCACATTCGCCGATCTTATCCACAAATAGGTGGAAGAGCCAGCCCGTCTGTACCATCAACACTTTCATTTTTTGGAAAAAAGGCCACCAAGGTACACGACACCAAATCACGCCGTGGCCACCACCTTTACTCAGGTTCTTAAGTCAACAACAAGGCACCCTGTGGACCACACGCAGTATGTCTTGACAACCTTGAAGGGCACCAAGAAGGAGGGTAAAATAACATACTTGGGCGCGCCAGAACTGTTGACAAGAATAGCCTATCATGCCATCGACATGGCTGATAACCTACCGCCTGCCGCTGATCCGAATACATGAATCTTGGCAACACAACCCTCTCCAAGAGTTACAAGATCAGGTAAAAGATCTTCTAAATCAGATGACAGCTCACCAGAGCGGCACAGCAGCGAGAGCTCTGACAACGAAGAAAAGAGAGCTCAGAGGGAAGAGATGAAGAGGAAAGTTGTGGCTGCCCACCAAGAGGAGCCAGCTCAAAAACAAGCGCGTTTCAAAAGAGAAAAACAAGCTTACCAGCACAGTAGGCAAGCACAAGGAAAGGACCCAGAAAAGTGGATACCCACAGGACTGAAAGGACCTCGAACAAAGCATCATACAAGAAAAGAGGCAGATGATCCAAAAGATTATTTAGAAAGAATGTACCAAGAGGTTGAAGCCCTAAAGCTGAAAGAGGTAGAAGAAGCGGCAAAGAAAGCTGAGGAAACGACTACTCAAGAGCAAAGCCAGGCATCTCCCCGACCCACCTCACCGCCGCCGGAACAACAGGACCATCCCATGCCTAGCCCACCACCATCACCACCAGTCCAAGGTACCAATGAAGAAGCAGAGACTAAAAAAGAACAAGATTCTGAATTCACCCAATGAATAGAAGCTACACAATAAGCTAACCACACCGAAGGACATGAGGAAAAAGAAGTCGAGCCAGAACCGGAGCAGGCAGCAGAAGAAACTCAAAAGAGAATGGAAGAAACTGATAAGGAAGTAGATACAGAAAAAGGGCATACCACTACACATGAGACAGAGCCCGAGCCAGAGAAGGCAGAAAGGCCACCACCTGAAGATACTGTAAGGGTTGAGACCACACCATCTACTTCCACTCAGCCAGAAACTGTCAAGGCATCAAAGCCTCAGGATGGCCAAGGAGAAGAACAACCATCTACCTCTACAGAACCACCAGCACCTACAACACAGCAAGAAGCAACACATGAGGCTGCAGGCACATCCCAACTAGCAAGACAGGAGGAGTGGCAGTCCAACGACGAAGTTATTTTACGAGTAAACGAGGCAGATGCAAGACATGATGGAGAAACTCCGTTCAGCAGCCTTAAACCGCAGCACAAAGGCCAAGGAACTAGAAATGGTCATCGATGCTCTTCAAGGAGATCTCAAAGATAGGATGATTATCATCATTGATCTCCAAAGGCAAGTGCAAGAGCTAAAGACAGAAGCGAAACAACATCAGATAGCCAGGGACAAACAACAAAAGGAAATGGAAGAGTTAGGTGACCTCCTTGCTAAATTATTTGATGCTTGCAAGGTAAAAGAGGAGCCGACAGAAGTCACGAATGAACTTCTTACAACCTCTCCAGTAGCTCAGAAAATCCAAGTGCAGCTAGATGTTGCCAATGCTTCACTGCAATATTCCAAACAGAGAATCAATGATCAGGCCATTTTCTTGTGGCAAATCAGAGAAAATCCAGCCATGGCCTCGATCAAGGGAACTGATGAAGTGTACAAGGCACTTGAAAACAAAAACAAGGATTTAGAATTGGAATTAAAGCTTGAACAGTCACAGCTCAGAGACCTGGCACTGATGTGGGTTCAAAGAGAGGAGGAGCTCCTAAAGGAGATAGCAGAACTCAAACAGATAAATCAGCTCCTCAGAGATGGAAAGCCAGACAAGCAGGAAGAGGCAGGCACTTTAGAGCCGCCCTAAATAGACATTCCCTCGGTCTCGTTTGCTGAATTTGAGACGCAGTCCATAGCAGAGCCAAGTGGTGATGAAGACTTTTAGGTCCACATCACAGACGAAGATACAGTGCCAATGGTCCAGGTGTCAAAACCTAAAGAAGATACACTGAAGGAGAAAATCACCTTAGAGGTGGATGAGCAGTGGAAGGCCACTATGGATTGGGAGTTGAGAGTTTTACACTCTATCAATGTCACTCAACTCACTCCCAATCAAATCAACACTCAGTGGCACCAACTATCCCTGCCGTACCCTCTCATCAAGGTGAACTTTTACAGGTAAAAGAAAGGTTGTACAAGGATATGCAAGAAGATTGCACAGATAAAAACCACCCGAAGTCGAGGTTAAGCTGGCTGAACAAGAATCTGAGATACCTGATTCTGTTCACAAGAGCACCTGCAACCTTACAAAAAGATCCAACAATCTGTCCTGTACCCAGAGTAAGGACATGGCAAGCGCATGAAGCACTGTAGAAGAAGAGGCCAACTTGGATCAACTTCCCTAGGCTGCCAGCTCCAGAGAGAGGCCAAGCGAGGGAGGAATACATGGTGAAAACCCTAATGGGCACCATGTCATTCTTCAAGAGTCTTCCAGATCTCTCATGTGCAATGCTATATAAGATCTGCAGGATGCTACTCACATGCATACAAGTTTTCAATGAGCCTGAGCAGACAGGAGCCCCATGGCTCTCATTCTTGGAAGGGAACAAAGGCCTATGTTACGATCTGAGTGGGCAACCTTCAAAAGAAATCCTTTATGAAGTCTATGCTATATGCATGTTCCTGCCCTCGCAAAATATGCTAGCCTTTGAAGAAGCATTCTACACTGGATTGTTCACCTGGCAAACAAAGATATTTGCGCCAGTGATAAGCAACCTCACATCCAGATTTGTAGGCTTCTCCACGGTGGAGCTGAAGAATCAAGTCTCCATGCAATTTTTGCAAGTGCCTAACAAAGAATGAAGAATCAGATACCAAAAGGCACTGGAAGCACTTAAAGACCACCTCGCCCACTGTCAACCCGAAGACTACTTCAGCCCATAAAGCTGTGTCAAGGGATGACACAGGCGAGGAGGGGGGAAATGTTAGCAGAAACCTAGCGTGGACACCATTTTTCGGAGTTCTCCTTGTAAAACAAATATTATTTTGATAAATCGGTAATATTGTAACTCCTATTTTCTTGGTAAACTTTGTAATTAATGAGCCGGGGCTACAAGCTTCCAAATTGTATCAGCCAGTCAATTCCCAGCTTTGGTAGAACTCCAGATTATTAGTTTTGACCACTCAAAAACCTTGGCTAAGGTATAAAAGCCAATTTTTGTAAGTTTTTTATAAGTTTTTGGATAAGAAATACACAGTGTGAGCTAATGACGCTCACTTCTCTCCTTCTCGTGCTTCCTACTCCCTCTCCGGTTGTCACATTGCGAATGTGTTTGTTGCATTGAAACCGCAGGTAAGAGCTCTACGCATTGACGTAAGCCATTCACAGTATTTTGTATCTTTTGGCATCGCCGACCCGCGGCCTAATTTCATCATAACTAGGAATCTACATGTTCAAATCAAAAACTAAGCATAGGCGGGGTATTGGGGCATCATTGCTAAGCACTTAGATGCATTCTGGGTCAAATATGACTAGGTCAAAAATCCATTGCTGTTAATAATCGTGATTCTGGAACTTGACCTAAAGTGGGGTTTGAGGCCATGTGTGCTTAGGTATTATAAACTTGTCCTAGAAGTTTCATTACGTTAGGATGTCATTTGATGCTGTAACGGATGTGATTTTCTTGCCGATGAGCGATTGGCTTTTGGTGATTTCAGCCACTTGAGTGTAGCTTGAGTTAGATGCGAGTTGTTAGTTGTTTTTTGAGAGATTGACAACCTCTTATAGCCTCTATGTACTAGTCGAGTCAGCTTCGTCCCATGGTTTGACAAATTAATCGTGGTTCTCGCTAATACTGTAATAAGATAGGTTGGTGAGGTTAGACATGCGTCCCACATGGACCCGCCATACTGCGCTGCGGAAACGTGTCCACTTGCTCCAAACACTATAAAAGGTAAGCTCCCATGCTCACTTAGCATTGGTATTGTATGGTTCTATGGGGTGTATGTGTGTACTTAATAGTTGTTATCTGTACATTGGGGCGGTGAGGGTGTTACCTACAAAAGTGGTGTTGTGTTAAAGATTGTTGGCTCTATGGCAAAAGGCAAGGATAAGCAAGCTATTGTGGAGATGGGTGCCCCGACTCAATCTCAGGTGACCTATGGCATTAATATGGACTTTTGACGGAACTATTTGGTTGTGATATGATTCACTTGTTGTTATGGTTATGTTCTTCATGCATATGCCAGAATATACATGAATGACAACCTCCACTGTATCACTAGTTGTTTCCACCTTACGGGTTTAGGAAAGGCTTTCATTAATGTATCATTGGCATATATATGTGCATCCTTTTGTCTCGACTAAGAAATTCCGTTTGAGGTTAGGGATAACTGGCAATACATATCTACAGACTTTTTCATAGGCATGTTTTTAGAATAACTTTAAAAGGTGGTATCCTCTTGAAAACACAGGATAAATGTTACCTTGAGTTGCTGTTTTTGCTAAAATATAATGACAAAAGCTCTTGGGAATGGTCCTATATGATAGGGTTGACTGAGGGGTTAACATACATCCTGGTATACTCTATTATGGCTTACATGGCTGGTATGATACTGATGTTGTGCTTCTAAGTTTTTTATCGAGCTTACCATTAATGCTTGGTTTCAATCTATATTGTTCTAGGGTTATGGATATATAGCTTTAACATCTGCTCACTTAGCCATGAATGGGTGGTTGTGTACAGGGTTGTGATAGATTGTGGGCATAGTGGTTATTCTACTGATATGTGCTTATGGGATTGGTACTGAGCTTATCTTGCTTGCTCACATACGATCTAAGCCGACTTGGTGTTGTGTATATTGTTCCTTTGTAAAAGTGCTCAACTTGGTCAAATATGGTTATTATTGTTGTGAACAAGGATAAGACTGATTGTGCCCGATTATGGTTGAGATAATGGTTGTGAAAGGTTGTGGATTATGGTAAATACGGTTGTAAATGGGCTCCTCATGAAGCTGTAAATGGTTGTTTTTTGGATCAAAGTTATGGACCATGGCGTCTCACTTTCCTAGCTTTTTGAGCAAATGTGAAGCTATGGAGTAGCCGAGCTATATGTTGTAGTTTTTAGAGGAGTAGCACTCATACTACTACCTTACATATACTCCGTCTAAGGAGATGTAGGACTTAATTACTAACATATTTTTATGTTATAGGTGTCTCCAAAGTATAGATTGGATGCACGAATGAGCACTACCACCATTAACCCTGAAAAAATAGCAGCAATCAATGCCAAACTATGTAAACTCAAGAAACAGGTATATGTGGCCCATTTCAAGGCTAAAATGCCTCATAAAACTCGTCTTTGGCCTTATCTCATGAGAGCTTGCAAAGCTAAAGGGGCTCCAAATGTTTTTTTCCCTGTAAAGGAAATCATTGCTGAATATATGAGTAGCTTCACATTTCTTATTATTTATCTTTGAAAACTTTTTAGTTGGGTGACATCTATAACATATGGGATACGCATGCATCACCTACATACGGTGCCAATGCTAACTGAAAATTGTGTTGTTTCCGTTGGTTCAGGTGAGGGTTACCTTCTCAACTATGGTTTTCAAAGTTCCTTGGAGTGAAGATGGTGGATTATATATCTTTAGGCTCTTAACTCTCTTATACTTATGTATAAAGACCGTTCTATACTATGAATGGGAATTATACCACCTTTCACTGACATAGTTTCTAGTGTCTTTAGTAATTTGAAACAATTCTTTGGTGTTTATGTTATATTATTACTGGAACACACACACACCTAACACCAAGGGTAGTAGAAATACTATTGAAAGACCTAGTTACTATATTTTAGCCCTCGATGTTTGTCCTAGATTGTTGTTCCTGGGAATCATACCTGTGGGATGGGGCTATCTTCACATGGCCCTTGTAGGTTCTCCTAGTTGTTTGAAGGATGAAGATGCTACCAGTTCTTACTATTAGTCATTCATGTCTATTATTAACACAATTTATTTTGATCATGCAGAGCTTAGCACTATCTCAAGGGTTAGAGCTTCCTACTGAGCCTCTTTCTAAAGCCTCGCTTCAAGTACTTAAATGCATTCATGACCCTTTGGCATCTAAACTTATAGCAAGAGCTTCTACGGATCTAGCCAACTCCTTGGTCCAAACCATGTCATTTGATAAGTGTGTCCATACCCTCACCTAGCTTGTCAAAGGTATATGGAGTTTATTCAGTTTCCCTCCCTTATGCTTTCTCTTCTCAAAGAACTGGCTGCATAAAAACATGGGCTTCTTTACTATGGTAACTACCTTGGTATTAAAACTCTCCTAGGCTTGCTAAAACCTAATATGGATGCTGAGGATTCCCCTACTCTTAAGAGACCCAACTCGCTGATATCCCCCACTTCTTCGTACACATCTTTTTTGACTCCAGCCTCCTCTTCAGTTGAATCTTATGGAGGGAGAGGGAAAGCGAGAAGCATGATTAGAGGGAGAGGAAGAGGGTATCCTGTCAAACACTTGTTGGATATGTAAATGCAGGTATTGTGTAATGAGGTTGGCAGAATGCATCTGATATCTCATGAGGATAGAGGACATGGAGTTTTTGTTCTTTGCGTCTTTGCAACAAAATTTTAGAATTTTTTTCAACTCGTTTTATTTTTAACAAATGCTTTCTCTCTACATTTGGTAATTAAGATCTACTCAACCAAGTTAGGATAGGGTGGAGATTTACTGATTCTATACTACATCTGCTACACTCTAATGGGTTTCTTAGAAAAGGAAAACCCTTGTCATGTGATTGTCACTTATGGAATGAGTCTACAATTGAGTTTGGCAATGTTGGAAGGCATGTTGCGCCACGAATCTATCTATTATTGATAATAGCTCTGTAAGGAGCCTCCTTTCTAAAGGCCTCAAACACATACCTCCTCAATCACTTAATCCTCATATTGCTTTAAAAGCACTTATTGAATTTCTGACAATTGGATGTATCAATTCAACAAGAATTGAAAAAAAAATGTTGGTGGATGTCTTTTCCAGTTTAATTTCACAACTCCCACATGAGTGGATGCGTACTGAGTCTACTTGGCTCACCATTGAACTTTCCTTGGCCTTTTCTAAGATTAAGTCGAAATGGTTCATTGTGGGTTTAGATAAAGCATCTAACACCACATCTGTCATCTACAAAAAGCTTGCCTTTGAAGCGGCTGAAAACAGACTCAGAGGTAATGAGTTATGTTACATTGCAGAAGGCATGGATATTATTATCCAAAGAACATGTAAAAGTATGACTGAGATAGGATTTCAGGAAGAAACTACCAAGCTTCCCATCCTGTTTCCAATGTTTAAAAGTCATAAAGGTAAATTTCGATGGATTTCAGATGCTTCCAATTGTCTTTTTTCCAAGATTACAAAACATGTCACGGAAGGACTTAATTTGATAAGTGATTAACTCAAAAACATATGTGCTATTAAAACAAAAGATGTAAGGTGCTTCTTACAAGTAGACATTCAACCCTTTTGGATAGTTGGTAACTAGTATGATGTCATCTTAAACCTACCTTCAATCATTTATTTGGTATATGCAACAGATATTATCCAATGCTATGAAAATATCCCTTTAGTAGGTGAATAAGGTCTCATAAATGTATTAAATTGTCTTGTAGACTTGGCCTTCTCTAATAAAGCAAAAGATGGATTCTCAGGCATCTCCTTTGTTAAGACAGTCAGGTGTGTGAAGAAAGTGAGCAAGACTTCACCACTTCATATAAATAGTAATCAATTTAAAGTAATCATTCAGTGGGTTCTAAACCATTGCTTTGTTGTACTTCGTAATGATTGCTTTCAACAAATAAGTGGCATCCCTATGGGATTCTCTTGTTCCCCCGCTATGTGTAACCTTTACTTACTATATTTTGAATATAAATGAATTAGTAGGCAAACTTCCCAAACAAAGGGCTCTCTATACTTATAAAGTGTAATCACACTTTTAGATTTATGGATGACATATTAAGTAATAATAATCCCAACTTTTCCCATCAAGTGTTGGATATTTATCCTGCTTGCTTAGCAATTGAACCCACCTTTTTAGAACAAGACACTATCAATGGTATTGCCTTCATTAAACGTACTAACTATCTGTCCATTGAATTGGTTATTGACAGCTGCTCTGTCGGTAACTTTTCTACTAGCTTTTTTTTGAAACGGGATCACCTTAGACTTACTACTGCTGAGTCTATTAAAAAAGAGCAATAGACCATTCAAAATGGATCTACATACCTGTTTCGATATTCTTCACTTAATTATCTACTCCTCCTCTAATGTACTTTCAGTCCTAGAAGAAATCGGGGTCCTTATGATAGGAAATTTCAAGATAAAGGCTTCCATTAATGAGTTTTGATTTCCACCATAACAGCGGCTCTGAGTAAATGAATGGCATGGGGTCAAGTTTGATGTTGCATTACTTTCTCTTTTACTGAGGAAGTAGGCCCATATCTAATGGGCCTACTAGACTCATTAGTTATGGTGCCTGGGTAAGGGTGGACACACACACACACACACACACACACACACACACACACATTGCTATGGATAATGTATTAACTTCACTATACTAATACTAGTGCTCCTTGTGTGTTGGTACTAGTACTGTTGCTGGTACCAGTGCTATAGGCGTACTAGTACTGGTATTGGTACTATATTATATTGAACGGATACTGGTGCTACACACACACACACACACACACACACACACACACACACACACATTGCTAGGGATATTGGTGCTACACACACACACACATTGCTAGGGATAGTGTGTTAATTTCTCTATACTGACACTGGTGCTACTAGTACTGGGGCTAGGTCTGGTATTGGTGCTATGTGTGGACTAGTACTATGTTACACTAAATTGATACTGGTACAATATTATACTAAGACTGATATTGGTGCTACATATATATTGGTGTTGATGATACATATGTATTGGTACTATATTGTATTGATATTAGTATTGTATTGTACTAAACTAGTATTGTTGCTACTTGTGTGATATATTGGTACTGTAATTGGTATTATTCGTGTACAGTATATACTGGACTGGTACTGGTGCTACTTGTGAAACTAGTACTAGTACTTCTTGTGTACTGACTCTGAACTGGTACTAGTATTGTTTGTGTATTGTAATATGCTGGACTGGTGCTACTTGTAACATTTAATGGCCTGATAACTTATGTGTAGCGGAAATTAGCATGAACATAGTGGGCATTTCATTGGAATGGATTCCTAATGAGAATTACAAGAGTGCTTGGTGGAGAGAGCAACAAAAAGCATAACACCTAGTTAGATAGCATCAACAATACTTTCAAAAGAGAGAGAAATTAAGCTATTGACAACAGTTGAGGACCGGATTTGCATGGAGCCGGTCCCCCCTCCAAAAGGCTTTGTATTATGGTTTCTCCCATCAAGAGAGACATTGTACAATACAATTCTTTGTGTTCCTTCAAGACTAGTTAGGGCAATGAAGATGGAAGATTCATGCACTAAGCAAAACACTTAATCAAACACAACTTGAATTATCCCCGTTCTCAGACCCAAGACCTCACACACCTTCGAAGATGGTGAAAGCTAGCAGGGTATGAGAGTAGATTGAGAGGAAGAAGGAGTATCTTACGAGAAAGATGTACATCTCCTCACATAATCACTCATATTAGCATAGCTTAGCTTAGTAATTAGCTTGGTAGAGAAGATGAGCATGCATTGAAGCTTGGCTCTTGGTTGGATTTGCATCCACATGCCAAGAGAGTGTTGATGTAGGCTTCTATCTCACAAGCTTGGAGTAGGTGATGAGTTCTCCATTAAAGCTTGGGAAGAGATAGTCTTCTCTTTCTTCACACATGAGCTTGTGTGAGTGTGTGTGTGATAATGCCTTGCAAAAATCAGCCCCCTCTCTCTCTCTTGGGCGAGCCCTCTTGCTAATTGCTCTTGCTGCAGTCTCATTGGCCCTCCCCAAGTCAAGCATTTTACAATTAAGCAACATAAGTGATAGCCTTCTGACATGTGTCCCCCTTTCCCCTTTTGTGAGAGCTTTAGGTAATTAAATAATTAAACTAAACTCTCATTGGACCCCTTTGCCTCCTGGCCAATAGGAATCAGGCAAGCCATGGGGCTCCTGAATGCTCATTGGACCCCTTGGGAGACTGCCCAATAGTCTTCTAGGAGACTTAATTCTCATTGGTTTCTTTTATTAAATGTTTTTAAATTAATTAAACTAGATTTACTCTAGCTTAATTCTCATTGGTCCACTTCAAGGGTCATCCAATAGAAATTGGGCACACCTTGTGGGCATCTGGCCTAGGGAGCTGACATGTGTCCCTCATTCCCTTTGTGTAAAGGGAGCCTGTGTGTGTGTGTGTGTGTGGCTTTCTCTCTCATCCCCTACCTTTAGGGCTCGCCCCCTCCCATGTAGGGATGTGCAAAGACTTTTAGGGCACACACAAAGCATCCAATTTTCCCTAGGGTTGACCTTTGGACACAACCTTTGAATTTTGGAACCTTAGCATTTTGGAAGTCTTAATGGGCTGAACCTTGGGGTCTTTTTAGCCCATTGTTACACATGGCTCTTTTGCAGATGGCCCCCCCTTTGGATCCCTATTTTCCCTCCTTTGGATCCCTACTGTGGCCGGTCTGCTAGCTTAACCAATATTCTAGCTTTTTCTCCCCTGGCCTTCCCCACATTAAATGATCAGTTTAATATGAGAAAATCATTTAGGAGAATTAGATATTGATTATTATGACATTATCTCTCTCTTGAAATCATAGTCATCCTCGACTATGGTGTAGAGAAGATAAAGCATGTTCATGAGTCCTTTTCTTAGCGGGTAGAGGATCCCTATGTTACCCTACGACATCATTCCATAATGGATGACTAGTCCATTTGGCGCTTGAGAGCCTGAGGCTGCCGCAAGCATGTCTGCACATCAGTCCTATCAGTCTTCCATAGTAGAGTGACAAGCTCTACTTGGTGTTTGGGAGATGTCGTCTCCACAAACTTGATCTAAGCATGCATACTACTTCATTTTTGTGCACAAATAAAGAAAAAGAGAGTCTTATAAGACAAAAAATTTGTTCATTTTTAACATTTTGTACATTTGCTTACTCTTGGGAAGCATTGTAAGCATTGACAAGGTTTAGGTTATCCTTTAATTGTATGCCTTGCATCCATCTAGCATCTTCAAAAGGATAATTTTTAAACTTAATAAGATATCGTCGGATAGTCTTACCGCCTCTTAGTACCTTGTCTTCATGTCGGAGAATGGACTCGGGCTGCAGCACCTCTTCTTGGTCCTCGATCTCCGGTGGGTCTTCAATAGTTGGTTCTTGAGGTGGCTCTCCTTTGTAAGGCTTTAATAGGCTCACATGAAAAGCATTGTGTATGAGCCAATGATTGGGCAACTTGAATTGATAGGCCATCTCATTGATTGGCCTAAGAATCAGAAAGGGACCATAGTACCTTTTTGCTAGTTTAGCATAGTACTTTTGGTGACCCGTAGGATTCTTGCCCGTTGTGTGCCTTAATCGAGCCTTGGGAAACTTTAACAAGACCCAATCGTTTTCTTTAAAGGCTTGGGCTCTTCTGTGCTTGTCAGCAGCAGCCTTTTGCCTTTGCTGTGAGATAGAGATAGCATCCTTAATCTTTTGGAAAGATTCTTGTAGGTCTCGGCTATACTCATCTACAGCGAAGATATTCCCATGTACCTTAAGTAGCAAGGGACTTTTTTATCTTCCCTCAATTACCTCGAAAGGTGCTTTTCCCGTGGAAGTATGTACAGTGTTATTGTAAGCATACTCCACTAAGGGTAAGTACTTCTCCCATTGGGATCTTTGATCTACTTCTGTTACATAGGCTTTTAGTAGATCAAGAATTGTTAGGTTAGCTATTTCACTTTGGCCATCCGTTTGTGGATGATAGGCCGAAGAGAAATTTAGCCTTGTCCCTAAATTCTCAAAGAGACCCTTCCAAAAATTACTGGTCATTCTAGGATCTCTATCCAACACTATGGGCATGGGCAAGCCATGGTACTTGAAAATTTGTGAAATAAAGAGGGTTGCCATTTGATGGGCTTTGATAGTCTTTTTGACAGGTATAAAATGAGCTTGTTTACTAAACCTGTCTACTATCATCCATATTCCCGTATTCCCATGGATAGACCAATGTAATATTTAATGGCCTAATAACTTATGTGTAGCGGAAATTAGCATGAACATAGTGGGCATTTCATTAGAATAGATTCCTAATGAGAATTACAAGAGTGCTTGGGTGGAGAGAGCAACAAAAAGCATAACACCTAGTTAGATAGCATCAACAATACTTTCAAAAGAGAGGGAAATTAAGCTATTGACAACAGTTGAGGACCGGATTTGCATGGAGCTGGTCCCCCCTCCAAAAGGCTTTGTATTATGGTTTCTCCCATCAAGAGAGACATTGTACAATACAATTCTTTGTGTTCCTTCAAGACTAGCTAGTGCAATGAAGATGGAAGCTTCATGCACTAAGCAAAACACTTAATCAAACACAACTTGAATTATCCCCGTTCTCAGACCCAAGACCTCACACACCTTCGAAGATGGTGAAAGCTTAGCAGGGTATGAGAGTAGATTGAGAGGAAGAAGGATTATCTTACGAGAAAGATGTACATCTCCTCACATAATCACTCATATTAGCATAGCTTAGCTTAGTAATTAGCTTGGTAGAGAAGATGAGCATGCATTGAAGCTTGGCTCTTGGTTGGATTTGCATCCACATGCCAAGAGAGTGTTGATGTAGGCTTCTATCTCACAAGCTTGGAGTAGGTGATGAGTTCTCCATTAAAGCTTGGGAAGAGATAGTCTTCTCTTTCTTCACACATGAGCTTGTGTGAGTGTGTGTGTGATAATGCCTTGCAAAAATCAGCCCTCTCTCTCTCTTGGGCGAGCCCTCTTGCTAATTGCTCTTGCTGCAGCCTCAATGGCCCTCCCCAAGTCAAGCCAATTACAATTAAGCAGCATAAGTGATAGCCTTCTGACATGTGTCCCCCTTTCCCCTTTTGTGAGAGCTTTAGGTAATTAAATAATTAAACTAAACTCTCATTGGACCCCTTTGCCTCCTGGCCAATAGGAATCAGGCAAGCCATGGGGCTCCTGAATGCTCATTGGACCCCTTGGGAGACTGCCCAATAGTCTTCTAGGAGACTTAATTCTCATTGGTTTCTTTTATTAAATGTTTTTAAATTAATTAAACTAGATTTACTCTAGCTTAATTCTCATTGGTCCACTTCAAGGGTCATCCAATAGAAATTGGGCACACCTTGTGGGCATCTGGCCTAGGGAGCTGACATGTGTCCCTCATTCCCTTTGTGTAAAGGGAGCCTGTGTGTGTGTGTGTGTGTGGCTTTCTCTCTCATCCCCTACCTTTAGGGCTCGCCCCCTCCCATGTAGGGATGTGCAAAGACTTTTAGGGCACACACAAAGCATCCAATTTTGCCTAGGGTTGACCTTTGGACACAACCTTTGAATTTTGGAACCTTAGCATTTTGGAAGTCTTAATGGGCTGAACCTTAGGGTCTTTTTAGCCCATTGTTACACATGGCTCTTTTGCAGATGGCCCCCCCTTTGGATCCCTATTTTCCCTCCTTTGGATCCCTACTGTGGCCGGTCTGCTAGCTTAACCAATATTCTAGCTTTTTCTCCTCTGGCCTTCCCCACATTAAATGATCAGTTTAATATGAGAAAATCATTTAGGAGAATTAGATATTGATTATTATGACACTACTTATGTAATGGCACTAGTGCTACTTGTGGACTGGTACTATACTGATCTGGTACTAGTGATACTGGAATTGGTGAAAAAATAGGTTGACCCTTTACCCGGCTAAGATAGGGTAAGAAAAGTATGGGCATTATAATGGTATTATATTGTACTGGTACTGGTATTGTATTGTACTGAAATAGGAGTATTGTTGCTTATGGAATATAATGGTACGAGAACTAGTATTGTTTGTGTACAGTACTATATCGGACTAATTGGTGTTACTTGTGATACAGGTAATGGTACTACTTGTGTACTCGTACTATAATGATATTGGTACTAGTATGGTTTGTATACTTTAATGTATTGGTATTGGTGCTACTTATGTACTCGTACTATAATGATATTGGTACTAGTATGGTTTGTATACTTTAATGTATTGGTATTGGTGCTACTTATGTACTAATATTGTACAGGCACTAGTATTGGGATATTGGGACTTGTGATTCTGGAGCTAGTGTAAATATGGGTGGACCCTTTTTCCGGCTAGGATAATGTAAGGATAATATGTTAAATTCCTTGGACATTATTCACTGGGGCTAATTGACCTAGGGAGTCATGGGTGAAATATAGTAATTTCGTAGTTGAGTTTTTGGAGGTGCCTTAAATGACACTTAATTGACGCCTTAAATGCCAACACACACACACATGGTTTCCTGACTCTGTAAACCCTATCATTTTTTGCTTAATTTCACGGTGGCTCCCTCATGACAGGTCCACGCTACAGTACCCTCTAGGTGCTTTCCCATTCTATCTCCTTGGCTCTCTCTCTCTCTCTCTTCCCCCCCCCCCCCTCTTTCTTTTCCATGTCTCTGTACTAGGCAACGCTAATGTATTCCTCGTACCTCTTGATGATGGACCCACCATACTGCGCTAGAGGAATGTGTCCATTTGCTCCAAACACTATTAAATGTGACCTCCCATGCTCACTTAGCATTGGTATTGTATTCTTCTGTGGGGTGTATGTGTGTACTTAATAGTTGTTATCCGTAGATTGGGACGGTGAGGTGTTACACGCAAGTGGTGTTGTGTTAAAGATTGTCGGCTCTATGGCAAAAGGCAAGGATAAGCAGGCTATTGTGGATCTGGCTACGACGACTCAATCTCAGGTGACCTATGGCATGGATATGGACTATTGTCTGAACTATTTGGTTGTGATATGATTCACTTGTTGTTATGGTTATGTTCTTCACGCTTATACCAAAATATACATGAATGGCAACCTCCACTGTATCATTGGTTGTTTTCACCTTACGGGTTTAGGAAAGGATTTCATTAATGTATCATTGGCAAATATATGTGCATCCTTTTGTCTCGGCTGAGAAATTCCATTTGAGGTTAGGGATAATTGGCAATACATATCTACGGACTTTTTCATAGGCATGTTTTTAGAATAACTTTAAAAGGTGGTATCCTCTTGCAAACACGGGATAAATGCTACGTTGAGTTACTTTTTTTGCTAAAATATAATGGCAAAAGCTCTTGGGAATGGTCCTATATGATAGGGTTGACTGAGGGATTAACATACGTCCTGGTATACTCTGTTATGGCTTACATGGCTGGTATGATAAGGATGTTGTGCTTCTAAGTTTGTTATCGAGCTTACCATTTATGCTTGGTTTCAATCTATATTGTTCTAGGGTTATGGATATAGAGCTTTAACATTTGCTCACTTAGCCATGAATGGGTGGTTGTGTACAGGGTTATGATAGATTGTGGGCACAGTGGTTATTCTACTGATACGTGATTATGGGATTGGTATTGAGCTTACCTTGCTTGCTCAGATACGATCTAATCCGACTTAGTGTTGTGTATATTGTTCCTTTGTAAAAGCGCTCCACTTGATCGAATATGGTTATTATTGTTGTGAACGGGGATAAGACTGATTGTGCCCGATTATGGTTAAGATAATGGTTGTGAAAGGTTGTGGATAATGGTAAATAGGGTTGTAAATGGGCTCCTCATGAAGCTGTAAATGGTTGTTTTTTGGATCAAAGTTACGAACCATGGCGTCTCACTTTCCTAGCTTTTTGGAAAAATGTGAAGCTATGGAATAGCCCAGCTATATGTTGTAGTTTTTAGGGGAGTAGCACTCATACTACTACCTTACATATGGTTTCAACGCCGTCTAAGGAGATGTAGGACTTAATTACTAACATCTTTTTATGTTACAGGTGTCTCTAAAGTATAGATTGACTGCACGTATGAGCAAAGCCACTGACACTAAAAAATAGCGGCAATTAATGACAAACTATGTAAAGTCAAGAAACAAGTATATGTGGCCCACTTCGAGGCTAATATGTCTCATAAAATGCATCTCTGACCTTATCTCATGATAGCTTGTGTTGCAAGAGCAAATCGCACTACCCATAAAGTGCATGCAACACAACCTAGATCAACATAATGTCAATCGAGGACACAGATGACATGATAGGCACACAGAGTAGATCTCTTTAGCTTGTCAGGCTAAGACCATCCTACACATACAACACTCTAGAAGGCCAACTAAACCACAATCTAGAATCTTACTACTCTCAACTACACCACCTAAGCCACATACACACAAACGGAAGGAAACTCACTAAACCATACCAGAATTGTACGAAACTTATGGAACACCATCCCCTCACTAGGATACACTTGTCTCTAATCCTCTACACTCAAAATCCTAGCTCTAAACCCATCTACCGAAAACGCGTATAAAGACAGAGCAAATTTCTAAAAGTGTCCGGAACTGAAATCTATGAGTATCTGTGCATAGCTTATGTCACCACGATTCTAAGGAATACTTGCACTTAGAAAATAGACATTGTTTGATATACTTACAGCCGCAAATAACTCATAGATGCATGAGCACCTTCTCTCCGTTCCGTGAGGAATGCTTGGCATTGTCACGTAGCTCTTGCTGAGGCTAGCTCGATGATTCAATCGGCTCTACAATGAAATGAACGAGCGGGGAGTAGCACTAGGATGAATCTCACACTCTCTCTCTTCCTCTCTCTCACACAGTAGACGTCAGCGCTAAACTTATGATTATGATAACAATTATCTTTACAAAATGACATAGGTACCTTATATACTAAGGATACCTTAGGTTAACCAAAAATAGAGTTTGAGGGGTCAAATGGCTTGGTATTTACAATCTGGAAGTGCCATTGCACCCATGCTTCTGCAACTAGACTACTTACTTATTACAAATGATGTTTTAACCATAATCCTCAGCATTTCATAACTCTCAGAAAATAAGGCTTTGTTGAGTTATGTTGTACTGTTGCCTCAGTCATTAACACTCCCCCCCTCTGCATTCATGTTGTCCATGACATGACGTGGTTGTCAATGTTGGTGCAGTCTTTGTTGTCACTTTGCTGATGTAAAGAAAGTATAGGCTGTAGCCTTTGCACCAGCTCCTCATGATCATCCGATGTACATAGTCTCCACATGATTCAAGAAAATCATAATTGATGACGAACATTTGCCAATTTTGTGTCTTTCTCATTTTCAACTTCTACAATCTGTAGAATTGAGTGATTGGCTTTCAGATCTTGTGAACCAATGACAACTTTGTAAGGATTTCGTAGGAATTGTCTGGTTAAACCTTCAACTTCTTTAGGCCAAGTTGCACACCAATGTAAAGTCTGTTTGTCAAGCCGAATCTAGGAGATTATTTTTCTGATTGGAGGTTCCAAACCCATGTTCAACATTGTATCTACCCCATCAAGGACAATCTTTTGAGATCCTTTGATTAATTCTGTGTCTGCTTTTCTTCGTTGGTGACTCCTTTGTTCTTGCATCAAGGTGATCAAAGTTGCATTTGCCACTGTTAGCTTTTATGTACTGTGTAAATCATTATACTGCTTCTACTTGATACATGACTTAATTAACGCCTAACAAACCCCAGTTAATTTCCCAAGTTAGTAACTTGCATCAAAAGGGATTTATCTGACATGATTTGTGATAGATGACCATCGATGAGCTATCAATGTCAATTTGTTCCCAAAATGCATATACATGATGTACAGGGTATGTAGATGGCTATCATGGCTTCAACTTTGAAAAAATTGCATCTATGGCTAGCTAGGGGTTTTCTTTTATTTCTTTTTTTTTTAAATAATAAAACCCTTAGCTTGTACTCTCTATGCATAGCCTCCTTACAAAGTTTGGATTGATTTGGAATTGTATTTGGATTTTAGTCTTGAAAATGACTGATGGGCATCTCTGGCACCTTCTGTTCTTGTCAGTATTGTTAGTCCCTTTTGTTTGCTAGGCTTCATTAAGTCACATACAAGATAGAAGATTTACAGTATAAAGATCTACTCCCTATATATGGCCTTGTAGTCGCATGAAGTGTCTGATGGCAACTTTACACTTGATGACTTCTTTCATTTAGTCGATCACCAACTTTCTTTGTCCTTGAAGGCCATCTTGGAGTTTGATGACCGTTCTCAATCATGTTTGGCCTCATGATGTTGTCAAGGGCTGATCAGCATTCTTTTCTTACCTCTGACATTACTCATTGTGCGTTTGGCGTTTTAGACATGCTTCGTGAAGTTTCGTCACTTTCTTAGACCTTCTTTGCTTTGTATGGCTCGACATCTCTTCAGTCTTTCCTTTATCTGGATTATGGATTTTTCCTGCCTTTTTTTTTAATCTCAGAAATAACAAAATAGAACCAAAATCAACTCAACTCAAAAAGCAAAATCATTCTAATAGAATTCTAAATGCTATGTACACTGTACAGTGTCCCTAGGGGCTCATATATGGCTTTTGTCCCCATATTCCTCTACTATGAGGGCGTATACTCTAAATTTGTCACAAAATGTCATAATCAAACGCAAAAATTCAATACAAATCACAAAACATTGCCCTCTAATATTCATATTACTAGGTCCACATTTAGAATGCCTCCCCCCCTCCTATTTGGAGTCCTCCTTGGTGACAGGGTATCACCAAGGGTATGTGTTGTGCTTGGGCAATCAAAAATTGTGCCTATGCAGGCCTTGTCATGTAGCCCTATTATGCATACACAGTCAATGCATGGAAAAGATTTATGCTATGCAAGATGTGGGTATAAGAAATTTGCTTATTGGTATTTGCTTACGAAGCTTCCTATTCTAAGCAATGTGTTGGTCTTTGAAGCTCTTGTGTCGTTTGCTTGATTAAAGGTTGTAGAGCTTTTTTGAAGGCTTACTTATCTATTTGATGTTTCTTTGGAACCCATTTTAGCCTTATGGTTGTTTGTCGTATTTGGCATTGATTCTCGGAGTGGGTTCTCTTCTAACTGTACTGTAACTGTAGGAGGAATTGAAAGAATTCAAGTGGCGGTGCAGTAACAACAGTATTATTGATTACCTTTGGGATCCAATTCTTCGTGATTACTGGTTGCTTTGTTGATGCTGCTCGTTTGGGAATCCATACTTGTCCCTGCTTAGTTTGTGTTTGAAGAGACTTATTTGGGATCCACCTTGTCTTTGCATGAGTCTTCAGCGGTCTTTGCTTTAGTTCTTGTACTCTTGGTTGGGGACAAGATTCAGACTTTGGGAGTTGATACTTTGGGAGTTGACCATTTAACCACTTCAATGTCCAAATGAGCCCCTGACCTCTTTGTGCTTGAGCCAACTTCTTTGGAACCCAAATCTGATCTGCGAAAGCTTGCGACTTTGTGACTTTCTTTGTTGTTCTTGCGTGCTTCGACTGATTTAGTTTTGGCATTGGATCTTGTGATTTTTCATCAAAGATTTTTGTCTTCTTGATCCAAACCTGTTTTTGGCCAATCTGGCTGTTTGGTATCCACATTTGTCAAACTTTTTTATTATGACTTGTTGTTCTTTTCTTTTGGTTGTCCTTGATTATCACGGAAGCTACTAGTGAGGGTGATGACCTGAACACTTGGTAGGGGATTGCAAAAGAATCAGCAATGTCACTAATGTCCTCAGCAATATTGCATTCTAGCATTTTCCCTTTGTGGTTTGGATGGTTATGGAAAGTTATTGTTTGCTTGCTCTTTGTTTGTTGTTTCTGGGATGACTTTTCTATCCACTTGATTAGAGCATTGTTAGCTTGTTGACATGGCTGTGTTCTTCTTGTTTGAGTCTTTTCTTCATGTATGGGAGCAACGTATGAGGATGCTTGTTGCAGTTGCATTTCCATCGAGGATTTTGGAATCCATTTTTGATGCACTTTATTCTTGTAACGGTGACATTGGTTCTTGGGTTTTGATCTGGACAATCATAAAACCGTACATTTGTTAAAGTGTCATTCATGTCACCTGTTGGGTCGTCCGTATTTTTGTTGTTTGCATCTTCTTGAAGCTCCAAGTGTTCTACAGAGTCATAGAACTCGTCTTCTTCTTCGTCTTTGTTTTCCTGGATCACACTTGCTACAAAATAAGGAACGACATCATAGCCATCTTCATCACAAAACTTCGTTGTTGGATTGTCTTGAATAGCACACACATCAAGAGTATCCAAGACATGTTCCCATTCAAGTGGCTCTAATTCTTCCTCAGGAAAGGGTTCTGGGATATAATCCTCATCTTCAATTGTCCTTTCTAGGATGCCTTCCTCTCGCTTTAAGCTTCTGCATTGCGAAGCTCCACACATCCAAAGCTCTTTAGGCTTACCCAACCATGCTAGAAGTTATGATCCTGTTACACTAACAGAATCAAACTCCTCCATAGGTATTCTTGTCACATCCCTGTAACTATGGTCCTTCAAATTTATCCTTGTCATGGTTTCCATATGTCTTAGGTAGATATAGTCATAACCTCATCTTCTGTCACTTCGAAGGGCAGTACCCACTTTGGTTGTTATGATACATTGTAGCTGGTACTTTCATTTGTTTATTAGATTCTTCCACCATCTACGTGTATCTCATGTCTATAGGCATTCTAGCACCTGGCAGCAGAGGTTGTTGTCCTAAGACAGATTGTGGTCTTGCAACTCGTACTAATCCCAATGCATCCTTCGTAACGTATCTGGGTGGAGGACGTGCTACTGAGATAGGTTGTACATACACGTACCTAGCATATTCCATGCCATATTAACACTCTTCTCTCGTATGGATTGCCCATATTGTAATGTTCCCAACCCCGACTACACCAAGATCGGGATGGAATCCTTGACAGGTCACTAGCCTTATAAAAATCGGAGTCTCTAGACAAGAAAAATCCAAGGAATAAACCTTTGCCATTGACAATGGCTTGGGTCTATAGCCTTAGAAGAAGACTTAGTCCTGTCTCGCTGCGGAAACGGGATAACATATCAACAATCCCAAAAGTCTTTCGGCCCTATATCTTCCACATATTGGGCTAAGGTATCCTCAACCAACGCTTTTTTCCCTCTAACAGATGTGAGGACACAGCCGTTGGTGGACTCCTCTCCAAGTGAAGAAGTTTTCTAAACGTTTGAGTGCGCAGGGATGGATAGTTACCTGACTAATCAGGTCCACCCGTCCATGATTGACAACCTTAGTCAATCCCCATTAACCACCCCGCACTCACACATGATTCATTTATCTTACTATCACATTGTGTTAAACATTTAAAATGATGGTTTCTTTTAACGTTCCATCACAATAATTCCTTGAAGACAGCGTTGAAAGCACTCTTTTAGAAAACAGACATCTTTAAACTTAAGACAGGGTACTGTCAATCAAAACATTATCCATAATAACCATGACCAGTACTCGTCTTGTCTCAAGACCACCTAAGGGTGAAAAACGGCACCCATTCCTTATTCAAATCCGGAGTGGATAAACCCCCACCCAAGGTTCCGGGTGCCTATACACCAAACCAGTTGCCCATACAAACGGGCGGCTCCCCTAGGATAAAAAACGGTATCCTAACTTCTGTAGAAACATCAAGACATGACACGGAGTAGAAACTCATCGTTCATGGGGGTAACCGACTTATCCGTGGCTAGAAAGCCAATCATTATCATCAATTTATAATAAGGAGTCGGAGGTGTCTTGAGACAAGCTGTCTTAAGGATGATCAATCATATCTTTCCTATTTCAACCAGTCATAACCCAATCATTTCTTTCCTAGTTACAATCATTGCTCGTGGGTTCGTGGAAGTTACCTTCCATTTTACAGCCAGTTTATCCTTCCTAACCTTACGTATGCAATGCTTAACTTATAAAAGAATTTAAAGTAATTAAAGACTTAATTGAATAATGGGACACCCACCTGGGATTGATTGGCCATCTGCTGTTGCGCTGGCGCCTGAAGACTCTCCTCCGTAGGCCTACTACTAGGCCCGGCTTCGTCGTCATGCGACGCTCTAGTTCGTTTTGGAGCTACGTCCTCATCATCAGATGTAGGATTTGCTCGGGTTCTTTTTTGTGCCATAACTTCTTATCCTTATAAAAAGGTCGTCTAATCATTAGGTAAATAATTCAAAATCTAGACCTAACCTTTGTATTCAACGGTAACCCATCTAAGGTTAAATTTATAGTCTTAATTGATAAATTCTAGACCTAACCTTTGTATTCAAACGTAACCCATCTAAGGTTAAATTTATAGTCTTAATTGATAAATTCTTGACCTAGTAATTTCTTATTTGTCTATGTAGGCATGATAACTTTTTCCATCGCTTCCCTAAGGATTTTCTAAGCTCTCCTAACTTTCTTGTAATTTTCTATATCTTTTTCCTAATTTTCCCATCAACTTTTAAGCTAATAATCTACTTATTTTGGGCTTAATATTTACTGTATTTAATTTTTCTTAAGATTTCATTTCCTTAACTTGATATCATAGGTTTACACTTACTATAATTTTTCTAAAAACTTTTAACCACAGAGTCTATTTATTTTAATTAATCTAAAAATAGGACTTTTGGTCAATTATTATTTACTAACCTCACTAATTAACTATGGTATAATTACCACAAGTAGATAAGGATATTTTTTACCTCTGGTAATTATCTTATTATTTTTAACTAATTATATAATTTCCATCTTTAATTTTCAGCTAAAATTAGGATAATTTGACTTAAATAAATATTTATTCTACTTTTATAACCTTGAAATATTTATCACGGCCTCTTTATTATGTAAGCTAACTGTGATAAATAGAATGTAATCATATAGCATGACTTACCAATTTCCCCCTTGAAATTTCAACCAAAATTAGTATATTTTGACTTAGATAAATATCTATACTAAGTTTCTAACTTTGACATAACTATCACGGCCTTTTCATCATGTAATCTAGCTTTGATAAATAGCATGTAATCATATAGCATGATTTACTAGTTTCCCTCTTTAGTTTTTAGTTAGAAATAGTATAATTTGACTTAGATAAATATCTATACTACTTTTCTAACCTTGACATAATTATCACGGCCTCTTTACCCTATAATAAAGCTCTGATAAATAACATGTAATTATAGCACATGATTTACTAATTTCCCTCTTTAGTGTTTAGCTAGAAATAGTATAAATTGACTTAGATAAATATCTATACTAATTTTCTAACCTTGGCATAATTATCACGGCCTCTTTACCCTATAATACAACTTTGATAAATAGCATATAATTATAGCACATAATTTACTAATTTTCCTCTTTAGTTTTTAGCTAGAAATAGTATAATTTGACTTAGATAAATATCTATACTACTTTTCTAACCTTGAAATAATTATCATGGCCTATTTACCCTATAATACAGCTCTGATAAATAGCATGTAATTATAACACATGATTTACTAATTTCTCTCTTTAGTTTTTTGCTAGAAATAGTATAATTTGACTTAGATAAATATCTATACTACTTTTCTAACTTTGGCATAATTATCACCGCCTCTTTGCCCTATAATACAGCTTTGATAAATAGCATGTAATTATAGCACATGATTTACTAATTTCCCCGTTTAATTTACCCCTAAAAACAGCATAATTCCACTAAGATAATTAGTTAAACTAATTATCTGAGATTAACATAATTATTAATGGTTTTCTAACATCTAATTAACCTCTAATAAATAACTCAATTCAATTTGAACCTATGTGCTAATTTCCCTTATTTAAATTGCTCTAAAAACAGAGTATTTCTCCTAAAGTAATTAGCTAGATTAATTACCTTAGCTTCTCCTAATTATCACACGTTTCTTAACACTTAATGACCATTGATAAATATATCACAGTATTTGAAATCAATTTACTTATTTCCCTTATTTAAACTGCTCAAAAAACAGAGTATTTTTTCTAAAGAAATTAGATAGATTAATTATCTGAGCTTCTCCCAATTATCACGGGTTTCTTAACACCTAATTAACCACTGATAAATATTTCACAGTATTTGAAATCAATTTACTAATTTCCCCTATTTAAATTGCTCAAAAAATAGAGTATTTTTGCTAAAGTAATTAGCTAGATTAATTATTTGAGCCTCTCCTAATTATCACACGTTTCTTAACACCTAATTAACTACTGATAAACATATCACAGGATTTGAAATCAATTTATTAATTTCCCTTATTTAAATTGCTCAAAAAATAGAGTATGTCGGCTAAAGTAATGAGCTAGATTAATTATCTAAGCTTTTCCTAATTATCACGGGTTTCTTAACACCTGATTAACCATTGATAAATATATCACAACCTTTGAAATCAATTTACTAATTTCCCCTATTTAAATTTCTCAAAAAACAGAGTATTTCTTCTAAAGTAATTAGCTAGATTAATTATCTGAGCTTCCTCTAATTATCATAGGTTTTGTAACACCTAATTAACCACTCATAAATATATCATATCATTTGAAATCAATTTACTAATTTTCCCTATTTAAATTGCTCAAAAAAATAGAGTATTTCTGCTAAAGTAATCAGCTAAATTAATTATCTGAGCTTCTCCTAATTATCACTGGTTTCTTAACACCTAGTTAACCACTGATAAATATATCATAGCATTTGAAATCAATTTACTAATTTCCCCTATTTAATTTGATAAAATATCAGAGTAATTTTGCCTAATTAACTAGGAAAATTACTCAAAAAATTATAGGATAATTTTTCTAGCTTAATTACTGTCTAATGCAACTCTGATAATTACCTCAACTTAATCTAAGCTTAATTAATATATTTACCATTAATTCATGGTTAATTTGGCTAATTTCAACCCTAATATGATAGGATAATTAATTAGCTTAATATTACTAAGCTTAATTATAATAATCAGCAGAGATTAATTAATTAAGAGAGGTTTTATGAGTATACATAGGCCTTATCTTTGATTTATTAACAAAATAGCTTAATCTAACCTTGCTAATTAAGAAGAATTAGGCTAATTACCGTTTAAGTTAATCAATTAGATATTAATCTCTAATGATTTCTGCGTTGTGTTCTCTCTAGATGAGAGAGAGAGTATCAAGGCTCCGAGTCTATCTACAATGTGAAGCTAGAGGTCCTATTTATAGTTTTCTAGCACTCATAAGCTTTCACTGGGCGGCTGAAAAAGGCAGTTGCTTGCAGTTCAAGCAGTCCCCAGCAAGTCAAAAAACGCCCCCTGCTGCTAAATGAGTCCCTGGCAGGTCAGTGATGACCCTCCCCTTACCTGCCAGCTTTTAAAATGTCAATTTTGTTATAATTTGACCTATTTTTGCTCAATTGGTAAATATCTTGTAAATATCTGGGAGACCTTTAATAAAGTCTATGCTTAAATGATTACTGTAACCCTTCAATTTTTCTTAATAATTTATTTTACATTGAATCTTCCGGGAGGACTAGCGGGGTCAGTTTTTGTCCGAATTTAAATCTGAAAATTTCTCGCCCAGGGTTTGTTGTGCTTAAGATTCCAAAAATACCAATATTTGCCATGGTCGGACAATTCTACATTGCTTTTTCAATAATCATATTAGTTTGATTAAGCTTTATACAACCTTTAAGGTTTCAGAAACTGGAAACCTTACACATATCCTCTCAATTTTTGCACCATAGAGGTTCTTGGAGGTCAGATTTGACTAGAGGAGCTAGTCTTTGAGCTAATTCTTCTATAAGCTTCATTTTCTCACTAGATACCTCTGGCTTTATTGTGGGTTGGATTCTTGGTGAATCACTCCTTTGAGAAGATGTGTCACGCTCACTCTCAGTATCATATCTTCTCAAGGTTCTACTCTAATATGGATAGGAGTAAGTTATAGGGGGTGGTGATGGTACATATGATCCTATTGTGACTGTAATTCCACCTCTATAAAAGTCATGTTCTATGGTTTCATCTGGTTACATCCATGGTCCATTAGGCACATTCACTTGAGGAGGCCTTAATAAGCACCTTTGGCCCTTTGTCACGTCCATGGTCCATTAGGCAGATTCTCAAGATACTCCTAAATAAGCACCTTTGGCCCTTTGTCATGTCCCTAAAAGTCAAGAATTTGTGACTCTTTTGGTCTCTGGAAACTAGTTCTGGGTACCCTAAAAGTTTGGATTTAGGAAACCTTGGAAAATTCAGGTCTAGGTGTGTCTTATTGCCCGCTAGGTTTTCTCTTGGCTATACGTGACTCAATTTGGAGTTGTCTATCAAAAGTTAGAGCAGTTTTGGTGAACTGCACTTGAAACAGCACTCAAAACAGTTTCAGGATCAAGGATTTTTGCTTGTATCTTGACCAAATGTCACTAGGCTTCTTTTATGCTGGCAAACACTTCTGTGAGCTAGAATGTAACCTTTGACCTCTACATTGGCACTTGAGATATCATATGCGTATGATGTCTATGTGCTCAGATTTTGACAAAATTTGGTGAGTAAGTTTGTCTTGTGGTGCTTAACACACTGTATGCTCATATCTCAATTTTGGTCCCTAAAAGTGTCTTTTAGGCATTATACCTGTATGATGTCTAACTGGTCAAAGTTAAGTGAGTTTCACTCCAGAGGTTCCTCACAACACTGGCAACTCATATCAAGTTTTAGAATTGGATTTTGACACTTTTTAAGCAAGTTATGACCAATACAAACATTTATCTACCTAGATGCTTCTAATGGTGAGTTTCACTCCAGAGGTTCCTCACAACACTGGCAACTCATATCAAGTTTTAGAATTGGATTTTGACACTTTTTAAGCAAGTTATGACCGATAGAAACATTTATCTACCTAGATGCTTCTAATGGTCTTTGCAAGCCCAAAAATGCTTCAACTTTGATGAAATTTGGCCTATATGCTTCCTAAATATTGTGGATCACAAGGGTACACTCCTTTTTAACTTTTGACCCCAAATCTGGCCTCTAAGACATCATACGTGTATAAAGTCTTTTTGCTCAGATTTTAGTTATGTTTCTACCACAGGTGCTCCTTAGTGAGTAGATCAAGAATATGTGCTTACAGCAAATTTTGGATGTCAAAATTAGACAGAATCATCAGTTTTCACAAGGAAATCCCCTGAAAGAGTAAAATCTCCCTAGTTTTCAATCAATAAGCCCAAATGATATGAAATTTGGTATATGCGCTAAACACAACATGCAAAAGATGGGTGTAATGTCAAAAGTTCAAAATTGCTGCCAAAATTACCCTTGAGACATCATACGCGTATGAAATCTATTGATGAAGTTTTTGACAGAATTCATTCACAAGCATCCCCAAGTCTCTAGCACTAGTTTTCAAGCACCTCTACCAATTTTCATGCAAAAATATGCTCAGAATCTCAAGTTTTTTTTTCAGACACTCTGTCTTTTGCCTTTTGGGTGTCAAGAGTTGGTAAAAACTCTAGTTTCAATGTATCCTTATGGTAAAAACCCCCCTTCTGAACACATTGGTATAGTCAAATTTTTTAAATTTGGTCTCCAGATTCCCCTTGAGACATTATACGCGTATAATGTCCAAGTTTACAGAATTACAGCTTTTCTTTACAGAACCTTTGCACATGCCCTCTTATATACACAGCATCAATCAGTCGTGAAAAATTTATCAAGAAAAAGCTGTTTATTGCATTTTTTCGTTCAAAAGTAGACCTTTTTGTGATTTCAATTGCAAACAAGCACTTCAGCAAATAGATCAATGATGAATAGCTCTAGATCAAACTCAAATCACTTACTTCTACAAATCATATGGGGTTTTGCATCTATGAGTAGAAAACACTTCAATGCCACACACGGACTAGCAAACACTTTTATCACCTCACAAACCACTTGACCACCAACAACTACTCTATTCTACAAATCCAAACTAAATCTACCTGGTCGTCGAAGACCCTCGGCAAGACACACGCTTCCTGGCTATCCACTTGATCTCGAAATAACCTCTTCCGGATCCACTTGAGAAAATGCTTTCTTTAGCCAAAACTAAAGCAAGCAACCATCACACGAGTGTTAGTAGGAATACCTACCTAAGTCCTTGTATCCCCAACAGCGGCACCAATGTTGCGGGAGCGAATCACACCACCCATAAAGTGCATGCAACACAACCTAGATCAACATAATGTCAATCGAGGACACAAATGACACGATGGGCACACAGAGGAAATCTCTTTAGCTTGTCAGGCTGAGACCATCCTATACATACAACACTGTGGAAGGCCACCTAAACCACAATCTAGAATCTCACTACTATCAACTACACCACCTAAGCCACATACAGAAAAACAGAAGGAAACTCACTAAACCATACTAGAATCGTACAAAACTTATGGAACACCATACCCTCACTAGGATACACTTGTCGCTCAGCTCTAAACCCATCTGCAAAAAACACGTATAAAGGCAGAGCAAAATTCTAAAAGTGTCCGAAAGTAAAATCTATGACACGTATGCTTAGCTTATGTCACCACCACAATTCTAAGGATTACTTGCACGTAGAAAACAGACATCGTTTGATATACTTACAACTGCAAATAACTCGTAGATGCATGAGCACCTTCACTCCATTCCACGAGGAATGCTTGGCGTTGTCGCGTAGCTCTTGCCAAGGCTAGCACAATGATGCACTTGGATCTACAATGCGATGAACGAGCGGAGAGTAGCACCAAGATGAAGCTCACGCTCTCTCTCTTCCTCTCTCACACACAGTAGACGGCAACGCTAAACTTATGATTATAAGACCTATTTAGGAATTTTGGGAATTATTCAAGTCCCATTTCTTATAACGCTATTAAAAAACTTAGTATTTTTGTGTAGTTTGAGCTATCATCTATTCACGGTTACACTCTATGTTTTATATACCCCTTAACACATATCTATAGGGATATGTGTATTTATATACATACTTATATGCATCAACTACAATGACATCAAAAGAATGAGGGAAGCATGGCACTAAACTCAATGTGCATTATACAACATTATTCATGTAGAAAAAGTTCTTTGAATCAGTAGCTCAGATTTGAGACATTAACGTTAAAGAATTGGCTATATCAACACTCATAAAAAGAATCTACAATAATCAAAAACAAATTTTAGAATTGAAGGGACCTCAAAATAGTGTGGTTTTTAGAAACACCAAGATAAAAAATAAAATCCAATTCACATATTTACATGGATCCAAGTATTGTACAACTCATCCAAGGAAATGATACTATGTCAAGAGGCTCAATGACTATAAATACATCATTAAACTTTGCGTTTTCTCATGTATTGCTCCAATACGTACAAGGTTTCTCTATCACAAGCTGCTTCATTTACCAACATATTGCAAGTATACTCTCGTTTGTCCCTTGCATAGATCCAACCAAGTAACCATGCAGTGATTGTTCTCTCCAAAAAACTTTCAAGCTCTTCTTTTGATTGATTCCACATTTTTGGAAAAATCAAGTAGGTTCTGGGCATATTCCACATTACATTGTAAAGGGCCTCGTCAAAAATTAAGGTATTATTTTCATCCAAATCATGAAAAAATCTCCATCCTACATCCAAGTTCTTGCGGTATACAAATCGATATCCAATTAGAAGATCTGTCTTTTGGCATGCTGCCTGTCCTGCTATGACATTAAATTTTTGATGGTGTTGTGGAAAGCATAACTCAAGAATACAACGAGTCCTTTGCAATCTATTAGTGCTCCAAATCCACACCTCAAACCATTGCACGCAAAAATCAAGGAAAGTGAATGCATCTTTGCGAATAAAATGCCACTGTTGGACGGGTACGCCGCGACGGACGTCAGCACAGCGAGAACTCACCTAACAAGATTTGTCAGCTAAGGATGAAGCTCGACCCACAGCCGCGTGGAGCAAGCATAGGGTGTCAACCTACACTCGACCGACTCCTAACTAATTCCTACAGAGGCCTCTACCCAATGTCTAAGCTACAGTCTTCAGGAGTGCATAAGAGGAAACTTCCTACAACGCTTTCTAGAGCCGAACACCCATCAAACAATCTCAAAACACCACAGAACTTGAAGGAGACCCTACTAACACCAATAGGTCGCTCTCCCTAAGGTCTATGAACCAAAACCCCAACCCAAAACACCTGGTGCAGAATCACGTAGGATGTCTGGCCGAAATGCAGATCTTCGTTTTTGAAATCTAAAGTTCCTAATGTGTAGCTCTACTCAATGCGAACGCGTGGATATGCTGCAATGCAAAATCGGACAACGTATGCTCACCGAATCACCAGATGAAGCTCGTAGATGGAGCTCGCAAAACCAGACCATACGCACGCAATGTAGGTATTGGCGTGTAGCTCTCGTCGGGGGCAACACGCTGCACTTCTTCGCACTCGATTTCGACCACCGATACGCGCGTAACGTCAAGATGAAGCTCTCACTCTCTCTCGTACACATTATGTTCACTCACAGGCTTCAAAACTTTTTAAAATGACAAAAGGTTTTTCCATTAAGGTCAAAAAGTGGTATAAATACCTTATAATTCTCAAACCCTAATGTTCCAATTTAACCATCTACTCAATCTAAATGTCAAAACTGGGATACAATCTGGAAACTTCTGTAAGCCCCAATATTTACAAGGTAAAATGTCTGGTTTCCTCAATAAATGAATAATTACAAAAAATCATAATCTGCCGAGCAGTCATTTTCCGTAGGGTGTGTCCAGCTTCTAACACTCCCCCCCTCCTTGCTCATGTCATCCCCGACATGGCTGTTGAGCTGCTTCTTCATCTTAGGGTTTCTCGCATCTTGAGCAATGACTCATATCTTGCATATTGAGCCAGTAGTGTTGGGCCGAATATGTCAGAGATGATGGTGAAGAAGCCGGTGTAGAAAGCTTCTTCAAAGGCCTGGAGGTGATAGGATCGAAAAAACATTATCCTTTGATACAATGCATGTATCACCTCCTTGGAAGGCTGACCAGACAGATCGTATGCACATCTGTAAGTATCTTGAAAGAAGAAGATATTGTCTGTCTCCTGGCCCGGTTTGAACGTCTCGAAGACTGCCAAAAGGGTTTTGCAGATCTTTCTCATCATGATGCAAGATAGGTCAAGCGAGCTAGTGAACAATTTGATGGCGCCCGTTAGGGTTTTGACCATGTATTGAACACTTATTCTCTCGCCTGCCTTCAAGCCTGGCAGCTTCGGATAGTTTAGCCAAGTGGGTTGGCTCCTTTGCAGTAGCTCATGGGCCTTCCACGTCCGCATCCTTGGTAGAGGGCAGAAACTTAAGTTATCTCTTATGACTTTTGGTGCCTCTACCAAATGGATTAGATACTGCGGATATTTCATCAGCCATGCCTTTCTCCACCTGGGCTAGGAGTCGACTATCAATTTTACCCCTTCAGGCTTGGAGATATCTGTTGTGTACAGTGGCACTGTTGGCTCTTCTCTGATTCTTTTGTTGATCGTGGCGGCTTTGTACTTTAGCAGAGGATATGGGAGAGAGGACTGTAGCCATTCACGTCGAAGGTTGCTGGCGTCTATCTTCTGAATAGTCATGGATTTAAAAACCCTCTGCCCCATTCCAAGGCTTCTTTGGCAGTTTCTCTGATTTTCGCTTCTATTGCCTTTCGCAGCTTCTCTTCTTCTTCTTGTGTCAGATCTTGTGGCTCTTGAGAGGGTCCTACAAGGATTTCCTCTTGCATGGGTGTGTCCACAGGATCTGCCACATTCTCTAGGTCTATTCCTTCCATGGTTGTTGGCCCTGTGCTTAACTGCTCTTCTGTCTGCTGGCCTCTCAACTCTTCTAATTGCTTTTGGAAGGTCTGCTTTTCTGCTTCAGCTTGCTCTCCCATATTCACGAGGAAGTCATTCAAATCGGCATTTATCTTCTCTGCCTCCTCGAGCTTTCTCTTGATGTTTTCCAGCTCATCCTGCATTGCTTTGTGCTCTTCTTCCATGCGGGTTTGCATGACCACTGACCCCTCGGCCATCATCAACCTTTGCTTCTTCTCTAAGGTCAACTCCTTCTGGAGCTCTTTCATTTGTTCTTCATAAATCAGACTCTTTGAAGTGGTGTGAGTCGAGCTAGTAGCTCTGACTCTGGCAGGAGATGCCCATAGCCGCTGGATGGTTTGTTCTTTAACTTTAAGCTGGTCCTTGAGCTCAATGACCTCATCCTAGCTAGCCTCCTGCTCTATTTCTACCTTCTCTTTGTCATTCCGCATTGCTTCCACTTCTTTAGACTCTTAAGCAAGTTGTAGGGTTAGGTTATCCCTTTCCCTCTCTGCATCTGTCAATGTCTTGCTGAGTTTTCTATACTCTTCTTCGGCTCCTTGCAGTCTCTGAGCTGCTGTCTGATTTTCTCTTTCCATCTCTTGGCATCTTTGCAATGCCTTTGCCAGACTGGCTTGCAGCTCTGCTTCTCTCTCTATATGCCTTTGGCTTTGTTTTTGTAAAGTGTCGACTTGAGACTTGATTTGCACTTCATTGGATTTGAAAGCAGCCATTTCACTTTTTGTGGCCATCAACTGTGCCCTTAGCCCAGTTAGCTTGGTCATCACCACATCCCAATCATTGGTGGGTGGCTGCAGGTCCACTGTATCAGTGGCCATCTCTCTTAGCTCCACTAACCGCAGGCTCTGCATCTGCTCTTTGGGCCCTGTGCTTGCCAAGTCAAATGCGACTGTGGCAGCCTCTTCTTTTGAATATCCGGCAACTAGTAGGTTTAGAAATGTGTTATACCTTGCTTCATTTGGCTCTGGCTGCTCACTTTTGAGCTTAGCTTGTATACATGTAGTAGTGTTAGTGTGTATACGCGCTTCACCAGGGGCACTTTTCTCCCACTGGGTTTTTCCCCTTGGACATCTGGTGTGAAAGGACACCTTATCTATAAGGGTCTCATATAAGCTTTGTAGCTCTGAGTTTGTCTATACTCTATTATTCTAATACAGAGAGATAGACTACAGAGATCTCGTACGCAAGCTCTATGTCTTCTCCTTCTCCATCTTCTTCCTACTCTGAGTTGCTATCTTCCTTCTGTTTCCTGTTTCATCATCTTCAACAATTGGTATCAGAGCAAGGTGATTTCCAGAGCCTCTACTTGTGTTTTCACGTCCGCGCGCGCAATTGCAGTTTTCAGGCAGTTTTTGGAAAATTTGCTCATGGGAGCATCCTCGACGTTCCGGGAGTATTCTGTGCAGGTGACATGCAGTTTTACCTCCCTTTTGAAGCCGTTCGAGCCCTCAGAATTTTGTTCTGAGCAGCATAGCAGAAGTTACTTTTCGGAGGCGTTTAGATCAAGAGGGTGTGCTTTTTGACATATTTTCTTCAAGTAAACAGTTCTTTTGGGAAGCAGCTTGTCTTAGCTTTGTGCTGAGATTTTGTGTAGAGTTTTGTTTGGATTGGAGAGGAGATTTGTGAATCTCTTGGAGGTTCTTTTGCTCTCTTGTGTGCATCCACAGTATGGCTCAATCTACGGAGAAAGAGATTTTTGGTGCGTTTACATCCGAAGACAAATTGGATGGTACCAACTATTCTCTTTGGTCTTTTATGGCCAAAAATGTTTTGGTTGGTAAAGTATTGTGGGATTATGTATCTGGAGATGAAGTTCATCCAGGTAGCATTGCACCTACCACGCCTGGTCGTGGTGCAGCTGTTGGTGCAGGACCCTCACAAGTCACTCCAGAGCAAAAGAGATGGGATACTAAAGATGCACAAGCTATGGCTATGATTGCCTTAACCATAAAGAGGACAATCACACCACATATCAGATCTTGTAGAACTTCTGAGGATGCTTGGAACACTCTGCAAGCTATGTTTGGAGGAAGAAACGCTGTCAGAATAAAGTTTTTGAAGAAACAACTTGACAAAATACAGATAGACGAAGGCGACGATATCGTCGAGCATCTTACAAAAATCAAGGATCTTAAAGAGCAATTGCTTAGCATTGATGAAGTGATTCCAGAGAAGGACTTGGTTTCCAAAACACTCAATTCACTACCACCATCTTATTTGACTTTTCAGACTTCTTTGACTCTGTCTTTGCGAGCTAATTCTGAGCCTCTTCATTTTGAAGAGTTAGTGGCTTTGCTATTGTAGGAGGATCAATCACGTAAGAACAAGTCTTTACAGGTGGATGGTATGGATCATGCTCTTGTTGTACATAACAAAAACAAGGGTAAAGAGAGTGCTCATCACTCCAAGTCTGGTGCAAGACAGTCTTCAGGGAAGTCTAATGGTGATTCCAACAAGTCCAAGAAGAAAGGTAAATGTCACTACTGCAAGAAACCTGGTCACTACATTAGTGAGTGTAAAAAGCGAATTGCTAAAGAAAAGAAGAAAGAGTCAAGTTTGGTTGTTTCAGCTTCTAGTGATTCTTCTACAACTAAAGAAGAGTCTGCAAACTTTGCGTAGGATTCTTATGCTTTCTTAGTATATTCAGATTTTTCTGCTTACAGTGTTGACGAGACACAAATGATTTGGTACTTTGATAGTGGTGCACCCGAGCATATTACTTCAAGGAAGGATTTGTTTTGTTCATTGGATGCAGCTCCAGCAGGAAAGAAGGTGACATGTGCAAATAATGCTTCTTATCCAATCAAAGGCGTTGGTAAGATTTTGATTACCATTTCAGATGGTTCATATTTATGCTTGCCAGATGTCTTATATGTTCCAAGGATCAAGAAGAATTTGTTGTCTGTATCCTCTCTTGCAAAAAATGGTCTTCGGGTCATTTTTGAGGATGACAGATGTGTTGTACAAGATCGAGAGAATGGTTATTCTCTTATCACTACAGGTACGCTGGAAAATGGACTATTTGTGCTAGATTGTTATGAAAAGCAGATTCAGGTATGTATTGCAGAAACAAAGACTCGGGCCATGCAGGATGCTGAGTTGTGGCATGCTAGATTTGGGCATGTTGGTTATGGCAGTTTGATGACTTTACAACGTCATAATATGGTGCATGATTTGTCTTTATTGGAGATGCCACCAAGACATGTATGTGAAGGTTGCGTTCTTGGAAAGATGTACAGATTTTCATTTTCACAGGATGGTTCAGTTAGAGGGACACAAAAGTTGCAGCTTGTACACAGTGATGTACGTGGTCCTATGAGGACGCCATCTATAGGAAACAGCCTTTATTTTGTGACCTTCATTGATGACTTTTCCAGGTTTTGTTGGGTGTATCCACTCAAAGCAAAGTCAGATGTGTTTGCAATTTTTCAACATTATGTCGCCATGGTTGAAAATGAAACAGGTTGCAAAGTACAGACTCTTCGTACCGATCGAGAAGGTGAATACATGTCCGGTGCATTTAAGGATTTTTTGGGAAAGAAAGGCATTAAACACCAATGCACTATGCCATACACACCACAACAAAATGGTGTTGCAGAAAGGAATAACAGGTCTTTAATGGAGACGGCTAGATGTATGCTCAAGGCTAAGAGTTTGCCTCATAAGCTACATGTGCACAAGCAACTGCACATGTTTTGAACAGGTGCTACTCGTGCCTTGAAGACCATTACTCCATATGAAGCTTGGTATGACAGAAAACCTTCAGTCAGTTATCTTCGTGTTTTTGGTTGTCTTGCTTATGCTCACATCCCTCAGCAGTTACGTGGGAAGCTTGATGATAAGGCAATCAAATGTATATTTGTGGGGTACAGTAGTGGAAGTAAAGGTTATAGACTTTACAATCCTGCTACAAACAAGATTTTTGTAAGTCGTGATGTAATTTTTGCAGAAACTACTGCTCAACCTATGGTTGCTTTTGATGTACCTCATATGCAGACACATGATGTATTTGAAGGTTTGCTTCCTTCTTTTGTGGAGAATCAAGAATCACAATAGGTTGATAATCTTGATCAATCTTTTGATCAGCATGTGACACCTCATGATGTAGAGGAAATTGTGCGTGAAGAGCAAGAAGTTCTCAGGGAAGAAAGAACCTTGCCTAAATGGGTTCAAAAAACTTTGCAGGATAGCAAGTTGGATGCACCGTTGCCACGAAAAACACATGCTGGTACTACTTTTGGCAGAGAGCAAGTAGATTTGGCTTGCTTTAGCACTCTTTGCGATGCAGATGAGCCTGATTCATTTGAACAAGCTTTATTTAGAGTGTGTTCAGTGGAAAGATGCTATGCAGCAAGAAATTGATTCTATTCATAAGAATCATACATGGGATCTAGTGGACTTGCCTACAGGTAAAAAGCCTATTGGTACAAAGTGGGTTTTTAAGGTAAAAAGGAAACAAGATGGTACTGTTGACAGGTACAAAGCAAGGCTTGTGGCAAAAGGCTATGCGCAACAAAAAGGCATAGATTATGATGAAACCTTTGCTCCTACTTCTCGTGCGTCCACAGTTAGATCACTAGTTGCAATTGCTGCTCATCATGGTTGGAAAGTGCATCAGTTGGATATCAAAACTGCTTTTTTGAATGGTGATTTGCAGGAAGAAGTTTATGTAAGTCAACCAAGTGGTTTTGTTGTAAAAGGTCAAGAGCAAAAGGTATGTAGATTGCGTAAAGCTTTGTATGGTCTCAAACAGGCTCCAAGAGCATGGTATGAGAAGATACATACTTATTTTGATTGGCCAGGGATTTCAGAATAGTCCAACAGAAAGTACTTTGTATGTCAAAAAGAGAGATGGAGTTCTCATTATGCTAACACTTTATGTGGATGATATGCTTCTTACAGGCAATACTGCATATGAAATTGAAGCGTTTAAAGATGCTTTGAGAAAAATCTTTGAGATGTCTGATCTTGGTTTGCTATATTACTACTTGGGTATTCAGTTTGTGCAATCAGAGGATGGCATATACATGCTGCAGGCAAAATATTGGCATAAAATTTTGGACAAGTTTGGTATGCAAAATTGTAAACCAATCTCTACACCCGTAGAAACTGGATCAAAGTTGAGCATGCACGATGCTGGAGAACCTTTTGATGTACATACTTATGCAGCAGCGGTTGGTTGCTTGATATATTTGGCAGGCAACACTCATCCAGACATTCAATTTGGGGTTTCACAAGCAAGCAGATTTATGCACATCCCAAGTATGCATCATTGGCAGGTTGTGAAGCGCATACTTCGTTACCTTTCAGGTACCCCTAATCTTTCCATGTTCTTTCCAAGGGGGGATATGTATGGAAAGCACAGTTCTATGTAGCTTCTTGGTTACAGCGATTCAGATTGGGCTGGTGATTTTGACACACGACATTCCACAAGTGGCAATTGTTTTTTCTTGGGAAATGCATGTATATCTTGGCTAAGCAAGAAGCAACCCACAGTGGCTACATCAACTTGTGAAGCTGAGTACAGGGCAGCTTTCACGGCAACATTTGATTGTGTATGGATACGCAGGTTATTGGCAGATCTTTGTGAGTGTCAACAGGCACCCATTACCATTTTCACTGACATTCAGAGTGCTATGGCAGTTGCAAGGAATCCAGTATTTCATGCAAGAACAAAGCACATAGAGGTTCACTACCACTATGTCAGGGAAAGGCTACATGCAGGGAAGATCACACTAGCTTACTGTCCTACACAGGATAACATTGCAGATCTATTTACGAAGGCGTTATCACGAGAAAAGTTTGAAGCTTTCCGAAAAGCTTTGGGCTTACTCTCATACACATGATGATTTGCTACCTTGTACGGATTCACACTATCACTACAGGGGGGATTTGTAGACATGTAGTAGTGTTAGTGTGTATACGCGCTTCACCAGGGGCACTTTTCTCCCACTGGGTTTTTCCCCTTGGACATCTGGTGTGAAAGGACACCTTATCTCTTAGGGTCTCATATAAGCTTTGTAGCTCTGAGTTTGTATATACACTATTATTCTAATACAGAGAGATAGACTACAAAGATCTCATACGCAAGCTCTGTGTCTTCTCCTTCTCCATCTTCTTCCTACTCTGAGTTGCTATCTTCCTTTTGTTTCCTGTTTCATCATCTTCAACATAGCTTCCTCTTTTTGCTCTTGTTCTTGGCTATGTTCTTGCCTTGACTCTTCTTGATCTTCAGGTTTGTCTTGCTCCTCTTTCTGTTGAGTTTGTGGAGGGCTACGAGGAGGTGGTGATGGCGGTGGGCTGGACTCAGGGCTGGACGGTGGAGTTGTCGGCTTTTTCTTGAAATCTATGTCCACCTTTGTCTTCCTCTCTCTCTCTTGGCCTTCCTGCTCCTCTAGCAGTTGCCATCGGACTTCCTCCACTTCTGCTTCTATAAATGGTACATGTGGGATATTTTTCGTCATGGCATCCAGAATCTCAAAATGCTTAATATAGTCTTTAAATCTATCTCTGTGCACCCTTCTGGATGATCCCGACATTGCTTCTAATGACGGCTTCCATAGCTCACTCAATCTCCTTTGAGGGCTCTTTCGGCTCTGAAACTTTCCATCAGCCGCTCTAGCCGTGCCGCCTTCTGTGATTTCGTTTCTTTGACCGGCACTTGGACACTCTCTTTCTTCCCCTTCTTCACCTATGGCTGCTCTTCTTGCATGGTCTCTAGCCGGCGTTTCAAACGTGTTGCCACACGGGGTGCTTTAGACTGTTCCCCTTCCTTATCTTCCTTGAGCCTCAGCCAGTCGTTCTGTGATGGAGGGTCAGGCCATCTTCCCTTGGCGTGCAAGGCCCCATAAATCACTTTAGTGATTAGCTCACCCGGCACAATGTATGTGGGGTTCTTGTTGCCCATCTTCACCAGATTGTCATGTATATAAGCTGCATAGTTGATTACCTTCGGCTTGCTCTTCTGCATTGCCCAGGTGAATGTTGTGGCAATTGCTCCAAGCGGCATTCTGTACTTTTGTGGCCGCTTTGTACACATATGGAAGTACTGGTTGTACAGCTGACTCATGATTGCCACTTTAGGGTTGGCAATGTCTTCAAAGGTGTAGTTGCCTTTCTTTTCTGTGTACACCTTTACACACAAGAGCATGGCCATGTTCCACATGCCAAGAGCTACCCTTTACATCCAAGATACACATCCAAGATCATGGCCATGTTCCACATGCCAAGAGATACCCACAGAACAAACCTCAAGCTATTTTGATGAAATAGACATCCTACGCGTAGGATGTCTCCATCATGTTTTTGAACTTCTGTGCAAACAATGACATCATGGGAGCCATTACCATGGTGCAAGGAGCTCATATGTCAAGTTTCAACCCATTTGGACATCATTTTTTACCTATTGTGGACTTTTGGAGTGCTTTTCGACGATGAAATTGCTTGATGTTGGTCTCCATAGCTTCCCGATCCCTTGGGGATCCTTGCCGTATGGTTTTTGTCGACTTTGGCTTCACCGGAGCTCCATTTGGCAATTTGTCGTTCTAGAAGCGCCCGTGGTTGTGTTTACATGTCTTCGATGACTTGTGGTGGTCTTCCACCATAGGACTTGGTTGTTGATGGTCTAGGAAAGCCGCTCGTGAAGTTTGGTGGCAAACGGACATGCGGTTTGGCCGCGAGAGCTATTTGACGCTTTGTGTGTCTGATGCCGTTTCTGAAGTTTAGTGCCGCTTTGGGTCACCTTTTGGTCATGTGGGCTACATAGACTTGTCGAGCATGTCGAGATGCTCCTACCCATGAATTTTGGTAGCATTTGGGCGCCTCTCCGCCGATTTCCCATTTGGTGGCCACTTGCGAGGCTCTAGGAATTATGGTTTTTCCCGATGGTTTCTATTGCCTTTGGACATCCAAGACTGGTCTCCTATGCTAGGGTAAGCTGCCGGTGAAGTTTCATTGCTTTTGGGTTAGCCGTTAGGTGGCCACTTCTACTTGTAGGTTTCTACTGCCCGCTTTCTGTGTGAACCCTACGCTAGTTTTCTCGACAAAACGACAAACATGAGCGAAAAGCTCAAGATGGTGAGCCTACCTCTCATGTTTGAAGCTCGTCGGGTAGTTGTGCGCGTCGTAGAAGTTGCTGGAAGTTCCGTTCGCTCTAGGTGGCAAGAGCTCTCTCTCAAAGGTCAATAGTGGAAATGAGCTTAAAATGAAGTGAAAATTTCTTATAATGGGGGTCCCCGAACCACTTTTCATGAAATTTGACATGTGCTCCCAAATTCTTGCGAGATGTGGTTTAGACTCAAAAATTTATTGATTTGGACTCCATTTGCCTAGTTTACGAGAAGTTTGACGTTTCGGTCAAAATTGGCAAAATCACGCTTTCCGCTTCAGTCTCATAATTGCACCCCCATTGTACCATAAGTTGTCCTATATTCACTGATCATCCCCATACTTTTTGTTTTTCATTACGACCGTTTTTCACCTGCTTTTTGTATTTTTGAAGTTTTTCTGCCGAAAATTAGTAAAATTAAAAGGCAAATAGCAAATCAAACCCACAAAATCCCCAAAAATCATAATAAATAAAAAACATCACCGCAAAACATCATATACACTCACATGCAATTTTTATGGCCGAATTTCTCCGTTTTACCAATATTTTGTCCGAAAAATGGCTATTTTTACTTATATACACACACCTAGGGGCTTGATTTGGCGTTTGGCCCCATATACTTGTAGATTCATGCTGTATAAGGGCATATGTACTTGGGTTAGTCCAGAAAATTTCGTAATCAAACAACAACCCTTAAAAATAGTCGAAAACATGCCCTTTTTTGCTCTTTCTGCCATTGGGTCCGCATTTGAGAATGCCTCCCCCCCTCCTAGTCAAAGTCCTCCCGGACGACAAGGTATCGCGTCGGAGTATGTGCCGTGCATGGGATGAAAAAATTGTGCTAATGCTTGGCCGTATAATGTGGCCCTATATAGTGCATACTCGATCAATGCATGAAAAAATTAATGTTGTGCAAGAGAAGGGTATAAGCAAGATGCTTATTGGCATTTGCCGTCGAGGTTTTCTGTTTTCTTTGCAAGTAACAGCTGTAACTCTACTGCTCTTTGTTTGATTGTCTTTCTTGCAAAAGTCGCTTGCTTTGCTGCTACTGTTGAAATGCCCGTAGTTGTCTCCTTGAAGAGAATTTTCTTGGCGGAATTGGCCGTAGACCTGGCCTCTTTTGCTGTCCATTGGTAGCTTTGCCTGGCCTGTTTTTGTAGGTTTATGGCCACTTTCACGGTTTCCATTTTTTTGCTGTTGATGGGCATCCACATAAAGCAATTTATTGATTTCATATGCAGTTGTCTGCCTTTCGATGTTGCTTGTATTGAAGGGAGTTCCTTTTGCTTCGGTTTCGGGATCCAGATGCGAGTCGTTTTTGAGTTGTTGCTGAGCATTTTCTTTGGGATCCATATCTTTTTTATTCCCTTGGGTTTTGGTTGAACTATCTGCTTCGGTTGAATTCCCATTGTATTGTGGTTTGGATGCCATGTCATTTCTATCCTTCCGCATCCATACTTGTTTTTCTTGAGTTGGTAACCTTGATCTTTTCACTGTGGTCGGTGACTTTTTATACTTGTAGTGAACAATGTTGGCAGTTACCTGTTTATTTACCCTGGGTATCGTGTTGTTCGTTAGTGACACCCTTCCTTTTGGCTTGTTATCCAGTGATTGCATTGTTGTCAGCGGATTATTCCGGGGCTGTTGAGCAAAGGCTACCACCTGTTGTTCTTGTGCATGCTGAATTTTGACTACATTCGTACTCCAATCTATTTGCACATTGTACTCTTTTTGCCAAGGTTTTCCCAACAACATGGAGTGTTGTATGCTTTCATCCTCGACCACATAAAATTTGTGTGGGTAAATGTATTGATGTATTTGTACATGCAATATAGTCCATCCATAAGTTTTTAACGAATGTGATGTACTACTTTCTAGCACTTGTGGAGTAGGATGAAGTTGACCTGTGGGCTTGAGTTATTTGTATAATTTGTAAGAGATCAAATTTGCTTGAGCTCTCGAATCAAGCAATGCCATCGATTCAACTTGATTGCTACCCACTTTGACTGCAATTATTGGCTCCACTGTGTCTTCATCAAAATTCGTTAGTCTAATGGCATTGATTCGCAACGGTGATCCACACTGTTGTTGTTGTCGCAGAAGTCTTCTTTTTGCAATGCGTTCTTTTGCTTCTGCTTGAGCTTCTTCTCGTACCCTCTGTTTCTCCTTCATTCATTGTTTTCCTTGATGGATTTGTTGAAGCATATCCTATATTAGTGGTAAATGATATTTCTTCAATCGACACCCACTAATCCAAATTGGCATTTCTTCACTTGCTAATGTAGCAAGCTTGACAGTGCCGCTTTGTGATAGGTCACTAATCACAAAGGGTCCCATCCCTCGCTTTTTAAGTTTTTTGGCATGTTGCTTCAAGGTATAAACAAGTACATAATCACCTGTTTTGAACTCTTTCGTGCGCCCATGCTTATCAAAAAACTCCTTTTGTCTTCTCTTTTTAGCATAGATCAAAGCTACAGCTCTCAAGCAAAGTTCATCTAGCTTTACAAGATCATCTATTCTTGAAGAGAGCTCATGCCATGTCCATTCTAAGCGTTTCGCTACTCGTAGAGTTGGAATTGAAAACTCTATGGGTAATATAGCATTTAGGCCAAACACCATGTTGTACGGTGTCGTTCCTATCGATGTTTTGTAAGCTACCCTGTATGCCCATAGTGTTGAGTGTAGCTGTTGATCCCAATCTGTTCTTGACTCTGATACAATTTTAGTGAGAACCGTGCATAGTGTTTTATTAGGGGCCTCAGCTTGTCCATTTGCCTGTGGATGATATGGAGCAGATTTTCTATGTATGACCATGAATTCCTCTAGCAGATATTCAATGACTTCATTAAGAAAATGTGTTCCTCAATCATTGATAAATTCTATTGGTAAACCGTATCGTACAAAAACATTCTCATACAAAAATTGTGCAGTGGTTCGTGCATCTGCTTCTTGTGTTGCCTTGGATTTCGCCCATTTTGTGAGATAGTCCATAGCCACAATGATATATTGGGTATGGGTGCGATATGTAGGGGGTGAAATAGGTCCCACAAAATCAATGCCCCATTTTGCAAATGCCCTTGCTCCCATCATTGGCCGTAGTGGCATCTCATCTCTCTTTATCGGCACCTTGGTGCGCTGACATGCGTCATAACGCTTTACAAACTCTTTAGCATCCATATGCAATGTAGGCCACCATATTCCTGCAGTTAAGACAATTTTTGCCGTCTTATCGCCTGAAAAATGGCCTCCACTTATTCCGCCATGTGCATGTTCTAGAATCAGCAGGTATTCACTTTCACTTGCACAGATTCTAAGTTGATTGTCCTTTCCTCGCTTATAGAGTTGGTTCCCAATTAACTGAAAGTCACGAGCCTCCAGCTCTATACCCCTTTTCCGTGCTCTTGTTATGTTTTCAGGGAATGTCCTTGTGGTTAAGAAATCAATGATATATTGACTCCATGCAGGTGCAATGTTTACCTGAAACAATGTCGCGCGATCCACTGATCGTTTGGCACTACATATAGTACAATTGGTAACATAAGCATGTGTGTCGGCATACATAGTTGGCCAATAAACCCCTAATTGTTTCATTCTCTGGTGTGTTTTCACTGTTGAACAATGAAATGCACAATCCTGGACATGCGCTTCTTCAAGATAACACTTGAATTCCTCCGGATTTATACATAGTCGTAGAATTTGGTCCGATCCTATATGATATAGCCGTCCGGCAATCAACTGAAGTTTTTTGTTTGTCAAATTGTTTGTTATTTGGATCTGTATTCTGTGTTATCAAACCTACCTCCAAAGGAAAGAATGCTAACAATTTCGTGAGACTATTTGGGTATCATTTCAATATTGAAAAGATAACCATCTGGGATGTCATCATCTACTCCTTCAGGAGCTTCCCCGTTGTGTAGCCTTGAAACATGATCCGCCCGTAGATGAGTTTTACCCTTTTTGACCACCACTGTGAAATCAAACTCTAGTAATATAATAAACCAGCGTACAATTCTCCCTGTATTGCATGGTTTATTCACCAGATACAAAAGAGCTTCATGATCTGTGAAGAACACAAATTTGTTTGCAAGCAAATAATGCCGAAATTTTTTTACAGCATAAATCATTCCTAACCCCTCTCTTTCGGTGGTTGTGTAGTTCTTTTCCACACTGTTTAACTATCGGCTTACATAACAAACTGGAAAATCCATTGTTCTGTCTCCAAGTTGAGCCAGAATACTCCCAATTGCATATGCAGATATACCAATGTGAACATGGAATATCTTTTCCCAATCCGGTGCTTTAAGTACAGATGTTGCTACAAGGTTTTCCTTCAGCTTTTGGAATGAAATTTCACACTCCTCAGTCAAGTCGAAATTAACTAACAAACGATACAGAGGTTGTGCGATGACTGCATACATATATATGAATCTTCGATAATATCCGCAGTGTCCCATGAAGGATTGTACTTGTTTTGCATTAGTAGGCCTGGGCAGGTCTGCTATGAATTTGATTTTGTCTAGGTCTGTGGTTATGTCATTTCTTGAGACAATGTGTCCTAAGATGCGGCCTTGCCTAACCATAAAAATACACTTTTTTGGGTTAAGACAGATTCGATATGTTCTACATTTTTCAAATACCTTTTACAAATGGTCAATATGTTCCTCTCATAGAAGAGAGTGTACACAAAGATTGTCCATGTATATTTCTAAGAATATTCTCAGGTATTCTTTGAACGCATGTGTCATTAACCTTTGAAAGGTAGCTGGGGCATTAGTTAAGCCAAAAGGCATAACTCGATACACATATATTCCCCATTCTGTGGAAAACGCTGTTTTGTGTTGATCCTCTATTGCAATTACCAGTTGGTTGTATCCTGAAAACCCATCTAGAAAGGAATAAGCCCGTTTCTCGGCCACCCTCTCAAGTACATGTTCTATGATCGGCAAGGGATAATTGTCCCTTATGGTGACTGCATTTACCTTTTTGAGGTTAACACACACTTGCAGTTTTCCGTTATTTTTGGGGACAACCACAATGGGTGACACCCAATCAACATCCTCTCCACTGCTTTGTTGCTCATCGATGTCAAGATTGTTAAGGTCTTCTTTTTCTTTATCATCCAGCTCCACTTTTTGTCTCACAAGTGATGCTTGACTTGCACCACACCAGTCCTCCAAGGACGGATTGCTCTCCAAAAGACTAGAGCATTGAGATTCTAACTCCATTGCTTCAAAATCATCTTTACATGGAGCAATTTACCTTCTCTTCTTCGACAAGCTTTGCTCCAACACAACTCCACCGCAAAAAATTTCCAAAACATAGCTTTTCTCAGGACAAAACCCTATGATAAGGCCATCAATGAAGTTTCTATCAATAAATTCATGATCCTTGCCACAAGAGCCTGAGAAAAAGACTCTTTTTGTATGAGCTTTGCCAATAGCCTCAAATCTATCAACCTTGCTAACAAAAAGAGCAACCATTGCAAAGTCCACAGTTCCATCTATCCATGAGTCATCTCTTGTTGCTTGGATATTTCCATATTCAATATGGACCTTAGTTGACTGGCTAGAAATCCCTCAACAAGCATTCCGATATTGATGAAATCAATGAAACACACTAGCACATATTCGTATTGGGCATTCAATGTGTTTAGATTGAGTGCCAAATTTGCAAAAAAATCTATAGAGAGCTTTTCTTTAGTACCATGAAGATCCAAGACGACCAATTGAAATGGTACGTGCTCTGTATTGCAAAAGTCTTTGATCTTCCCCATAACAAATCCCACCCCCTTGATTCTCCATGGAATAGACTCATCTTGAGATATTATGCCCATATTAGCTCTATAAAGATGATTGAGGAGAGTTATTACACTTTTTGGAAGTGAGGGTGGAGTCTTCTTTGCTCTGTTGAGGGAGTCCTTGACATAGTAGTGGCTATAGCTCCTCATTTGATTGTACTCATGCTCTCCTAGCTTGTACTTCTCACAAACTTGCTCCCAAGATAAATTTTCCCTTGTCAAATCAAAGAAGAATGATATTATTGCTTCTTTCAACACTCAATCTATTTTTAGCTTCCAAGCCATCTCATCCATGTCCATTCTATGGGGGTATGCTTGCTCTTCTTTAGCAAGATGGTTTTGTCCAGGATTGCATTTTGTAGTTCAAGAACTTCTTTATTCTCGAGGCCTAAAATGCACCTGAGCAATGTAGGTGCCAGTGTTGCTGTGTCAGGTGCTTGTCGAATCTGACCACCCTTCATAGTTAGAAATTTAGGATTTTCGTTGGAACCTTCGTCAATTGTTTCTCCCTTTGTATTTGGTAGCAAGCCTTGATCATATTGTCTCATGATCTTGACCCAATTCTTCCATATCTTCTCATCACATAGAAGCAAACGCAAGTCGGTCTTGGCAAATCCCTTTTGAAGTGTGTGCTCTGTTGTCTCAACAAAGGTCTGCAAAATGGAAAATTTTAACATCAATATTGACAAGGCTCTAACTTGTGGGATTGAAACGCATACTTAATAAGTTCAAGGCTAGCTAGATTGAATTGTTTCTTTATATGCTCACATACATCTACACAAAGTCCAAAATACATGGGTATATGTAAGTGGGGCTCAAACTTAAGTTCGAGCCTCGCTTGTTTGTGCTATAGCCTCATATGCAAGTGACACTAAATCTTAAGTTAAAACCTCAATTTAAGTTCTAAATGAGCACATGGAGGTCTTGCTTGAGCCTATGATAGACTCTAGTTTACAAATAGATATTGATTAAAAAGACTCACATCCATGTTTTCAAAGAATCAAACAAGTACCTTCCAAGCCTCAAAGTCCTTCTTGGTTTGGTTGACACCAGGTGGTGGCTTAGAAGGACAACCATTTGCATGCCATTGTGCTCGTGCTTGCATAAGTTGGTCAAGAAATGGCTCCTTTTGCATTGACATTGCAATAGATAGATTCGCATCTTTGGAGATTTCACGAGAGATCTTTGGTGGGCAATTGAGAATAATCTTTGATCGTCTATATTTGAATTGTTGAGGCAATTGAGGGGTAACCTTTGCAACGTTTGCACCCTGCAAACGTTTTGCAGCACTAATGGAGGGTTGTCCAGAGATGTGCGAACATCCTCTTTGGCAAGTTTGTCAAGAGGATGGTTTTTGGAAGGATCACAAGGCATCAAAATTGCTAGTATCTCCTCTTGCTTTGGTTCTTGAATGAAGTCTAAAGTCAAAATCCTGACCCAATCTAGATTTAATCTTCTATACACATAGTTTGATGTAGCAGGAAAACACCTTGTCACGTCAATGCTAAAGACTTCATTAATCCCAAAAGGATAGAGTCCCTTCTTGATTTCTAAAGAGGTCAGTGCCTTGTTATCTTCGGATGGAGTTTCCATGTCCATCAACTCCTCTTCAGAAACCTCTTTTTCTTCTGCACTCTTTTTCATCTTCCTCTTTGCTAGTTTTTGTCGATCTTCCTCAAGAGTAGAATCATCCTTTGCCTTTCTTTTTCTTCTAAGTCCTTGTGCATCTTGCCCTTGTGAACCTTCTTGCTCCTCTAAATTAATGGTGGCAGTGATCTTCTCTACATGTGTTGAAGCGCTTGCACGGGTACCTCTTGATGCTGCAAGTGCACTCCTAACTATGGCTTTCCCTGTCTTCTCCACAACTTTCTTACATAGTGCCCCTATTGGTTTCTTTGCAGGTACAATCTTCTTTGGTAAGCTCAAGACTCGCTTTGCATGTTTCACTGCCTTCACTAGGCCTTCCACAAAGTCCTCACCCGAGTCTTCTTGATTAGTGAAGCTGGAGATCTTCAATCCTAATTTTACAATAGAATTTTCTTTTCTTAGTTTGCTATCATTCATGTCTGCTACATGAAAAGTGCCCAATGATAAGCAAAACTTGTTTGCCTTTGTGGTCTCTCCAATAGGTAGCACATTACATGCAAAGCATGGCATTGATGTTGCATCCACATCATCTTTGACACCCACAACAATCCCCATGTCTCCATATTTCATATCACCTTGTGACAAATATAGATGGATGTCACCTTTGTAGTTTGCATCTGTATCGTATGTATCCACAAACCACTTCACTCCTTCTTCTTTTGTTAACTCAAAGGTCTTGTCAACCTTCATTCTTGGAGTAGTAGTTTTGGCGTGAGTGGACATTCCAAGAACATCGAGTGTGAAGACTTGTGCACCCTGCTCTTGTATACTTGGTACATTGGAAGCCTCCATTCCTAAAACAACCAAAAAGAACAATATTAGAACCTAAACAAGGAGCATATGTTTAAGTTAAATAGTACATTTAAAAAAAAACACTAGCATGTGTAGGCGAGGCTCGAACTTAAGTTTGAGCCAAAAGATGTTGTTTTGTACCCTCGCTAGCCACAAGGATGTCATGAGAGTAGTTTTGCAAGTTAGTGCTACATTAAATTTGAGCCTAAAAGTGAAGCTCTATGATTTTTCTAGCTAGAAGGATGTCATGAGGCTAGGCATGCACCCTAGTGCTACATTAGCATATGGAGAGGAAGCTCAAACTTAAGTTTGAGCCTAAAAGTGAATTTTTATTCCATGATGCACTTGAGGCTCAAACTTAAGATCGAGCCTAAAGGTGCTATTCTATGCCCTTGATAGCCACAAATATGTCGTCAAGCTAGCCTTCCATGTTAGTGCTACACTCGAATATGCAAGTGGGGATCAAACTTAAGTTTGAGCCTCTTGTCATTGGTAACCAGAAGGATGCCATGAGACTAGACTTAAGTTCAATCCTAAGTGTTTTTCCATTCTTGCATGAATCCTAAAAGGACTTAATGAATCTAGATTTTCATGATAGTGCTATACTAACATATCTAGGCGAGGCTCAAACTTAAACTCGAGCCTCTTGCCTCTGGTAGCCACAAGGATATCCCTCGGCTACCTAGTGCTACAATAGCATATGCAAATAAGGCTAGCCACAAGGATGTCATGAGGCAAGCCTTGATATGTCATCAAGCTAGCCTTCCATGCTAGTGCTACACTCGAATATGCAAGTGGGGATCAAACTTAAGTTTGAGCCTCTTGTCATTGGTAACCAGAAGGATGCCATGAGACTAGACTTAAGTTCAATCCTAAGTGTTTTTCTATTCTTGCATGAATCCTAAAAGGACTTAGTGAATCTAGATTTTCATGATAGTGCTATACTAACATATCTAGGTGAGGCTCAAACTTAAGCTCGAGCCTCTTGCCTCTGGTAGCCACAAGGATATCCCTCGGCTACCTAGTGCTACAATAGCATATGCAAATAAGGCTAGCCACAAGGATGTCATGAGGCAAGCCTTGCATCCTAGTGCTAAAGAATATGCACTTGAGGCTCGAACTTAAGATCGAGCCTAAAGGTGTTCTTCTATGCCCTTGGTAGCAACAAGCCCTACATGTTGGTGCTACTCTAGTATATGCAAGTGAGGATCGAACTTAAGTTTGAGCCTACTGGCATTGGTAGACACACAGATGTCATGAGGCTAACCTTACACCCTAGTGCTAAAGTAACATATACAGTTGATGCTCAAACTTGAACTTGCTATATTAGCATATGTAGGCAAGGTTCGAACTTAAGCTCGAGCCTCTTTCCCTAAGTAGCCACAAGGATGTCATTAAGCCAGACTTGCTACAATAGCATATGTAGGCAAGGTTCGAACTTAAATTTGAGCCGCTTTCCCTAAGTAGACACAAGGATGTCATTAAGTTAGACTTGCTATACTAGCATAAGTAGGCAAGGTTCAAACTTAAGTTTGAGCCTCTTTCCCTAAGTAGCCACAAGGATGCCATTAAGGTAGCCTACAATAGCATATGTAGGCAAGGTTCGAACTTAAATTTGAGCCGCTTTCCCTAAGTATCCACAAGGATGTCATTAGGTTAGACTTGCTATACTAGCATAGTAGGCGAGGTTCGAACTTAAGTTCAAGCCTCTTTCCCTAAGTAGCCACAAGGATATCCCTCGGCTAGCCTTACACATTGGTGCTACAATATCATATGCAATTGAGGCTTAAAATTAAGTTTGAACCTAAAGGTGTTGTTCTGTTCCCTTGGTATCCACAAGGATGTCATGAAGCTAGACTTTCATGCTAGTGCTATACTAGCATATGTAGGCAAGGCTCAAACTTAAGTTCGAGCCTCTTGCCCTTAGTAGACACAAGGATGTCATGAGGAAAGCCTTGCATCCTAGTGCTACACTAGCATATGAAAATGAGGCTTGAACTTAAGGTGCTATTCTATACCCATGGTAGCCACAAGGATGGCATTAGGCTTGCATTCTAGTGCTACACTAGCCTATGCAAGTGAGGATCAAACTTAAGTTCGAGCCTCTTGGAATTAGTATCTCTAAAGGATGAGTCTAGACATACTCCCTAGTGCTACAATAGCTTATACAGTTGAGGCTCGAACTTAAGCTCGAGCCTCAAAGTGTTTTCTTTTCCTTTCCTTTGGTATCCACATGGATGTCATGAAGCTATACATGCATCGTAGTGCTATACTGACATTTGTAGGCAAGGTCTACACTTAAGTGCAAGCTTTTTCCCATTGTTTGCCACAAGGATGCTATTCTATGACCTTAGTAGCTATAAGGATTTCACAAGGCTAACCTTTCCCCCTAGCGCTACAGTATGCAGTACTTAAACTTTAGCTTGAGTCTAAAGATATTTTGCAATGTCCTTGATAGCCACAAGGATGTCATGAGGCTATGCCCTTGCATAGTAGGGCTAAACTACAAGAAAGTCTCTTTCCATTGGTAGCTACAAGGATGTTAGGAGGCAGGCCTTGCATCCTAGTTCTAGATCGAACCTAAAGGTGTTCTTCTATGCCCTTGGTAGCAACAAGCCCTACATGATGGTGCTACTCTACTATATGCAAGTGAGGATAAAACTTAAGTTTGAACCTCCTGGAATTGGTAGCCACACAGATGTATAAGGCTAACCGTACACCCTAGTGCTAAAGTAACATATGAGCCTCTTTCCCTAAGTAGCCACAAGGATGCCATTAAGCCAGACTTGCTACAATAGCATATGTAGGCGAGGTTCGAACTTAAATTTGAGCCGCTTTCCCTAGAGCTATTATGCTCTGGCCCTGGTTAAGTCTCAAGCAGTTGCATGAGGCAATGCTATCATGCTAAAATATCCACAATAAGCTCATGAGGCCACACTAGAGTGGAATATGCTAGTGCTTTGAGAGCATTAGAAGGTGAGGTTTAAGCTACATCAGTTCATTGTTCTAGTTTCTCAACAAGGAAACAAGGCATCAAAAACGAGCTAAATATCAAAAGCAAAGAATCTACGTCAAGTGGAAATGTCACACTCAGTACCCAACCAAGTAAGTGTTGTTATCTATCTTTTTCTTTAAGTAGATTAACTACTTAATTATAATTTTTATAAAAGTTAATTAAAGTACTTATTGATTAAGTACTCTAATTAGAGAATAGCCACTTACTTTCAATTTATAGAGCGTGATTTTAGACGTAGTTGTAGTTTGATTAACTTAATGATAGAGTTTAAACGGTGTATCAAGGAGACGGTAGCAAACAATAATGAATATATGTAGTCATTAGAAGTAGATTAAACAAAGATTAGAAACTAATAGAATGATATTGAAGACTGAATTTTGAGATGTAGGTTTAGGAGAGATTAAGAGGAAGGGAGGGAGTGATTAAGAGGAGGCAAGGGAGATTACACTGAGAGATTAGAAGAGATTAGGGAGTGATTAAGAGGAGGCAAGGGAGATTACACTGAGAGATTAGAAGAGATTAGGGAGTGATTAAGAGGAGGCAAGGGAGATTACACAGAGAGATTAGGGAGTGATTAAGAGGAGCTGAGGGTAATTATACAGAAAGATTAGAAGAAGATATCACACACACACACGAGAGAGAGACAAAGAAGTGCACCTGGATAAGCCTTTCGAATTTGAAATTCAAATTTCAAATCTAGACTCCACTACTATATCAGATCTTCACCTGCAATCAAAAAGAGAAAGACATGCACACACACACACACACACAGAGAGAGAGAGAGAGAGAGAGAGAGAGAGAGAGAGTTAATGTAGAGAGTTTTAGGACTGCAAATAGATTCATAGAGGAGAGGGAGATGGGAAAGTAAAGAACCATACCTGTCACGTCGTCGTCGGTTTTTTCACAGTCTGCACAAAAATCCAAACCCTGTTTTAATGTAGAAGAGAGAGAGAGAGGGAGAGAGAGAGATAGAGAATTAATATAGAGTTGTGAAAAAGAGCCTTGTGGGGCCGCGAGCAAATTCGCAGAGGGCAAGGAGATGCGAGAGTAAAGAATCTCACATGTCGCACCCTCATCGAATTCGTCACAGTCTGTAGAAAATTCCAAACCTATTATAATATAGAAGGTTTTAAAAGCATTAAAAAGTCTTTAATAGCTTTTCCCAACCAACCCTACCAAGGTTAGATTAGCAAACTCACATGCGTGGACCAAAACTAATGGTTTTCATGATGGTTAAAAGAAGTGGAAAAAAAACTTTTCACGAAAATCAGCATAACTTTCACATACGGAGTCCGATTGCAAAAAAAAAATTATGAGCCTGTAGCTTGAGAGCGGCTCTACGCTTTTTTGAACAAACCCTATTTTTAAAAAAACGACGTTTAAGGGGTCAAAAAATTCAATGAAGTTAAGGGTGTCTAGAACTAGTTCTTTGAGAGTTTTGGAAAAATAACACTCACAAGTTGGACATAGTTTTGACTTCCCTTGGCTAAAACCTCTTAGGATCAATGAGTGAGGGACCCGCCTCCACCAACCCTCTTGCTTAACCATTTTCATTGCACCTTTTTGCATGTAAAATTGTCCTGCTACAACACGTAAAACACCAGGACTATAATCACCAAGAATCGATTTACACATAAACAACTGAGAAAAAAAACTCCTTGTATTCTGAATGTCCATCAAGGCTCAATTGTCATAGCATAATCTCCAAGGCCACCTATACTCAAACTAATGTCCTATCCTAAAAGAAAACTATATGACTAATTAGGCTCGAACTTAAGTTTGAGCCACTCATGCAACTACTTTGAAGCCTCACCTTCTTGTAAGCTCCAACTCTTTTGATAGGTCATTCAAGGAAACTTAGGTTAGGTTTGATGTAAAGATCATCATTACCTTGGCTCCACCTTACAACTCTTTAAATGTATAATGTAGCTCAAACTTCAATTTGAGTCTCCTTCCAAATTCAAGGCTACTTCAACATAGCTTGGGTTTTTTCTCATATCTCTTGTTGCTCATAGATTTCTAACACTTGAATGTGCATCTATGCTCAAACTTGAGTTTGAGCCTTCTACCAAATTCCATGGGTGCCTCCATGTAACTTGGGCTACATCTTGCAACCCGTGTGACAAATATAGATTTCTAACACTTGGATGTACATTTAGGCTCAAACTTGAGATCGAGCCACCTACAAAATTCCATGCTTGCCTCTATGAAACTTTGGCTTTGTGAAACTCTTTTTATCTAGGTATTTATAGCACTTAGATGTACATCTAAGATCAAACTTGAGCTTGAGCCTCCTACCGTCGTGCGTGGGTTGACTCAATATAGCTTGAGATCCATCTTGCAACTATTTTAAGCTAAAGATTTCTAGCACTTAGACCTACATTTAGGCTCCATCTATGCTCCGGCATTGTAACTTAGGCACCATCTTGGACCTATTTTTAGCTTTAGATTTCTAGCACTTAGATGTACATTTAGGCTCAAACTTGAGCTCGAGCCTCCTACCATCCCCAATGGGTTGATTCAATATAAATCGAGATCCATCTTGTAACTCTTGTGAGCTATATATTTCTAGCACTTGGATGTGCATAAAGGCTCCATCCTCCTATCAAATTGCATGGGTGCCTCTGCAATGTAACATAGTCCCTATCTTGCACCTCTTGTCAGCTTTAGATTTCTAGCACTTGGATGTACATACAGGCTCAAACTTGAGCTCGAGCCTCCTACCATCCTCCATGGATTGACTCAGTGTAGATTTTCTTAATTGAATGGGATGCAAGATTTTGCCAAAATTGTGAGTGTATCTTGGGAATGCATTAAATTTTGAGTTATATGTTCAGACATACAATTTCACCGATATCTCTTTATTTTCTCAAAAATTGCAGGGTCCAAAACAAGGTGATTCAGTGTTTCTTGTTGATGGTTCCACAAGGAAAGCTCGTGGGGTTATTCATTCCACTGATGCATCTCAACGTTGTGGTTTTGAATTGATTGGCACAACATGTGTGGCGATACATGTACTTGAAAGTTTTGGTGACACCTTCTTGATTCCATTCGTCACAATGGATGCAAGAACCATGTCTCAAGCAGTTGGAAGCATCATCAAATGGCCATTGTATAATATTGTTATGGATAGAGGAAAATCTCACACAATGGATGAGGATTTTCTTGTTGGTCAAGAAGATGGCTTGATAGATAGAGCGAGTTGGAAAGAGAAAAGAGTCATCCTTTGGGCTGACAATAGATCTACAAAACTTGGTAATGGAGTGGTATTGCTGGTCCACCCATATGAGGCTATAAAATGTACTGAATTAGGTGAGAGTAGCTTGGGTGTCATTGTGGAAGGGTCGATGCATCCACATCAAAGTGATATTTCAAGTTTGAATTTGGTAAGCTGGCCTATTAGGCAGCTCACATTTGAGAATGGTGAGCCCTTGATCAAAGACACTGGATCTTCTTCTGCCATTGACGGTATTCAAGATTTTCTCATGGAATCCCTTGACAGCTTATATGCTTCCAGTGATGACTATGAGGATGATGGCATAGATAACAACACTGAAACTAGTTTTGAAGAAGGTACCACCAGTACAGAACTAGGTCTTCTTCTTCATTCTCAAAATGATAGAGAGCAGGATGCCATTGCCAGTGACTATGATATAAGAGATGGGATAGGTAAGAAAAGGAGTTATGTACATAGAGTTAGGCCTAGAAAAAAAAAAGTAATGCTCATGCTTTCAACAAACAATGTGATGCTGCAAACATTCACAAAGTTGCAACAATTAATTGTTGTGAGATGCGATGCTGCCAGATTGGAAACAGATCCAAAATCATGCAAGCGAGGGTAGACTTTTGGGGACAAAGCTACACTAGCCGATTCACATTTGTATTGGATTGTATGAACATGGCTCATAGAAAAGATCAAGAAGAGGAATGCTTTGAGTTTACTTTTGATGGAAAGAAGCTATGTAGTAAAGCATGGTATGTAATGCATGGAATAGGAAAGTCAACATTTTATAGGCTGCGTAAAAAATTCTTGGATGGAGCATGCAATGGCAATCATGGAAACACTTGAATAATAAGGAAGATCTTGACACATGTTGAGATGGCAAAAGCACTCATACAAGGTTTCATAGATGATAATGCATATCAAATGCCACATAAGTCAAGGACAACCATGCATGGCACTCGGGAAACTCAACGTGTTCTACCAACGATGTACAAACAAGTGGACATTTTGCGGGAAGTAAACGACACACTTGTCACAATGGAATACAAAACATTGTCACAGCCAACATTCTCAAGGTTGTGGAACACAGTCTTCAAGACAGTCACTTTATCAAAATCAAGCACATTCTCTAAATGTGACATTTGCACATCAATAAAGGTCAAGCTAGAGTCTACCAAAAATCAGGTGGAGCGTGCTAGATACATGGCACAGAGGAGAGCACACATGTTGCAAAAAATGAGTTGTAGAAATCTGTACTATGCTTGGAGGAGCTCTTCAAAAAAGAATCCAACCAAGTTCTTGTGCATTATACATGACAAGATGGACCAGAGTAAGACTGCTATACCACAAATTAAACCAGTTCCAAAATCTCTCAATGGAGTTGAGAGGCTTCAAGTATCCTTGACAGGAATGCTCACTCATGGACATGGACAAACAGCTTATGGTCACTTTGCATTGGGATTATGGTCGAGTGATCCCAGCTTCACAATTGCATCTCTCTCAAAATGTCTAAGAAACTTAGAAAGAAGACATAAACATATGTTTGGTGACTTGAGCTTAGAAACTCAAGTGTAGAACCACAAACAAATCTTTTTGATTGTGTTTTGTCTACAGCTTCTCTCTATCACCATATGAAAGTGCTTGAGGAGAAAAACCAATACTACAAGGAACAGAGTGCTCAGAATGAAGACGCAGAGACTGATCTAATCACAAATGTGAATGTGGACACTGAGAATATTGCTTCTAGACAGGGAAATGATTGTCCAAGGATGCAATCAATCTTTGCTACTAATGCACATGTACAGGAGGATGGCAATGTATTTGGGCTCAAGAGGTTGCCAAGAACATTGTTGTTGCAACTTGACAATTGTGGTTCAGAAAATAAGAATCGATATGTGTTTGCATACCTATCATTGTTGGTTGCACGAGGAGTATTTGACACTATGCAACTTGGATTTCTTATGGTTGGTCACACTCATGAAGACATTGATGCATTGTTTAGTCACTTTTCTGAGAAGCTTAGAAAACAAGCCATTTTTACATTTCCACATTTGATGAAGATCTTCAGTGAGTGTGTTAGCATGCATCCAGCACCTTTTCTCCTACAAAAGGTGGCAGACTTTAAAGGATTTGTAAAGGGGTTCTTACATGATGGAGCAGATAGCTTAGTGGGTCATTCAAATCCATTGCAATTTAGGTTCTATATTAGTGATGGAATACCTTTGATGCAGTACAAAGTACACCCTAAAAATGTGGATTGGTTACCCGAAAATGGTATAGAGTTATGGAAGAGAAATGACCAAGGAGGAGCCAAGCTTCCTGAAGGTGTTCCAAAAGTATTACCACCCTTTGAGTATGTTAAAGATAGTGAGAAATTTATGGAAGGAATAAAGAAGTATGTTAGTTGGTGGAAAGATCACGTGCAAGAGAAAGGAGATGAAAGTGAGTATGCTAGGTGGATCAACCCAGTTCTTATGTACTGGGAGAATCTCAAGCAAGCTATGCAAAACCCTGGACAAAGTGAAAACACTTTATTTGATGACTTTTGGCCAAGGAGTATGCGTGAACAAGATCATCCTCTTGAAGTTCCAGTGGAAGATGGTCTAGATGAAGCACTTGACATAATCGAGGGCCACTATTGTGGTCCAATGCGCAACAAACCTGCTGAGGAGTTCAACCCAACTCTTGATGTGGCAAAGGGAGACTTTGTCCTTGTGCAACCTTGTGATGAAAATTACCCAATTTGGTTATCAGTGGCAGCAACAGATATCGATCAGAACAATGACTTGGCAACCTATCTTCAAGTGAAGATACAATACTGGGCACCAATTTCAAAGAAGAAGAATGCAAGTGATGTGGAGGTTTACAAGGATTGTTGGAACAAGTATTGGAGAGAGAACATCAATGATCCTCAACGTTGGGAAGACACTAGCTGCATCATTTGGGCATGGAAGCCCAAGGGTGGACGAATTCCTGAAAAAATCAAGATTCCAAAGGCAATAATCCTCAAGGCCAAAGAGAGTCAGTTGAAACTTGATGGACATGAGGCACCATCAAATGTCAATGCAAATGAAGAGGAATGATCGCTTAGCATTCGCCTTTCAACTTTGTAATCTTCTAGCAATGGTTCCAGTGTGTGTGTGTGTGTGTGTGTGTGTGTGTGTGTGTGTGTGTGTGTGCACGTGTGCGTAAGTGTGTGCGTGTATTTGTAAACTAACATGTGCAAAAACACTCTAGTCTATAGTATGGTTGTTGAAAAGGGACCATATTGGATCTTGCAAACTCATAAGCATCCACTAAACATTGTATTTCAGTTTTCATATGTGCAACAACCTAGTACAATACAACCTTACCTCAAGTCCATGAGACACAAAGAATCGTCCCAAATGTGTGAATTTTTCCCTATTTTTCTAAATATGTGTTTTATGATAAAAGTTGTCTTTACAAAATGACCTAGGTACCTTATATACTAAGGATACCTTAGGTTAACCAAAAATAGAGTTTGAGGGGTCAAATGGCTTGATATTTACAATGTGGAAGTGCCATTGCACCCCGGCTTCTGCAACTAGACTACTTACTTATTAAAAATGATGTTTTAACCATAACCCTCAGCATTTCATAACTCTCAGAAAATAAGGTTTTGTTGAGTTATGTCGTACTATTGATCCAGCCATCAACAACTTGCAAAGCTAAAGGGGCTCCAAATGTTTTTGTCCCTTGTAAAGGAAACCATTGTTGAATATATGAGTAGCTTTACATTTCTTATTATTTATCTTTGAAAACTTTTTAGTTGGGTGACATCTATAACATGTGGGATACCCATGCATCATCTGCATACGGTGCCAATGCTGACTGAAAGTTGTGTTGTTTCCATGGGTGCAAGTGAGGGTTACCTTCTCAACTATGGTTTTCAAAGTTCCTTGGAGTGAAGATGGTGGATTATATATCTTCAGGCTCTCTCCTATACTTATGTATAAAGACCGTTATGTACTGTGAATAGGAATTATACCACCTTTCACTGACATAGTTTCTAGTGTCTTTAGTAATCTGAGATAATTCTTAGACACTATTAGGATTTTGAAGGGCTCCCTATTCTTTCAAAATACAGGCACTTAGAAGTAGTACCCTTCCCCATGGATGGGCATAATTTCATTTTTCCCTTCCAATAATGGAGTGTAACAAAAGTTACAAGTCAATTTTTGTAATTAAGCAACATGTTTTTTTAAGAATACATTCTTCAATACACTTTTGAAAATACATTAAGATTAGAAGACATTCCTCTTTTGAATACTACTTTCCCACTTTCAATGATATAGCATGTGAGTGTCTCTAAATTAGAAGTCCATCTTAATGTACTATTGTAGAAAATAGTTGTTGCCCACTCCCCAAGAAGAAGCTTCATGGCCAACTGTGGGACAGGTGTCTAACCTCACTATCCTATCTTATTGCAGATTTAGCAAGAACTACGATTAAATTGTCAATGTATGGGACGAAGCTGACTAGACTAGTGCATAGAGGCTACAAGAGGTTGTCAATCTCTTGGAAAACAACAAACAACTCGCATCTAACTCAAGCTACAGTCAAGTGACTGAAATCACCAAAAGCCAATCGCTTATCGATAAAAAAATCACATCCGTTACAGATCAAATGACATCCAAACGTAACAAAACTTCTAGGACATGTATATAAGACCCAAGCACTCATACTTATGCTCTCAAATTCCACTTTAGGTCAAGTGCCAAGATTGCGATTATTAACAGCAGTGGATTTTTGACATAGTCGTTTTTGACCCAGAATGCACCTCAATGCTTAGCAATGATGCCCCAATACCCCGCCTATGCTTAGTTTTTGATTTTGAAGTGTAAATTCCTTCTTATGATGAAATTAGGCCACAGCTCGACGACGCAAAAGCTACAAAATACTGTGATGTGTTTACGTCAATGCGTAAAGCTCTTACCTACGGTTGCAATGCAACAAACACGACTGCAATGTGACAATTGGGGAGGAAGTAGGAAGCGCGAGAAGGAGAGAAGTGAGCCTCGTTATCTCACGCTGTGTATTTCATTATCCAAAAACTTTTTAATAACTTACAAAAATTGGCTTCTATACCTTAGCCAAGGTTTTTGGTGGTCAAAACTAATAATTTGGGAGCTCTAACTAAAGATAGGTAATGACAGGTTGATACAATCTGGAAGCTTATAGCCCCGGCTCATCAATTACAAGGTTTATCCAAAAAATAGGAGTTACAATATTCTTGATTTATAAAAAATAATAAGTGTTTTTGAAATAAGAGCTTCGAAAAATGGTATCTGTGCTAGTTTGCTGCTAACATTCCCTCCCCTCCTCGCCTGTGTCGTCCCTTGACACAGTTTTATGGGCTGAAGTAGTCTTCGGGTTGACGACTGGCAAGGCGGTCTTTAAGCGCATTTAGTGCCTTTTGGTATCTAATCTTCCTCTCTATATGTGGCACTTGCAAGAACTACATAGTGACTCTGTTTTTCAGCTCCACTGCTGAGTAGCCTATAAATCTTGATGTCAGGTTGTTGATCACTGGCCCAAATATCTTCGTTCACCAAGTGAAGAACCCTGTGTAGAATGCTTCCTCAAACGCCAGCATATTGTGAGAAGGTAAAAACATACGTCTGGCGTAGAAGCCATAAAGGACTTCTTTGGAAGGTTGGCCACTGAGATCGTAGCATAAACCTTTATTACCATCAAGGAATGAAATCCAAGGGGTGCCTGCTTGCTCTGGCTCATGGAAAACTTCGATGCAGTTGAGCAACATTCGACAAATTTATATAGCATTACATATGATAAATCTGATAGACTTTTGAAGAAGGACATGGCGCCCATTAGGGTTTTCACCATGTACTCTTCTGTCGGTGGTCCCCTTTCTAGAGTAGGCAATCTGGGGTAGTTCAGCCAAGTTGGCCGCTTCTTTGTTAGTGCCTCATGTGCTTGCCAGGTCCTTACTCTTGGTACAGGACAGAAAGTAGGATCCTTTTGTAGGGCCGTAGGTGCTCTTGTAAACAGAATCAAATAACTTGGATTCTTCTTCAACCAGCTCAGCCTCCACTTTGGGTGGTCTTGATCTACGCCTTCTACCTGCATGTCTTTGTAAAGTCTCTCTTTGACTTGGAGCAACTCCACCTTTATCAAAGGATAGGGCAGGGATTGTTGGTGCCATTGCGCATTGATTTGATTGGGAGCGAGTTGTGTAACGTTGACAAAGTGAAGAACTCTCAGTTCCCAATCAATTGTTGCCTGCCATTGCTCATCTACCTCTTGTGTAATCTTTTCTTTCAATGCATCTTCCTCACCCTTTGAGAACTAGACCATTGGCACTATATCGGTTTTGGTTATGTGTACTTGAAATTCCTCCTCACCACTTAGTTCTTCTGCTGGCTGTGTCTGCATCTCAGCGAATGAAAGTGAGGGGATCTCTATTTGTGGTTGCTCTAAAGTTCCTGCCTCTTCTTGTGTTTCTGGCCGTCCCTTTCAATAGTTGGTTAACTCTTTTAAGCTCAGCTATTTCTTTCAGCAGCTCATCTTCTCTTTCCACCCGCATTAAAGCAGGGTCTCTGCGCTGAGACTGCTCCAGTTTAAGCTCGAGCTCGAGGTCTTTATTCTTTTTCTCTAATGCTTCGTAGACCTCGTCTATTCCTTTGATCGAGGCCACCGCGGGATTTTCTCTTATTTTACGCAACAAAATTGCTTGATCATTTATTCTCTGTTCTGAGTATTGTAGGGAGGCGTTCGCTACATCTAACTGTACTTGCATTTTTGTACAGGGTTGTTGTTAAAAGTTTGTTGGTAACTTCTGTCAACTGTTCATCTTTTGCAAGCATCTAACAACTTTGCAAGCAGATCACCGAGCTCCTCCATCTCTTTCTGTTGTTTATCCCTTGTTAGTTGATGTTGTTCAGCTTTAGCTTTCAGCTCCTGCACTTGCCTTTGTAGATCAGTGATGACGTTTAATCTGTTCTCTAGCGCCCCTTGGAGTGCGTCAATCACCATCTCTAATTCTTTGGCCCTTGTGCTACGGCTAAGTGTGACTGTTTGGAGTCTTTCCATCATGTCCTGCATTTGCTTAGCATACTCGTTGACTTGTAGGATCACTTCATCGTTCGATTGCCAATCTTCATTTCTAGATGCCTTGATGTTTTTGCAGTATCTTGTGTATCTTTCGACGGCTACATCATGGTGGCTGGTTGCTGTTGCCCTTGAGGCTGATCTTATTCTATTGTGTCATCCTGAGGCTTCGTGGATGCCTCGAACTTTTTTTGCCGTGTTGATGATGTGTTTCCTCGGACTCATGTTCTCTTGTGTGCTCAAACTTTGTGGTGTCCTCTTGTGTAGGACTCGCTGCCCTTTCTGGCTCTTTGTCTTGCTCCTTTTGCTGCTCTTGTGTAGATTCGACTGCTTGTTGTACAGATTCAGCTGCCTGTTGTGCCGACTCAGATGCTTCTCTTTATTTAGGCTCTATCTCCCTGGTGGGCTCAAGTTTTGTGGCTTTACTTTGTGGTGTTGGTGGTGGGCTCGGCATGGGGTGATCATGTTGTTCTGAAACAGGTGAAGAAGATCGGAGAGACAATCACCTTGATCATGATGTGCTTCTCCTTGTGAAGTTGCTTCCTCTGCTTGCTTTTGCTGCTCCGTCGCCTCTTTAGCTTTTCATTCCGTTTCTTAGGCTTCTCTTAGCTTCAAAGCTTCTGCTTCCTGATACATCTTTTCCAGTAATTCTGTGGGGTCTTTGGCTTGTTTCCTGGCATGGTGATTTGTTCTTGACCCTTTGAGTTCAATGGGTACCCACTTTGTCGAGTCCTTGCCTTGTGCTTTGTGGCTGCGTTCGTAAGAGTGTTTTTTCTCTTTCAAATCGGGCTTGTTTTTGTACAGGTTTCTCTTGGTGTGCTACCACGGCTTTTCTCTTTATTTGTTTGATCCATGCTCTTAGTTCCTCATTATCAGAGCTTTCACTTATATGCCGTTCTGGCGAGCTCTCAGCAGACTCTTCGTTAGACTTGTATGTTCTCTTCGCAGATCTTGTAGCTCGAGGGGAAGGTTGTGCTGACACTATCCAAGTGTTCTGATCTGGGGCAGGTGACAAGTTGTCGGCCATGCCGATAGCATGGTAGGCAACCCTAGTTAGAACCTCTGGTGCTCCCAGATATGTGATTTCTCCTTCTTTCTTTGTCCCCTTTAATGTGGATAAAACATATTGTACATGGTCAATTGGTTGCCTGGTTTGTTGATTTGAGAACTTGTGTAAAGGTTGTGGCAACCACATGATTGGGTGTCGTATACCTTGGCGGTCTCTTGGCGAGGAAGTGGAAAAGTGCTGGTGGAAAAGTGCTGGTGATATAAGCTTGCAGGTTCCTCCACCTGTTCGTGGATGAGGTTGGCAAATGTGGCAGCGACGGTTTCCTTGGTGAAAGTTCCTGCCGTCTTCTTGTGCCCTCATGATCATTCCCTTTGTTGGCAGTTTGAGTGCTTCTGCCACTATCTCTTTGGTAATCGCCACTTCAACTTTGTTCCCTTGCTGGTCAGAGATTTGATCGGTTCCATCTTCTTTGATTGTGGACAAAAGCACATAAGCTTTTTGGAAGTCAACTCCACACGGCTCTTGTTCATAAAATTCTATGAGACCAAGCCTGTTGTTGGCTTCTTTGGTCTCAGGCTTTGCAGCGCATCATACACTTCTTTGGGTAGAAGTTGCAGTTCTACCTGACGTCCTTCTTCTTTCTTGAATCTTCCTATGAACACTGTTGTGTTATTCTTTTCAAGTTGTTCCTTCGATGGGTAGGTCGCTTTGGCAGTCTTGACTGAATCGGGGTCCAGTTGATATGGTGGTAGCTCTTGCAGCTTCTCCTTTTGTGAGAGCTTCTTCTTGGCCCTGTGGCTTGCATGGCTCCTGTTGAATAAAAAGAGTGTCAAAGTAGCAAATTTGGCAGATTTTCTCTGAAATGTCCTTCGGTCTGAAATGCTGACAAATTTGGTCCAATTTGCTTCAAATCAATTTTTGAACATGCATAGATGCATAAAAACATGTAAAGAACAAAATTATGAAGTCCAAACAAAAAATTGCAACAAAAGTAAATAATCGCGATTATTTATAGCTGAGTAATTTTTTCAACTTTTTGCAAATTTGGCATTACAGGCTTGAAGTATATACCAAATAGATCCTCTTAGTGAAATATGGGCTCGTTTGGATGCATAGGGTGAAAATGGTGCCAAATTTGGGCTTTAGGTCTCTAAAATAGTAGATGTAAAGAGATTTTGAGATTTTGAGCTCCAAATTTGTTCAAACTTGGCTAGTGGGCTTAGGACATCATATACTTTGGATCTATGATGGCAAAGTTGCAAATTTCCTTCATCTTGGCCAAAAAGCAAATAAACGTGATTACTTACTTTTCTACCAAAATAAACATTTTTTGGTACAACTTGGTTCTAGCATGGTATAGACCCTGTGTATGTGATATGAGGTGATTTGGATCAAAAAATGTGGGTCATAACTCAGAATTTCGCTTGCAAGGACTTCTTTCCGTTTTTTGGCAATTTCCCAAGTTATAGTTGATCATTTTGGCTCATATTTGAAGTTTGGCATGTAATAGGTGTGTACAAGTGATAGGTGAGGTAATGATGCAATTTTCAAGCCAAAATAGTGCAAAAGTAGATTATCGCGATTATTTAGAGCAATCAACATTTTTTTGCAAAACTTATAAATTTTGACTTAACACATTCTATACACCTAAAACAAGTCCTAAATTGAATTTGGTAAAGTTTGGTCTTGTTGGCATCACTTTGTGCTTTCTCAACTCTAAAATCATCGATTTCTGTGACTACACTGCCTGTAGAGTTGGTTAGTCACTTTTGAAACTATGGACTTATCTGCAACATAGTCGTGAAGCAACTCATCCAATTTTGGCCCATTTAGAGTCAATTTGACCTAGTATGTCGAATTTGACGCTTTGTAGCCTTCGACTCATTTTTTGCTTTCCGAGGGCTTTGCTTGATTGATTTTACGAAATCAATCATATACATTGTATATAGACCTCATAGGTAAGCTATCTGTGGAGTCAGAATCCAATTCTGGCATCTGCCAAAAACCTAGTTTTTCTACTTGGGACCCCCTCGACCCTTGCCGAATGGTCAACTGTTGATGTAGAAGTGTTCTATTATGTTGGGACATGCTACCATTCAAATCTCATCTGATTTAGTTGAGCTGACAGGCTGCTATGGTCGATTTTTGGTCGTAGGTCTTTGTGCACTGCTCGGATTCTAGGGTTTTTTCTAGGGGTTTAGAATAGCTACCGGCCGTACAAAATGGATCTTTGATGAGTAAAAAACTCACCCCTCATATCTCATGTGAAACGGCGTTGAAAAGAGGTGACTGTGGACTCCGAAAAATACACGCGAAGAGGGTTGAAAGCTCTCTCTCCAAAGGCAACAAGTGGAAATGAGGTGATTTTAGCCTACCTTAGGTATCTATACTCAGACTTTCCGAACCAATTTTTCCAGATTTCCCTATTAGTCCTACTAGGCCGTGAAATCTATGTTAAACTCAAAAAATTTCCCAATCGGATTCCTGTAGCTCATTCTGCAAGAATTTTACAAAAGTAGGTATGGCCGCCTAATTTAGGATTCTCGCTTCCATCTGCCAATTTTGATTGAAATTTTTTATGCTTGTCCGCCTTGTCTTTCTGATCACCATCGTATCTTCAGTTTTTCCATCTGAGCTCCGTTGCTATTTATTATTAATTTTTGACCTGTTTATTGAAAATTAAAGAAAATATGCGCAAAAAAAAAGCAAAGTGAAAATCCAATAATTAAGAAAATCCATTAAAAACACAGCTTTATTGTTTTTTTGTTGGATTTCTCTATTTGTAAGTCTCAATATCAAGAAAAATGATGAAAAATAACCAAAAAGGACTATTTTTTATGATTTTCTGATAGTATATACACCCTTTACACTCATCGGGGAGATATTATCAGGTAAATTTTCCTTGTTGATGAATCATAAGGGCATTATTAGTTAATTTTGCAAAAAATTCACACGTTAACTTCAAACTTTTTTTCTCCCTCTTCAGGCGTACTCCGGGACGACTGTGTGCATGGGTTGAACAACCGTGTCTATGCATAGCCTTGGTTGGCTCTACCATGCTTTGAAGATCAATGCAGTTCAAACCATTGTGATGTGCAAGTGTTGGGTCTTGAGTGATCAACTCAAGGGTTTCTGATGTCGAGGCTTGCTGATGTTGTCTTCCAAAGAGCAAATCATGTAGCATGTGTGCTCTTTGCTTGATTGTGCCATCAAGATGCTTTAGCAAGCTGATTTCGTGATCTTTTGGTATCATGAATGATTGTTGTTGAGCTTTTACCTGCCCCATTGGTATCTTGGTTTGGCTTGGTCAAAATGGTGTGGATGAGGTTTCTAAGACTTAACTCTCTATTGCTTGATTTGTTTCCAGTTTGCGGAGAACATAAGTGCTCTTTTTTTTCTTCCAAACCCATTTTGTGTTAGGTTCCTTGCTCGAAGATACTCGTCTCTGTGTTTTGACCTATGGAACCATCTTTGGTATTGTCGATGATGTTTTGGGCACCCAGATTTGAATCGGTTTGTCCTTAAGCTGTGCTTTTGGTACCCAAATTTGCATGACTCTCTGCATGCTACTTGTAGCATTTGCTTGTCGATAGGATGGAGAAGATTGTTTACTTCGTGGTTTGTTCTGCTGGTAATTGCCTTTCCATTCCTCCTTGCTTGGTGCAATTGGAACAATGAGTTGTCCACCTTTAGGCGATAGCTTGAGCTGATTCGTATCCCAATCTAGTACTGCCTTGTATGTCCGCATCCAAGGAATTCCAAGAATCATTGTCTCGTTCATGTGTTCATCTGGTAAGCATACAAATTGATGAGGAAATGAATATCCATGTACTATCACATTCAAGTTGACTACTCCCAATGTTGGTGTTGGGTTCTTGTTGCATCCTTTGATAGTTGTTATTCCTGTTGTCAATGACTGACTAGTTTCTTTCTTGTACATGGAATAACTGACTACATTTACTCTAGCTCCTGTATTGACCAATGCATTTGTGCTATGGTTGTTGAGTTGTACTTTGATGCGAAGGTCCATTCCATCTAACCATTCATCATATGTTGACATTGCATCCTTATGCAATTCACATTGTCGATCATCTATTTTTAGTGTGTTGATGGGAATAGGTATTCGTTGATGCTTGAGAGCAGCTTTCCTTTTGAGTACCCGAAGTCAAGCTTCCTCTTGGGCTTCATCAATAACCTATTGTCGTTTTATCTTTCTTTGCTTGGCTGCATGCATTCTTTCTAGCAATTCATTGGTTAGCGGCAAATCTTACTTCTTTAAACAACATCCACTAATCCAATTAGCCATTGGTTCACCATCTAGGGTGGACAACTTAACTGCTCCACTTGGAGATACATCTTCAATGATAAACAGTCCATTTTCCTTTCACTTAAATTTGGGAATGTGCTGCTTAAGGGAATAGACTAGAACTAAGTCCCTTTTTTTGAAGATTTTTGGAATTAGATGGGAATCAAAAAACTGTTTTTGTTTCTGCTTTTGTGCATAGATGTGAGCTACAGTAGTTATCCTTTGCTCATCTAGCTTCTCTAAATATTCAAGTCTTTCTGACAATTCATGTCCAGTCCACTCAAGATCCTTAGCTACTCTTAGTGTTAGCAATAGAAATTATATTGGCAATATGGCATCAAGACCATAAACAAGGTTAAAGGGTGTAGCATTTAAAGCTGTTTTGAATGAAACTCGATAAGCCCATAAAGCAGCATGGAGATTCATTTCCCAGTCTGTCCTTTCTGAACTAACCAGTTTAGTCAATACCGAGCTAAGAATTTTATTCGTATCAGCTTGTCCGTTTACTTGTGGGTGATAGGGAGCTGATTTGTTATGGATGACCATAAATTCATTAAGCAGATACTCAATTACCTCATTAAGGAAATGAGTTCCCCTATCATTGACAATTTCTATTGGCAGTTCACATCTTGTGAACACATGCTCATATAAGAATGCAACAGTGGTTATGGCATCATTCTTTTGAGTTGCTTTAGCCTCGGCCCACTTAGTCAAATAATTTGTAGCTACAATAATATATTGAGCTTGGGTTCTATAAGCAAGTGGTTGTATTGGCCCAACAAAGTCTATACCCCATTTTGCGAAAGCCTTAGGTCCCATCATTGGTCTTAAGGGCATGCTATCTACACGTGTTGGCATTTTTTCTCATTGACAAGCATCACATCTCCGAATATATTCTTTGGCATTTGCAAAAAGTGTTGGCCACCATATACCTGCCATTAAGATTGCTCTTGTGGTGGTCTCACTAGAAAAGTGACCTCCACCTAATCCAGCATGTGTTTGTTCTATAATCGAAATATATTCTTCTCTATTTGCACAAAGATGCAAATATTGATCCTTACCTCTTCGATACAATTGGTTTCCAATAAGAGCATAGTCTCTTGCTTCAGTTTCAATTGCTCTTTGACGGCGTTTACTCATATCCTCAGGAAATGTTCGGTTCGATAAGTAAGTGACGAAATAGTTACTCCACTTAGGAACAAGTGTTATTTGAAACAATGTTACACGAGGTATGGGTGTCTGTTTTTGACATTGAGGACAATCCTTTACAAAAGAGCGAACATCACTCCTCATAGTTGGCCAAAATACTCCAAGTCTCAAGATTCTTTTCATAGTTTGGTCTTCCGCAAAGTAAAGTCCTACTATGGTAATATGTGCTTGACTTAGATACTGGTTTTTCTTTTTAGAATTAATGCATAAAAGAAATATTCCATCTCGGTTTCTCTTGTATAGCCTATCAGCTAGTAATTGATACATAGTCGATTGCTCAATTAATCCAATTTTAATAGGAAGTGGTATTTGCGAATCCACTTGAGCTATGGTCATCAATGATACCATATTTTTCGACCATTGAGGTATCATTTCCACGGAGAACATATATGCATCTGGTAGATCATCATCTACTCCTTTAGGAGGTTCTCCTGAAACAATCCTAGATAAATGATCTGCTCTTTGATGAATAGTGTCCTTTTTTACAACTACGGTGAAATCAAATTCCAAAAGAATGAGGAACCATCTCACTATTCTTCATATGCTGCATGGCTTGTTGACCAAGTATAATAAGGCTTGGTGGTCCACAAAGAACACAAATTTGTTTGCTAATAGGTAATGTCTATACTTTTTTACGTCATATATCATTCCTAGTCCTTTCCTTTCTGTAGTTGTATAATTCTTTTCCACCATGTTCAACTGTCGCTTAGCATAAGAAATAGGAAAATCAATTTTCCCATCTCCTGGTTGAGCTAGTATACACCCTATGGCAAAATTGGAAGCATCTACATGTATGTGGAATATCTTATTCCAATCTGGTGCTTTCAATATTGGACCTGAGGTGAGAGCTTGCTTAAGCTTCATGAAGGATTCTTCACACTCATCAATCCATTCAAAGTGTGTAATCAAGTTATACATGGGTTTTGCAATTATAGCGTACATGTAAATGAATCGTCTTTAATATCCACAATGTCCCATGAAGGCTTGAACCCCCTTGATTGTTGTTGGTCTAGGCAAATCAGCAATAACATGAATTTTATCTATATCAATAGCTATGTCATTTTTAGACACTATCTGTCCAAGAAATTTTCTGTGTCTACCCATGAATGTGCACTTTTCAAGATTTAAGCAAATCCTATAAAGTCTACATTTTTCAAATATCTTTTTGAGGTGTTCAAAATGATCAGCGCATATTGATGAATGTACGCATAGATCATCTATATATACTTCCAATAATTTCCTAAGATATTCTTGCTCATCAATCTTTGAAATGTGGCAGGAGCATTAGTTAACACAAAAGGCATAATCCGATAGGCAAACGTATCCCATTCCGTATGCAAAAGCAGTTTTATGCTAATCTTTTGGGTCAACCAAAAGTTAATTGTACCCCGAAAAGCCATCCAAGAAGCTGTAAGATACTTTCCCTGCAACTCGTTCTAAAACATGCTCAGTGATTGGAAGAGGAAAGTTGTCTCTAATGGTAGCTGCATTCACTTTCTTGAGGTTGACACACACTTGTAATTTTCCATTCTTCTTGGGTACTACCATAATTGGAGACACTCGATCCGTGTGTTCAATTTCATAAATGAATTCGGCTTTCTTTAGTTTTTCAATCTCTTCTTTGATCTTCTTGGAAAATGTTTTATTGTATGTATATGGCCTTTGTCTACTCGATTTTGCATCATCTCTCATGGGTATGGTATGTTGATAGATTTCTGGATTAACACCCTTGAGATCCTTGTAAGACCGAGCGAAGATATCTTGGTGTTCTTTTAGTAAGCTTATCAAAATCTCTTCTTCTTCTTCTGCTAGGTCATTTGCAATGTAGGCAGGCCTAAGCTCCTCTCCTGGTTCAACCAAATCTATCTTTTTCGCGTTTTCAGGCCCTTCGGAGGACTCGCCCTATTTTCGTAGTTCTCTAATAGGTTGTTCGACTATGATTTTTCGATCTTGGAGAGTATATTTCTTGTAATGGGATGGAACACTCATTACATCTTTACCATCCTCCTTTGGTTTCCATTTCAATCGTATATATCTCCTTTAGAGCTTTTCTCAACTCTTGATATTTCTTTTTCCACTCAACCCGTGTCATGGTTGGCTCCTTGTCCTGTTTCTTCGATTTTGCTCGAGTATCCTTGTTGGGAGAAGAGGGGGGAGATCGACCGCTTAAATTATTCAACACAAGCTCACAAACATCACCATCAACCTGTCCACCTCTTCTTCCAATTTCCAAGCACACACACTCACACCTAAACTATGACACGCACACACACAGTAAACATAGAATTGACATAGACATGCTTGTAAGAGAGTGTAAGAGAGTGTAAGAGATGTGTAAGAGATGAAAACTAGATTAGAGAGTACACAACAAAATAACCATAGCATAAGAGAGTAGAGAAGAGAATCTGCAAGAGAAAGGCCTAAATCTAGTCCCAAACTCCACGGCACCTCTCTTGTGGAGTTGGTATTTAATATATTATTTTTGAGTTTTAGATGCCAAAAATTGAGCCCCTCTTTTTACAACCACTTCACTTTTGTAAATGAGTGAAGCTCATTAGTTCTTCCATGACCCATAAGGGGGGTTCCCACTACAAATATTTACCGAGCCATAGTGGCTTATTGAAATGAGATTCTAAAGTACTGTGCAATTATAAAATGGCCAAGAGTAATTGCCGGCGCCTCTTCATCAACTCCCCGCATTCCACTCTACAAAATCATCATCAACTCAATTAGAAAATAAATAGACGTCACATAATTAACCATTACGCCAGCTATCCCAATTGCAGCTAACCACTATAACAGGAGGGTGCCCAGTCTCGTAACATCCCTCCCACCAGGGACGGCAACTGCCCTCAGTTGCTCAATAGAGAAATCAATTGGACCGTGAGTGATGGAAAGTGTGGAGAAGGTCGAGAAAGTTGCGCTGCTAGTGAGATGATTTGATGCACACTTTACCATTTCACGCTTGGGAAAGTCTTCATCATTAAAATAGTCATCTAGTTGACTAACCCATGCTAGAACCGTGCTAGCATCTTTAGTGCCATCAAAATCCTTGAAAGTGAAGGCTTTTCTACTGATTTTGTTTTTCTTGGGTGCCGGTGCAGATTCGGTGCGTGCAGAATGCAATAATTTATCTTCAAGTTGTTACCTTCGCATGCGTTCATATGTGAGTGATTGTTGTAGATTTTGAATTTGTTCCGCAATCGTGGGTGCCTGAGGAAGGTGTGCCAAGATTGCGTGCTTTTTATGTTTTTTTTTCTTTAATTATTTTTAAAGAATAATGCTCAAAAAGGGCTATTTGGCGATATTCACAGATGCAATATGCGGAATAAAAGAGTAAAATAAATAACAAAAATGTAATGTACTTAGCTGGGAAATAGCGGTGGCGTCCAGTCCGGAATGGCGATGCGCTAGGAAATTGCCAGAAAAAGGGAGTGGTCCGACGATGCGTCAGCGAGCCGATCGAATTTCGTAGCGCCCGATCTCCCGTATCCCAAAAGGTAATTTTAGCTTTCGCTGTAAAATTCTGTTCATAAAGTCGGCTATCTTTGGTGAGAGCGGAACTCTGGAAATTATAGTGAAGAAAGTTGAAGCACCAAATGTTGTCGGATATGATCGGCGAGGAATGGACAGCCAATATTTCCCTTTGAACAGCAAGAGAGAAAGCTTGTGCGGCCAAGGGAGTCGGTGGCTTGGGGTTGGCGGAGACCGACCAAGCAAATTAGAGAAGGGTGCACAAGTCCTTAATAAAAGGGGGCCAATTTGGTTCTTAAGTTGAAATGTAAATTGGCCAATTTTCCACAGTAGAAATGGAAAGCCTTTGGAGGCTTATGTTAAAATAGAATTGAAGGTTGCAGTGGGCCGTCGGCCAGTTTACCCAAAAGGCTTTTAAGCCACTCCTTTTAATCAAAAGGTGTGTGCACTCACCAAATATTGCATGGCAACGTGCAGGTTCAGAGAACGACAACGCCGATTTGGTTTGGAGATGATGGTGATTGAGGGGTGCCTTTTTGGCCCGCGTGCAAGGAGGCAATAATACTCACACAGCCCAGACGTCCGTGTTGATGGCAATTTCAAGCTTTTTCGAGCAGGTCAACAAAGATTTTTTTTTTTGTGTGTAAGCAAGGATTCCCACAGAATTGTCTCGCCTTGTTCCTTCTCTTCGTTTATGCCTTCCGATGCCGCTTCCCAATGACAAGCCGAATCGACGTGACTCAAATTTCCCTGCTTGCTTCGACTCTTGCTCTCTCTTTCCTTTAGCAAGCCATAATCCGCCTTCTTGTTCCCAATTTCAACTTCGCTTCCAAAGTTGTAATTAAGCGTTCTGACTTCTTTCAATTATGCGTCGGCTCACTTTCTCGTCTGTATCTTCATGTATACGCAAGCTTAGCTAGTGCTTAAATTTATCCATTGAACATACCCGTTCTTGATCGTCTTGAAGCCGAAATTAAAAATTGATTGCCGATTAGTAGCCGATTTGCCGCCAATTAACGACCAAGCAAAATTTCGTTTGCAAATTCGATCGATTAATCTTTGAATTGCCACGAATCCTTGAATCTGAAGCTCTGATACCACTGTTGGGAGAAGAGGGGGGAGATCAATCGCTTAAATTATTCAACACAAGCTCCCAAACATCACCATCAACCTGTCCACCTCTTCTTCCAATTTCCAAGCACACACACTCACACCTAGACTATGACACACACACACACACACACACACACACACACACACACACAGAGTAAATTAACATAGACATGCTTGTAAGAGAGTGTAAGAGATGTGTAAGGGATGGAGACTAGATTAGAGAGTACACAACAAAATAACCATAGCATAAGAGAGTCGAGAAGAGAATCTGCAAGAGAAAGGCCTAAATCTAGCCCCAAACTCCACGGCACCTCTCTTGTGGAGTTGGTATTTAATATATTATTTTTGAGTTTTAGGTGCCAAAAATTGAGGCCCCTCTTTTTACAACCACTTCACTTTTGTAAATAAGTGAAGCTCATTAGTTCTTGCATGACCCATAAGGGGAGTTCCCACTACAAATATTTACAGAGCCATAGTGGCTTATTGAAATGAGATTCTAAAATACTGTGCAATTATAAAATGGCCAAGAGTAATTGCCGGCGCCTCTTCATCAACTCCCCGCATTCCACTCTACAAAATCATCATCGACTCAATTAGAAAATAAATAGACAACACATAATTAACCATTACGCCAGCTATCCCAATTGCAGCTAACCACTACAACAGGAGGGTGCCCAGTCTCGTAACAATCCTTCCTCATTTTTCTCGATGTTTTTGACATTTTTGGGTTTTTGTTTGAAGGATATATGCCATTGATTTTGTCTTTGACACAATCATGTGCATCTATCTGCATTAGGAATCTGTGTTAGGAATCTGTGTTCTACTGGAGACTGGTGTCATAGGTCTAGCTTTTACGTTCATGGTGTCTCTTTTTTGTCTATACCATTTCTATCTTCTTGGTTTCTGGTTAGGAAAGTCAAAAAACTTTTCCTCCCCTTCTTTCATGAGTAGCTTAGCTCTCACATGTTCTTTTTCTGACCCCGAATCTTCTGAGGTAGCTGAATGTTCTTCTAACTCATCTATTGCATCATAGTAGAGGTCTGAAAAGACTTGTTGAGCTTTCATCAAGTCCTTGGGTTCCCCAATTTCATCTTCAATGTAGAGGGTTGAAATCATTTGGAAGGGAATTATATCATAGCCGTCCTCATTGCAAAATTGAGTAGGCATTGACGTATTCACACATACATCCATTGTTGCTAAAATTTGAGTCCACTCAAATGGATCAAATAAATGCTTTGGAAAGGGTTCAGGTACATAGGCTTCGTCTGTGCAATCCCTTTCTAAGATACATTCTTCTCGTTTTAAGCTCCCATTTTTTGAAGCTCCACACATCCAAATAGGAGTGTCTTTGTTCAACCACGATGAAAGCTTAGTTTCAACCGAAGAGACTTAATCAAACTCTTGTATGGACGTTTTCATGACATCTCTATAAGTATGATCTTTTAAATTAACTCTTGTTATAGATCCCACTCGCTTCAAGTACAGATAATTGTTTTCCCAATCTTGGATAAGATGTACCTGTCGCATGAAAGGTCTTCCCAATATGATTTTGTAATTGATTTTTTTTCCAAAGTCTACTATGGCAAAAGTGTGTTGATATTCAATCCCACATGAATTAACTATCACTTTTTCAAGCAGTCCTAAGGGTCTTTCAATGTATCCATCAGTCAATTGCAATTTCATTCGAGTTTGTCTAATGGCTAGTTGTCCCCAGGATTCCCATACTGCTTTTGTGGCAATGACTATGCTTGCCCCACTATCCAGTATTAACATGGTTTCTATGTCATTATATTTCAGTGGAAGGGAGATGTTTCCTTCTTCCCCTTCATAGTATTCTCAACTTTGTTTATTGAAATAGATCGAATCTCTTTGTTATCCATTTCGTGTTTCAATCTTCTCAAATTTTTTGCTATGAGCCCCGTTATCCCCACCTTCTCTAGGGTTTTTTGTAAATCATTCCATAAATATGGTCTGATTTTTAACAATTCTCCCAAAGTAAGAATGCATTGGATGGGTGTAGACATGATCGAATGAATGTTGTCTACTTCTAGGGTTTGTTCCACTCTTTTTACTTGGGTGGTCTTACACAGTATGGATTCATCTTCGTTATCTCCCAAGTAAGAGGACTTTGAGGTCAATGGTTTAGACATTCCTAAAGCTTCAGATGCACAACCCCCATACAAGGATTGTACATACATGTCCATATCAGGAGGTAGGTTGTCTAACCAAACTTCCTCTATAGGAGCTGACTTTAGAGTTAGGGTCCCATCATTGATCTCTCTAACTTTTTTCCATAAGTGTCATGGCTAGTCTTCCTCTACGAATGGAATTCCGTCTAAGACATCTTCATTGTCCGGCACTATAAGTTCTGGCTCTTTTGGTTCAAAGTGGGGTTCTACCACCACTTTGGATCTTTCTTGATTGTCTCTTACCACGAGCTCCTCAGGTTTTGCCATACTTTCGAGCATGGGTTTTTGTTTTTCCAGCATATCTTGCTTGATTCTTACCAAATTTTGCTAAGCTTCAAGCTTAGCTGCTTCCATGTCTAGAGAAGGATAGTTTCTCCATTTGTTTTCCATGTTTTGGTCTGCTTTAAGTCCTACTTGGTAGGCTTCCAAGGCTGCATTAATAGGCTCAAAAATTTTATCAACCAAAATTGATCCTCTAGATTTCACGGTTGTTTCTTTGATTTCACTTCCAGCTTCTTTCACCTTTTCCTTGAAGAGCTTCTTTGCTTTCTCCTCGATTTCAGCCTTTTGTTTCACCCTTCTCATCTCATACCTTTTGCTTCTGCTTCTTTTGGTCTTTTGAGAGGCAATTTTTGTATTCTTTGAATCATCAAAGGAGTTATGTTTCTTTTTCTTAGCCTGGGCTCTAGCGATTACCTTGATTGGAACAATCGGTTCACTCTCAGATGAGCTACTAGGTATCACTTGGACTACGTTCACTACTATTTTATCCTTGTTTTAAGGATTTTTAGGACAATCTTCTGGGAAGTGTCCTCCCTTTTTGCAACTTTGTATGCAATAAGCTTCAACTGGCTTAAGGTTCTTGTCAGGATCTGGGCATTTATATTTCTAATGATCATCTGCACCACAGTTATGACAGTAAAAAGAGAAGAAAAAGGCGAGAAAGAGGTCACCCTCTTCTCCATCTTCATCGTCCTCTTCCTCTTCTGAAGAAAGTGATTGTGCAGACAAGGAGGAACAAGGGAAGAAAAAGGCGAGAAAAAAATCACCGTCTTGTCCATCCTCCTCATATTCTTCCTCTTCTGAAGAAAGTGATGGCCCGCAGCTCTTGAACCACCTAAAAGAAGAGGCCATAGGAAATCTTGCCTCCTGGAAGAGGTCGTCCAAGCTCAAAAAGTTCAAAGAGGGAGGAAAGAACATCTCTTTCCTTACCTATGATGGCACTTTTGGTGCTACGGACAAAGTCTTGGCCTTTATCCAACAATTCGATGCGGCATTTGGAGATGATGGCTTCACGGAGTCCTTTAAGCTACATCATGTAGCCATGCATTTTCAAAAGTCCGACAGGCAATGCTGGTCTAGTCTACGAGCAAACGGTCGAACATGGAAAGCTTTAAGAGCTTCCATCATGAAGCAGTTTTTGGCTACCGATGCCAAAGACAAAGTACTCACCGAATGGCAAAGCTTGAAGCTCTCTCCCTACGAATCTATTCACAAATATGTAGACAAGTTTTGGGATTTACATCTCAAAGCCACTGTCTTCAAAAAGATGGATTTTGGAGAGCAAAAACAACAATTTTGTGTGGGTTTAATTGAGGATATGGCAAAATATGTTAACTCCCAAAGGCCACGCACCATATCCTGCGATCATACACCATACCATGGTGGCTTCAAGAATCAACTTCCTACAAGGGGCTAAGAGAAATCTTAAGCCCACGAAAAACAAGGACCGTAACGAGCCCAAGGGGAAGGACAACATCCAAAAGTCTCCCAAAGGCAACACCAACAACAACAAAGCGAAGGAGAAGGGAGTTTACAAAGGCAAAAATAAACTCTCTCCTGAAGAGCTATAGTGTTATAAAAAAGATAACCGTTGTTTCAAGTGCGGGGAGCAAGGGCATGCCTATCTTGCTTGCCCCCACAAGAATACACGTAATGATCCTCCTAGAGCTACCTTGGTCAAAATTCAAGAATAGGATGCTCATCACAAAGTATCTCCTCTATGCCATGCTTGGGGAAAGGTAAGAGAACATGAGGCTTTTATTCTCTTTGACCTTGGTTCTACTCACAATTTCATATCCACAGAGTTGGCCATCAAGCTATGCATTCAAGCCTACAAGATGGGAGATGTCCTACCCGTCGATGGTGCTTTAAAGGGGCAAGAAGCCTCAATCACTCCCTTAATTGGGAAATTGAGGCTCCATGTCCAAATCTATGTGGACAAGGAGGACTTCTTTATCTCTCCTCTCAAGCACGAGGATGTAATCCTAGGGGCACCATGGTTTGATCGCATGGCTGCCAATGTTAAATTCCCTGAAAGGCAAATCTACTTTAGGTTCATGGAAAAAGATATGTACTTAGATGCTAAGGAGTTGGACAATACCATACCCCTTGTACATAAGCAAGCTTTCAATAAGTCAATAAAGAGCTCAATTTTTGTGTACATGTTTTTTGTTAAAGATTCTCAAAATGAACCTAATGCTTTAGCAAAAGAAAATATAAATAATAAAAAGGAATTAGAGTTATCCAACTTCCTCAAGGGGTTCCAATATGTTTTTATTGACGACATCCCTTGTGAACTACCTCCCAAACGAGGCAATGACGACCATGAAATTGAACTTCTTCCAGGAAGTTCACCGCCTAATAAACCTCCTTATCGAGTTTCTCAAGCTCAACAAGAGGAGATTATGCAGCAAGTGCATGAGTTAGTTGAGAAAGGAATGGTTAGGCTTAGCTCATCTCCATTTTTTTCACCAGTGTTATCAGTGCAAAAGAAAGACGGCACATATCGTATGTGTGTCGACTATAGAGCACTAAATAGGATCACTTTCAAGAATAGGTTCCCCATTCCACAGGTAGAAGACCTATTTGATAAGCTACAAGGATCGACCTACTTCAGTAGGATTGACCTAAAAAGTGGCTACCATCAAATAAGGATAGTTGATCAAGACATTGTAAAGACCACATTTCGCACTACGTTCGGTCTTTACGACTACATTGTCATGCCTTTTGGCTTGACCAATGCACCAGCCACATTTAACCGCTTGATGGAGAAGCTATTCAGGCCTCATTGAACCTTTACTGGAGTGTTCTTTGATGATATAATCATGTACTCTAATTCATTAGACGAACACAAGCAACACCTCCAGGTAATATTTCAAGTTTTACGAGAGAATAAGGTTTATATAAATCGAAAGAAAAGTGAAATTTTCTTACAAGAGATTCAATATTTAGGTCATATTATCTCTCAAGATGGCATTCAAATGGATTCATCAAAGTTAGAGGTAATAAAAGGATGGTCTCATCCAAGGAATCTGCATGAACTAAGAAGCTTTATAGGTATGTGTGCATACTATAGACGCTTCATAGAAAAGTTCTCACAAATCGCAGGACCATTACATGACCTAACCAAGAAAAACATTAGGTATATATGGTCCACCAAGGAGAACAATGCTTTCAAAACGCTTAAAGAGAAGCTTATCCCTCAACCTGTGCTTACACTACCGGATCTCTCAAAGCCATTTGAGGTCCAATGCAATGCTTGTGGTGATTGCCTTGGAGCTATTTTGCTCCAAGAAGGGCACGTCATAGCCTATGAAGGTCAAAGGCTCAACCCTATTGAGCAAGCTCTAAGCATACATGAGAAGGAACTCTTAGCAGTTCTACATGCTCTAGACTCGTGGAAGCACTATTTATTGGGGACTCCTTTCATTCTGCAAGGTCACCAAAGCCTTAAGTACTTCATGACGCAGACCAAGCTCTCCCACAAACAAATGAGGTGGGCAAATTTTCTTTCGCAGTTTCATTTTCATATTGCTCACATTGCTGGCAAGTATAATCAAGTAGCTCATGCTCTCTCAAGACCACCAAGAGTTAATGCGAAACCATAGCAACTCACAATGATCTATCTTCTATGATATATGAGTACGCTATTGATCCCGATTTTAGGGATGTGATTTCAACCCTTACACTAGGGAAGAAGGAAGAACCATTTACCCTAGCTACTACAAGATGGTTATCTTCTCTATGGCAAAAGACTATGTGTTACAAACTCACTACGTGAGAAAGTAATGTATAAATCTCATGCTCCTCCTTATGCGAAACATAGAGGGATTCAGTCTACCCTAAAAGGGATAGAAACATATTTCTATTGGCTTGCCATGAAAGCAAACATACAAGAGTATGTTTCAAAATGTGTGGTATGCCAAAAGACGAAGTTTGATAGAGGGAAGCAACTTGGATTGCTTCAACCTTTGCCACTCCCTAATTCACCATGGGAGAGCATATCCATGGATTTTATCTTTGGATTGCCCAAGTCTATCCATGGGAATACAGGAATATGGACGATAGTAGACAGGTTTAGCAAACAAGAACATTTCATACCTGTCAAAAAGACTATCAAGGCCCATCAAATGGCAACCCTCTTTATATCACAAATCTTCAAATACCATGGCTTGCCAATGTCTATAGTGTCAGATAGAGATCCTAGAGTGTCCAGTAATTTTTGGAAGTGTCTCTTTGAGAATTTAGGTACAAGGCTAAACTTCTCTTCGGCCTCTCATCCCCAAACGGATGGCCAAAGTGAAATAGCTAACCTAACCATTCTTGTTCTATTAAAAGCTTATGTCATAGAAGTAGATCAAAAGTCCCAATGGGAGAAGTACTTGCCCTTAGTGGAGTATGCCTACAATAACATTGTACATACTTCCACGAGAAAAGCACCTTTTGAAGTCATAGAGGGAAGATAAAAAAGCCCCCTGCTACTCAAGGTACATGGGAAGATATTCACTGCAGATGAATATAGCCGAGACCTGCAAGAATATTTCCAAAAGATTAACGATGTTATATCCATCTATCAGCAAAGGCAAAAGGCTGCTGTTGATAAGCACAAAAGAGCCCTAAAACAAAATGATTGGGTCTTGCTTAAGTTTCCCAAGGCTTGATCAAGTCACACAATGGGTGAGAATACTACAGGACACCAGAAGTACTTTGCTAAATTAGCAAAAAGGTACTATGATCCCTTTTAGATTCTTAGGCCAATCAATGAGATGACCTATCAACTTAAGTTGCCCAACCATTGGCTCATACACAACGCTTTTCATGCAAGCCTACTAAAGCCTTACAAAGGAGAGCCACCTCAAGAAGCAATCATTGAAGACCCACTGGGGATCGAGGACCAAGAAGAGGTGCTGCAGCCCAAATCCATTCTCTAACACGAAGACAAGGTATTACGAGGTGGTAAGACTATCCGACAATATCTTATCAAGTTTAAAAATTATCCTTTTGAAGATGCTATATGGATGCAAGGCATACAATTAAAGGATAACCTAAACCTTGTCAATGCTTACAACGATTCCCTAGAGTAAGCAAATGTAAATATGTATAAATGAACAAAGTTTTTGTCTTATAAGACTCTCTTTTTCGTTATTGTGCACACATGTTAATAAGTATGCATGCTTAGGATCATGTTTGTGGGGACGACGTCTCCTCAACACCAAGTAGAGTTTGTCCCTCTACTATGTAAGATTGATACAGACTAAAGTGCAAACATGCTTGCGGGCAGCAGCTAAGGCTCTCAAGCACCAAATGGACTAATCACCATTCTGGAATGGTGTTGTAGGGTAAAATAGGGATCCTCTACCTGTTAGCAAACGGACTAATGACTACGCTTTATCTTCTCTACCTCGTAGTCGAGGACGACTATGATTTCAAGAGAGAGGTAATGTCATAAAAACTAATATCTAATTCTTCCAAATGATTTTCTCATGTTAAACTGATCATTAAATATGGGGAAGTACCGGGGGAGTAAAAGCTAGAATATTGGTAAGGTTGCCACACTGGTCTCTGCAGGGATCCAAAGGAGGGAAAATAGGGATCCAAAGAGGATACTCTGCAAAAGAGCAATGTGTTTCAATGGGGCTTAAAAGACCTAAGTTTTAGCTCCATTAAGACTTCCATAGGCTAAAGTTTTAAAAATTAACTCAATTGTCCAAAGGCCAAAGTAAGAGAAATTGGATGGTCATGGGAAGACTAAAAAGTCTTCCCACATCCCTAGGAAGGAGGGGTAGAGCCTCGTTACTAAATGACACCTCCTTTTGGGAGGTGGGATCAATGGCTCACGATCACCAGTTGATTGTGACCATTGGATTGCCTATGTAATGCAAAAGATTCCTGCTTTCTCGGATCCGGGACTTGAACCCACTACCCTCTCCCCCACGGAATTGACTCTAACCACTAGGTTAACGCGTGCTCCTTGAAAGGTGTGTGTGTGGTAAGTTTATAGATCATGGTGTCGCGGACAAGTTTACACCTAGTTCACACCGAGTTCGCATTGAGTTCACACCAAATTTGGTGTGGTGTGCAGACCCTCCCTAGTTCACACTTAGTTCACACCGTGTTCCCATTGAGTTCACACCGAGTTCACACCAAATTTGGTGTGGTGCATATACCTCCTAGTTCACTCTTAGTTCACACCTAGTTCAAATGACGATCGGACGGCCCGGATAACACCCGCCTTGCAATGCCTACTATGGACCATTGATCCCACCTTCCTAGGGAGGTCAATTAGTGACGAGGGAGGGAGAGCCCTTTTGGTAGGGGATGAGAGAGAAACACACACACACACACACACACACACACACTCTCTCCAAAGCTCCCTCTTTACACAAAGGGAATACTGGACACATGTTAGGCTCCTAGGCGAGTTGCCCCAAAGCTCCCCTCAAATCCTATTGGATGGCCATAGAGGTGGACCAATGAGAATTAGGCTAGAGTAAAGTTAGTCTAATCAATTTAAAAAATGCTTGATAAAAGAACCAATAGAAATTAAGCTCCCTAGAAGACTATTGGACAGTCTACCAAGGGGTCCAATGAGAATCTAGCAGGCCAATGGCTTGCCTGATTCCTATTGGCCAGAAGACTAAGAGGTCCAATGAGAGTTTAATTGAATTATTTAATTACCTAAAGCTCTCACAAAAGGGGAAAGGGGGACACTTATCAAAAGGCTATCAATTATACTTCTAATTTGTGATTGGCTAAGCTTTACAGGAGCCAATGGGAGGCCATCATGAGCAATTAGCAAGAGGGTCGACCAAGAAGAGAGAGGGCTGCATTTTACTCTAACACAATGATACACATACACACACACAACTCATGTGTGCAAGAAGAACTCCATCTCCTTCTCCAAGCATTGATAAGAAGAGGCCTACACCAACAACTCTTGGCTATGGAATGCAAATCCAACCAAGAGCCAAGCTTCAATGGCATGCTCATCTCCTCTACCATGCTAATTACTAAGCTAAGCTATGCTGTTAGAGTGATTATGTGAGGAGAATACTTCTTTCTCGTAAGATACACCTTCTTCCTCTCAATCTTTCCTCATTCCCTGCTAGCTCTCACCATTTATGAAGGCGTGTGAGGTCTTGGGACTAAGGCTAGGGACACTATGTGTGTTTTTCAAGCATAATTTGGTGTATGAAGCTTCCATCTTCATTGCACCAACGAGTTTTGTCAAGGAACACAAGAATTGTATTATACAAAAGTCTCATTTGATGGGAGAAGCTATAAAACAAAGCCTTTATGGAGGGGGAACCGCTGGCTCCAAGTAAATCCGGTCCTCAACTGTTGTCAATTGTTCTATTTCTCTCTCTTTTCAAGTATTGTCAATGCCAAATTAGCTAGGTGTAAATTGCTATGTTGCTTTCTCAAATTAAGTACTCTCTCTATGCTCATTAGGAACTTGTTCTTAATGAAATGCTCACTATGTTATCAATTTCCGCTACACACAAGTTACTAGTGCATTAAATGCTACAAACCAACACAAGAGAAATCTTAAATTGCACTTTAGATAGCAATTTCTGTCAATTGTGATCATGCTTAGATCCACATGTAATCCAAAGTGTTGATAGCGTTACAACTGCACTAATGTGTCCAATTTACTTCCCAAAAACATGTGTGCTTTCCTGACGATTAGGCTTACTCATCTATGCCATGTATAAAGATTGCTAAGAGCCCTACCTTGCTAGACGCTCATGGGGGTTGTAGCACTTTGATTGAAGCATTGAATGTGCTGCCAAAATCAGAATTTCCCCACTTTTTGCAAGGCTTCAAACTTGTCTAGCGGTTTGGTTGCATGCTTTTACGTGCTGCTACATCCCGTGCTTCTCCTTAGTGGAGACGTGCATATACTTAGATAGGGCTATGTATAGCAGATCGAATTGATAATTTGGACACCTTCTTAGGCTGCATGAAACAATCAAGTGAGCCTTCCATCCTAAGGATTATCTCGATCCCTTATGAACACGCTGATTGATATGAGCTGCCGGTGCTCCTTGTGAACTGAGCGCTGTGGGGGACGGCTGTAATGTGAAGTCCTTGCATTTGATGTGAATCATATTTTTACATTGGGTAAATCGGGAGGTGATATTGTGTTTACGGGTGTCCGGCCCTTGTAAGAAGAGCGTTGTCAAATGGATTCAACTGCTGTTAGTCTCCGTCGTCTTGACTTCCGAGTTCCCGCCTCCTGTTTCGTCACTTCAGCTCTCCTCGCTTCTCTCTTCAGCTCTGTCGTTCCCTGAAGACTCGTGAGGACTTTTGATCTGCGTCGTGACTGTAGTGTGTTGTTCATAGTTGCTGCTAATATATTATCCCGGCGCTGCGCCCGTCTCTGTCTCTCTCTCTCTCTCTCTCTCTCTCTCTCTCTCGGCCCCCCACACTCACACACATGAACTCAGCTGGCGTAGTCATTCAAAGCTCATAGGTTAGCCTGCCTGTGCTCGGAGAGCTTTGATCACGGTCTGGGCTACGCGATGGGGTGTAACTATTCGAGACCTGGCGATGACGATATCGTCAAAAAATTCAAAGCTCGCAAATGCTTCATGAAGCAAGCCGTGTCTCAACGCCAAGCTTTCTCTGCAGCGCACATGTGTTACTTGCAAGCTCTCAGGAACACGGGCTCTGCCTTGCGTCAATTCTCGGAAGGAGAAGCTAAGGACACTATGAGCTCAGCGACTCCTCGCAGCCCGCTGGAGCTGCCGCCCCCTCCCCCTCCCCATCTCATCTCTTCCCCACCATCCAAGCTTTCCATAAAAGCTACAGACATTGAGAGTTCTTCCCCGAAGGAACGTGAGAAAAGTAAGGACTCGTGGTCTCCTGGTTCATCCGCATCTGAAAAGGAGAGCGACACACCTCCACCACCATCTCCACAGAAGTCTACATGGGATATTTTTAATCCATTTCGCCCATCGAGCCCACCTTTTAACCTACAATCTGAGAGCCAGCATCGCCGCAAGGGACGGAGGGGCGCGCAAGAGCAACATCGTAGCAGAGGCATGTACAGTACTGGATATGAAGATGAGGGGACGGGTAGCATGACTGTGCCGCGTCTGGAAGACGAGTTTGATGGACAAAGGAATTCCGTGCTTGCCAAGTGGGAGCGTAGCAATCGTGACTTCGCAACTATGGTGAGGAATGGCGGCGGGGAGAGGGACCTTTTGGACATGGTGAAAGAGCTCGACACCCGTTTTCTACAGGCTTCAGCTTGTGGTACTGCCGTCTCCAAAGTGCTGGAGACAAGGAAGGGCCATTTTCTGTCCGAGGTTGCCGATGCCAAGAAAAGTAATGCCGCTTATCCCTTGAATGTGCATCTACTGTAATTAACCGCATGCACTCATTTTGTTGTGGACTAATTATAGCTCCGTTCGTCATGAATTTGCAGCTGCAAACAGTGGTAGCATGTTCAGCCCACGGAGATGGAACTGGAGCAAAAGCCCTCAGGCCTCACTCGACGAGAGCTTATCTAGCGTGGCAGAGTCTGAGCTTATGGGCAGCCACGCCCTCACCCTTGAAAGGCTTCGTGTCTGGGAGAAGAAACTGTTTCGTGAAGTGAAGGTAAGCATTACATGCCCTCAACTTTTCTCTCTCTCTCTCTCTCTCTCTCTCCCCCTCAGGGTGGGTTTATCGCAATGTCGCAGTAACGTAAAAAAAATTCTGTGGTGTAGGCTGCAGAGAGCTTGAGGAGTGAATATCAAAAGAAGTGCTATTTGTTGAGGCAGCAGGAGGCCAAGGGAGAGGATGCAAGCATTGTCGATAAGACGCGATCTGCCATGAAGCGCGACCATTCTCAGATGCTTGTTGCTTGCCAAGGGATTGAGTCCACCTCTGCGGCCATCAGAAAAGTGCGCGACGAGGAGCTCTACCCTCAGCTAGTGGAGCTCTCGCAAGGGTACGTATACTATCTTCTACATGCTAGCTCTCATTCAGAGGCATGCCTTCCGTATTGTGGTGGATGTGTTCTTGCCGTAAAGTAGCCGCCTTCAAGAGAGTAGTTTCCGTTTCCATAGCAGTATAAAGAGGCTGGTTGGCCTTCAAGAGAGTAGTTTCCATAAAGAGGTTGGTCGTTCCAGAGAACCCGTCATACTCTAGCTATGTATCTTGGTCGTCATTACTGATTGCAATTTCATTTGCAGGCTTATTTTTCTGCCCTAGTTAGATTATGTTTTTGCGATTATTGCCTTTCGGTTGTAAACTACAAATGACAAATAGCGAAATTTTTTGTTTGGTTTGCATAGTTATGATGTCTTGCATTTGGTCGATTTTGGCGTTTGATTTTCACTCATGTAGTACTAACATGGCAAGGAGTGCATTGTGTGATATGGTTTGTTAGGCTGATGTACATGTGGAGGACGATGCACGAGTGCCATGTATTGCAGAAGCAGGTGGTGCTGCAGTTCAAAAGCTTGGAGTCGACGTGGGCGACTCATGAAGCCACCTCGCAGTACCACCACCATGCCACGGCAGTGCTGGAGAAGGAGCTCAACAGTTGGCATGAGTGTTTTTGCAAGCTTGTGTGCTCTCACCGCGAGTACATTACGGCCCTCAATGGCTGGGCCCATCTCAGCCTCCTGCACATTGGGGATGTCGACGATCTTCCCAACAAAGAGAACCTTCATGTTATTGCAAATGAGTACTTCTCGGCTCCATCTCCCTCGCCTCGAAAGCTCCCTACTCCGCCAACCGTTTCTCTGTGTGAGGAGTGGCAGAAGGCTCTTGATCGCCTACCTGATAAGGTTGCATCGGAGGCCATCAAGAGTTTGGTTGCCGTTGTTCATGCTCTTGTTACTCAGCAATCTGATGAACTTAAGCAAAAGAGGAAAGTTGAGAGGCTGAGCAAGAAGTTGGATAAGAAGACTGAAAGCCTCCACATTGCAGAGAGGAAGCAGGTGGAAGCTGCTGCTCGCACACCGCCAATTGTCTCCACAAAAAAGTTGGATGTGGACGAGTTTGAGGATGAGAGCATGAGCACAGATTCGGAGCGCGCAAGTGACGAGTACCCTACATCTGGGTTGGCGGTGTTGGCAAAGGATCCACTGACAGAGAAGAAGGCTGCAGTAGAGGCTTTGAGAAAAAAATTGGAGAATGAGCGGGTGAAGCATAACAAATGTGTTGCTGATACAAGAATGCTTACTATGAACAATTTGCAGACAGGTTTGCCTGGAGTTTTCGAAGCAATGACTGGCTTTTCTGCTGTATGCGGCCAGGCCTTTCAAGCTCTTTGCAATCATGCAGGGCAGCAAGCTGCAGACCAGTTCTAAGTTGTAACCTAGGGGAATGCCACTTAGAACTGAGTGCAGTTTTTGTGAGAAAGGATTACTCATCCTCTTATAGTCCTGTGGTCCAGGGACTACCTGCTTTCATTTAGTTCGAAAACTCTTATAACACAATTGGTACATATACATAGCAGTAGCCAATTTTGAGTACATGGCAAGGTTTGCCAAATTTTGAGAAAACCTGGGGGTTTTGTAAGGCTAGCTTTTGTTTGACCCTCTCACCCACCCAAACGTTGTATATGGCTTTTTGTTGATCCTCTCACCCAAATGTTGTATATGGCTTTTGGCAAAGCTTTTGACATAAATTTTGATTAATTAGTTGCATTGCTCTTTTTGGCGTGCAGTTGCAGGTATCTTTTTTAATTTGTTTTCTGTTGACATGAATTTCGATGAAGCATTGCTCTTCTTGAGGTTTTGTTTTGTGTGCTGGCAGTAGATGAAAACCTTCTCTATCAATTGCAGGCAATTTGATCAGAATTACATGACGCCTCTTCATAAGAATTATGTTATTATGGCAAAAGAGGGAAAGGCATGTCTGTGCTACCGATGATATCAGGGACTCTCTGTAACGAGTGTGGAGAGGATGGGGCTAGAGGAGGAGAACACCTGCCATGCCAGTGTGGTAGTAGTTTGTGAAGTGTGGACTCTGGAGGGAGGAGCCTGGCCTGTGTTGCGGTGCTGTGACTGGAGACTCGTGACTCGTGAGAAGCTGCGAGAGGGGCCGTGCCTGGCTTGGGGCTCGTGACGGTCCCTTTGTCGTAGACCGCCGTAGTATCGAGACCGTATCCCCACCATTTACTTTTACTGTATTTTTTTGAACGGTGGGATGACCCAGGCGAGGCATATACATGTCATATCATAGGCTAGCTAGCCTATGTATTTACGTATTTTTATGTACCCGCTCGGCGCTCGCTCTGTCGTCTATATATTTGTCTCGACCGTCACGCAGCTGCCAGGCCGGCCGCCATCATTTCATTTCAATTTCTTCTCGATTTCATGCGCAAAGGTGAATGTGTGTCATTTTGACATTTATATACGTCTCTTAATTACACGCGCGCGCACCCTCGAAACTAGAACCCACCCGGGGTCCGCTGTCCGCCCCCTCCCTCCACCTTTTCTACTCGCTACAATTCTCTGAATAAATTCCTCACATCCACCTTGAAACTTGTACCCCCCCTTTTTAGTCTCAACAACGGCTTTCCACCAGACCCTTCCGCCTGCACTTTACTGCAGTCTGCCTCTCAAAGTCACCTAAAATGATACGCCAGGCGGAGAGAGAGAGAGAGAGAGAGAGAGAGAGAGAGAGAGGACCTAGGCTGCCAACGTCCATGGTTCAATTTGCCTCATCCTAGTCAGTCCGCTAGAGAAGGTTGCTAACTATTGTGCATAGTCTTGGTCGTTCTTGTTGTATACTTTTTTGGTGTATGAGGGGAGCGGTGGGGCATGCCCTGCCGGACTCCGAAAACAAAACAAAACTTTTGACGCTTGATAAATGAACAATGTACCAAGGAAAGCAAGTTAATTTGGCCCGCCTTTTACATCAAGAAGGCAAAAAGAAATAAAACACACAATCAGAGCAACTTTGCTCTCTTTCATGAGTTCTTTCTGATCAAAACAAAAGTGAATGAATTACGTCTTTAATATCTTGAAGTACTTGGCATTGGGTGAGACCAAGGGTTAATGGGAATAGAGTTAATATTTCACTATTTCTTTGGAACCCCACTATCCGCCATTGCGACCCAACTCTTAGTAAAAGGGTTGGATTTTGGGTGCACCTTTGGACCATTGAATAAAGCTTGCGGGTTAGTGTCACATGGCAAGCTAATGATAGTAATATTTTATTATTATTTATTTTAGACTCTTGTAAGAGGGTGTTGACATTTGTGTATCTCTCTCCTTAAAGAGAGGAATCTATACTATATATGACTAGTAAAACTGTGCGGCCTCCGCATGGCCTCTCTTACCCTCAAGCTCCTTGCTCTTGAAAAATTTCATAAAAGAAGATCAAGAAAAGCGCGCTCTCTCTCTCTCTCTCTCTCTCTCTCTCTCTCTCTCTCTCTCTCGCCAATGGAGTCTTTCTTTGTCGTGCCTAGATTTTGAAGGAAATAGCGTTTTAAATTGGTTAGAATCTACTCTAATTTTCACAATTTTCTATTGAAAAATCAATAAAAAGGAAATGATTGCCAAATAGTTTTTCTTGAACACTGCAGCTCTCTCTCTCTCTCTCTCTCTCTCTCTCTCTCTCTCTCTCTCTCTCTATTTGTTGATAGATAGATTAGAGGTAGACTCCAACTGGCAGTTGGCAATCGGTACTACGCAAGAGAGGCTTAGACTTGAATTGTAGTGTAGAAGGGGGCCGAGAGGGACCTCTCCATTGCTTAGTGGATCAAGAAGCTCCTCAAAATGATGAGTGTCAAAAGACATCTATATGGGCCCCATATATTCCGTGTATCCAAACTCTTGGGCGGACATCTCCAGCAACTGCATCGACAAAGGATATGTCAGTAGGGTGTTCAAATGATGTAGCAGTTGCACTAAGTAGGCCCTTGCAGAACTGGCACGATCCCTTTTGGGATCTTCATGCACTCTTCACCTTCATGACTTGTGACCTCGGCCTCTTCTTCTAAGGTGTAGTGGTTGATGCTAGAGAGAACGATGCCTAGCTTGTAGATGCTCATCATGCTTCATGTAATTATGGATGTTGAGGCACTCATAAAGGGGCAGGTGTTTGGAGAGCTGCTCACTGCGAGACTTAGCACGGACCGCTTCCTCGGCCTCATGGCCGAGAAGCCCAAGGACCGACACCAACGACAATTTATGGCGCTCGAGGTCAATACCTCAGAACCTGAAAGAAAAAAATCTCGACCCGAGCACCGGCCACATTTGTATCGACATCTCTAGCCTTGCATCTGTGAAGCCTGCCATCCTCGACACGACCAATCCGTCGCATCCACTCTACCTATATCAAAATCATACCATCACAACCTGGTTGGAGTACAACACGTCTACCCACCTCATTCGAGTGTGGGCAACCAACAACAACAGTAGCCAAGTGCGTGCTCCAAATCCAATTTTGAGCATTGTTCAAAACCTTTGATGGCAGTATTTGAGAATCACACATCTTTGTTGGAATCGCAATAGCATCTGGCAATAAATCTCAAGCTACTGTCCTCTGCTGCTAGAGGTTCACCATAGTGGAATCGCAAGAGATGTCTTAATCATCTCCACGCTACCTTTGCCAAGGCTCCACCACTGTACAATACTCCTGCGTGTCAACTGAGCCGCTCGGCTACAGAGGGAGGGATCGGGGGTTGCATTATGAGCCAGAGAGAGAGAGAGAGAGAGAGAGAGAGAGAGAGAGAGAAAGAGAGAGAGAGAGTTCCACCTTCTATGGTTTCCTCATGCCCCCACCCTCCTGAATTCATCCGCCTATTGCTTGGATGCCGTCGGCTCTGTGCAGTTCGCCCCGCCATGTTTGCCCTTGCTTTAAATGTAAGCGCTGTCCTGCTTGCCATGTGCCCCCTCTCCCTATTTCATCGGCCCTTGGGGCCTAAGCCCCTTGCTCTCAGTAGCTGCCCATGAAAGCATCCCCAACATCGACTTGACTGGTCGGCCTCTGATTGCCTCACCGTCCAGGTCTGCTGACTTCGCGAGGCTGGTTTGCATGCACCCACGGGAGCTAAAGTTTCTTCGGCCAGGTCTCAAAGCACAATCTCTCTCTCTCAGTCTCTCTCTCTCTCTCTCTCTCTCTCTCTCTCTCTCAAATCATCACACACAGTTCTATGTCCGCAGGTTACCACAACTTGCACCAGACCACCTTTTGCAGGAGGCGAGGAGTTAGGACGAAGGGAGCTTGGGAAGTTTACAACAGCTTGATCTCAAGAACTCTCGGTTGCTCTTACAGGCTAGAACCGTACACGCATAATGGAGTGAAGCCTTCGGCAAGGTCGGTTGGTTAGCAGGGCAGATAAGCTGAGAGCTATCCATGGTGGCTGAAGCTAGGCGCAGCTCAGCAAGTCGACATCATTCATGGCCAAGCTTTGACGCCGCATGAGCTGGCTCCTGGAGGATTTCAACGCCATGCTGGGCTACTCCGAGGTTGGCCTGCCCATGGGTAGCACACATCAGCCCTTTGAGACTTCCCCGCCCCCCGCCCATCCCTCAAGGATTACGATGCCCATGTCCTGCTCCACCAAAGCTCTCTTTGCCCAACCACTTAATTATATAAGCCCCAAAGCTGATTGATAAGCTCCAAACATCACTATCGATGTCCTGCTTCTCCACGGCAACTCTCAGGCTCTCATGAATGGCGGGCCAACGTCTCAAACATAAACTTCAAGGCACCTGGAAAAGTGTAAAAGTGATGACTGTTGACATGACTCCCCCTCTCCGCCATATTCTCTCTCTCTCTCTCTCAGCGCACTGTACCCTCGATTGCAAGCCACAATGTCTAAGATGGCCGGAGAAAGCAAAAGACGACACGTGTCGAGGGGGGGAGCCGGAATCCCCTCCTCCATTATCTATTAGTATAGAAACAACTTAAAATTTTTAGTCACTCCCTGTTCACTTCAAAACTTAAAAAGACACTTTACAAAACATCTAAATCTAAAACGCAAAAGTGAAAGGGAAGATTGTAAGGAATGATAGCTTTTGAAAATTTAAGAAATGACAAGCTTTTTCAAATGTAAAGTCAAAAGACTTACTATTCTACATAAAATATGTAACATTTAATGATCTAGTAACTTGTGTGTAATGGAAAATATGATGAACATAGTGAGCATTTCATTAGAATAGCTTCCTAATGAGAATAACAAGAGTGCTTGGGTGGAGAGAGCAACAAAAAGTGTAACCCCTAGTTAGATAACATGAACAATACTTCAAAAGAGAGAGAAATTAAGCAATTGACAACAGTTGAGGATCGGATTTGCATGGAGCCGGTCCCCCCTCCAAACGGCTTTGTAATATGGTTTCTCCCATCAAGAGAGACATTTTACAATATAATGCTTTGTATTCCTTCAATACTAGCTAGTGCAATGAAGATGGAAACTTCAAGCACTAAGCAAAACACATATCAAACACAACATCAATTCCCTCACGGTCTCAGACCCAAGACCTCACACACCTTCGAAGATGGTGAGAGCTAGCGGGATATGAGAGTAGATTGAGAGGAAGAAGAAGTAGTCTTACGAGAAAGATATACATCTCCTCACATAATCACTTCTATTAGCATAGCTTAGCTTGGTAATTAGCATGGTAGAGGAGATGAGCATGCATTGAAGCTTGGCTCTTGGTTGGATTTTCATCACAAAGCCAAGAGTTGTTGGTGTAGGCCTCCCTTCTCACAAGCTTGGAGTAGGTGGTAAGCTTCCCATTAAAGCTTGAGAAGGAGAGAGAGTCTTGTTTTCTTTACACCTGAGATTGTGTGAGTGTGTGTGTGATAATGCCTTGCAAAAATCAGCCCCCCTCTCTCTTGGTCGACCCCCCTTGTTAATTGCTCATGCTACAACCCTATCGAACCTCCCCAGGCCTAGCCAATGGAAATTAAGCAGCATAAGTGATAGCCTTCTGACATGTGTCCCCCTTACCCCTTTTGTGAGAGCTTTAGGTGATTAATAAATGCAACTAATCTCTCATTGGACCCCTTTGCCTCCTGGCCAATAGGAATCAGGCAAGCCATTTGGCTGCTGAATGCTCATTGGTCCCCTTGGGAGACTGTCCAATAGTCTTCTAGAGAGCTTAATTCCTATTAGTTCTTTTATTAAGTGTTTTAAAATTAATTAAACTAGATTTACTCTAGCCTAATTCTCATTGGTCCACCTCCATGGCCTTCCAATAGGATTTGAGTACACCTTGTGGGCATCTAGCCTAGGGAGCTGACATGTATCCCTCTTTCCCATTGTGTACAATTGAAGCTTGTGAGTGTGTGTGGGTGTTTCACTCTCATCCCCTACTTCTTGGGCTCGCCCCCTACTATGTAGGGACTCGTGAAGACTTTTGTACACACACACACACAAAACATCCGAATTTCCTAAGCTTTGACCTTTGGACACAATCTTTAAATTTTGGAATCTTAGCATTTTGGAAGTCTTAATGGGCTAAACCTTAGGGTCTTTTAAGCCCATTGTTGCACATTGCTCTTTTGCAGATGGCCCCCCCTTTGGATCCCTATTTTCCCTCCTTTGGATCCCTACTGTGACCGGTCTGCTAGCTTAACCAATATTCTAGCTTTTTCTCCCTTGGCACTTCCCCATATTAAATGATCAGTTAAACATGAGAAAATCATTTAAGAGAATTAAATATTGATTATTATGACATTAACCTGTGCTTACAATACCGGATCTCTCGAAGCCATTTGAGGTCCAATGTGATGCTTGTGGTGACTGCCTTGGAGCTGTTTTGCTCCAAGAAGGGCACGCCATAGGCTATGAAAGTCGACGGCTCGACCTTGTTGAGCAAGCTCTAGGCATATATGAAAAGGAACTCCTCGTAGTTCTACATGCCTTAGACTCATGGAAGTACTATTTATTGGGGACTCCTTTCATTCTGCGAACAGATCACCAAAGTCTTAAGTACTTCATGACACAGACCAAGCTCTCTGACAAACAAATGAGGTGGGCAAACTTTCTTTCGCAATTTCATTTTCATATTGCTCACATTGCTGGCAAGCATAATCAAGTAGCCGATGCACTCTCAAGACGGCCGAGAGTGAATGCGGTTTCCATAGCAATTCACAATGATCTATCTTCTATGATAGATGAGTATGCTATTGATCCCAATTTTAGAGATGTGATTTCAGCCCTTGCATAGGGAAGAAAGAGGAACCATTTAATTTACAAGATGGTTATCTTCTCTATGGCAATAGACTATGCGTTACTAGCTCACTACGTGAGAAAGTAATGTATGAATCTCATGCTCCTCCTTATCCAGGGCATAGAGGGATTCAGTCTACCTTAAAGGAAATTGAAACATATTTCTATTGGCCTATCATGAAAGCAAACATACAAGAGTATGTTTCTAAATGTGTGGTATGCCAAAAGACAAAGTTTGATAGAGGGAAGCAACTTGGATTGCTTCAACCTTTGCCAATCCCTAATTCACCATGGGAGAGCATATCCATGGATTTTATCTTTGGATTGCCTAAGTTTATCCATGGGAATACGGGAATATGGACAATAGTAGACAGGTTCAGTAAACAAGCTCATTTTTATACCTGTCACAAAGACTATCAAAGCCCATCAAATGGCAACCCTCTTCATTTCACAAATCTTCAAGTACCATGGCTTGCCAATGTCCATAGTGTCAGATAGAGATCCTAGAATGACCAGTAATTTTTGGAAGGGTCTCTTTGAGAATTTAGGAACGAGGCTAAACTTCTCTTCGGCCTATCATCCGCAAATGGATGGCCAAAGTGAAATAGAACAATTCTCGATCTACTAAAAGTCTATGTAACGGAAGTAGATCAAAGATCCCAATGGGAGAAGTACTTACCCTTAGTGGAGTATGCCTACAATAACATTGTACATACTTCCACGGGAAAAACACCTTTTGAGGTAATTGAGGGAAGATTAAAAAGTCCATTGGTACTTAAGGTACACCAGAAGATCTTCGTTGCAAATGAGTATAGCCAAGATCTACAAGAATCTTTCCAAAAGATTAAGGATGCTATCTCTATCTCACAGCAAAGGCAAAACGCTGCTGCTGACAAGCACAGAAGAGCCCAATCCTTTAAAGAAAATGATTGGGTCTTACTCAAATTTTCCAAGGCTCGATTAAGGCACATGACGGGCAAGAATCCTATGGATCACCAAAAGTACTATGCTAAGTTAGCAAAAAGGTACTATGGTCCCTTCCAGATTCTTAGGCCAATTAATGAGATGGCCTATCAACTCAAGTTGCCCAACCATTGGCTCATACACAATGCTTTCCATGTGAGCCTACTAAAGCCTTACAAAGTTGAGCCACCTCAAGAACCAACTATTGAAGAACCACCGGAGATTGAGGACCAAGAAGAAGTGCTGCAGCCCGAGTCCATTCTCCGACATGAAGACAAGGTACTAAGAGGCGGTAAGACTATCTGACGATATTTTATTAACTTTAAGAATTATCATTTTGAAGATGCTAGATGGATGCAAGGCATACAATTAAAGGATAACCTAAACCTTGTCAATGCTTACAATGCTTCCCTAAAGTAAGCAAATGTACAAATGTTAAAAATGAACAAAGTTTTTGTCTTATAAGACTCTCTTTTTCTTTATTGTGCACAAAAATGAAGTACTATGCATGCTTAGATCAAGTTTACGAAGACGACGTCTTCCAAACACCAAGTAGAGCTTAGTCACTCTACTATGGAAGATTGATAGGACTAATGTGCAGACATGCTTGCGACAACTTAGGCTCTCAAGCGCCAAATGGACTAGTCATCCATTCTGGAACGATGTCAAAGGGTAACATAGGGATCCTCTACCCGCTAGGAAAAGGACTAATGAATATGCTTTATCTTCTCTACCCCATAGTCGAGGACGACTATGATTTCAAGAGAGAGGTAATGTCATAATAATCAATATCTAATTCTCCTAAATGATTTTCTCATGTTAAACTGATCATTTAATATGGGAAAGTACCAGGGGAGAAAAAGATAGAATATTGGTTAAGCTAGCAGACCGGCCACAATAGGGATCCAAAGGAGGGAAAATAGGGATCCAAAGGGGGGGCCATCTGCAGAAGAGCAATGTGCAACAATGGGCTTAAAATACCCTAAGGTTCAGCCCATTAAGACTTCCAAAATGCTAAGGTTCCAAAATTCAAAGGTTGTGTTCAAAGGTCAAAGCTTAATGCTTTGTGTAGTGGTCAAATGGATTCCTAGATCCATTGTTGTTTTTGACCCATTTTTGAAAATCAGCTAGTCTGACTCTTTGATTATGCTCAACATCTACTCTCTTGGCCAGTGGTCCTCCTTTTAGGCCTTCAAACCAGTTTCTCGGTAGTGGCTACTCATTTAGCCCTCCACTGGTTCCTGTGTCACACAATGTTCCATGATTTAAGGTGGTTTCCACTCCTCTCACACATTTTTTATCACTAAGGTGGATTCCATTGGCTACATTGCCCCATTGATTGGCCATACTGCCAAAAGATCTTTCACTTGGTCCAAATTTTTGATCCATCACAAGTCCCATTCCCAAGATCATATCCTTGATCAAATAGCCGTGATATTCAGTATGTTCAACCTCTCTCAATGTCATCATAGCAAAATTATTGTTAAAACATTCCCTACCCTAAAGAGGTGTACGAGAAGGTTTGCTGCACCTTTCTCCTTGATATTGAAAAGATCATGACCTTCAAGGGTATTAAGTGTCTCGGTTTGGCATGAGCTATCCAGAATAAATATTTAGCATTATTGTCCTCCCAATAGTAAACTGCTAGCCTTGCATTATTAGTCGGTATACCTTTGAGAGTTTTGGTATCAATGTGATCATATCCTTCTAGGTCAAGAATCGGTGGTCATGTCTGGAATCAATTTATAAACTTGTAGTCCCCATTTATATACCATTGGTGTAACTGCAGTGTGTCAACACTAGCAAAGATCACAATCAGTGGAATGTATGCTAACAGGTGCATGGTGTTAGTAGCAAGCTAGATCTAAATACAAAGCACAGTTGGTTGCTAAGGGTTTTAAACAAGAACACGGAATAGATTTTGATGAAGTCTTTTCACTAGTTGTCAAGATGACAACATTGAGAAGTGTACTTGCTTTGGTTGCCAAACATGATCTGCATTTACATCAGATGGATAAACGGCATTTCTTCATGGACATGTACATGAGGAGGTTTATATGCAGCAGCCAGAAGGGTATGTTGAGAAAGGCAAAGAGAAATTGGTATGACGTTTGAGAAAGAGTCTCTATGGAGAATGGTACAAGAAGTTTCACCAATTTATGCTTTCTCAAGGATACAAGAGAAGTGAGCCAGATCATTGCTTGTGTACTCGACAAGCTAAGGATGGTAGCTTGACAATCCTCATCTTGTATGTGGATGACATGTTACTTGCTGGTAGACAAATGGCAGAAATTTCAGCTCTTAAGTAAAAAATGGCAAAGTTTTTGACATGAAAGACATGGGTGAGGCAAGTCATATACTGGGTATGCGTATCCAGCGAGATAGGTCAAAGAAGATGCTTTACTTATCTTAGGAAGAGTATATTGACAAGGTGTTGCAACGTTTCCATATGGACAGGGGAAAGGCATTGATGACACCATTGCCATCATATGTGAAACTAAGCAACCAAGATTGCCCACAACCTGAGGTGGAAAAGGTTGAAATGGATACGGTGCCGTATGCGTCTGCATGTGGGAGTTTGATGTATGCAATGATTGCTACACGTCCGGATATTGCATTTGCAGTGGGAGTGGTTAGCAGATATATGTCAAATCCCGGCAAGAAACATTGGGAGGTAGTGAAAGGTATCATGAGATACTTAAAACATACAAAGAGTATGCGCATATGCTATGGTAGTCAAGATTTGAGTGTCAGAGGATACACTGACTCAGATTATGCAGGAGACTTGGATAAGAGGAGATCTACATTAGGCTATGTCTTTACATTGGCTGGAGGTGCCATATCATGGCGATCTCGATTACAAGATTGTATTACGCAGTCTACTACAGAAGCTGAGTATGTTGAAGCAAATGAGGCATGCAAAGAAGCTATTTGGCTTGGTAGATTGGTAGCAGTCTTGAGAATCAAAGTAGATATGCCAGAGTTATATTGTGATAGTCAAAGTGCTATACAATTGGCAAAGAATCCAATGTTCCATTCGAAGACTAAGCATATTGATGTGAAATATCACTTCATTAGGGAAGTAATTGAAGACAAGCATATACAACTGATGAAGATCCACACCAAGGACAATCCTGCTGATCTACTCACAAAGGGACTTCTAGGAGAGGGCTTTGTGAATTGTCGTGAGTTATTGAACATTGGATAGATGGTAGCCATGTAAATCTTTGTACATTTATGTTCATAGATTTACAGTTACTTAAAGTGACACATTAGACTTTAAGTGGGAGGTTGTTGGGATTAATGCCCAAGTGGCCTCTTATACGGATATGGCCACCCGCCTGCCTAACTCGCTTATCACTAACTCTTTGTATATACTCACTTATACTTGTGTGGATAATAAGATTTGGGAGATAACCCTTCAACGAACTCTCTGTGTATTATGTAAGCTCTATGTCTGTGTATCTCTGTGTGTGTGTGTGTGTGTGTGTGAGTCGATCTAAGCTCTGCTCTACGACTTCAGAATGAAGATGCATTTTCGAGTCTGTTCTGCCTGAACCAACAATTTTAGTTAGTATAGAGCTCAGAAAATTGTTTGTATGTTTTGCTTGACCATTCCCTTGAGGATGATAGGAAGCTGATATATTATGGGTTACCATGAACTCACCTAACAGATATTCTATCATCTCATTAAGGAAATGTGATCCGCAATCACTCACAAACTCAATAAGAAGTTCATACCTAGTGAAGACACATTCATAAAGGAATGTAGTAGTGGTTCTAGTATCGTTCTTCCTGGTGGCCCATGCCTCATCCCACTTGGTTAAGTAATATGTGACCACAATAATATATTGTGCCTGAGTTTTGTAAGTTGGTGGTTGGATTGGTCCTACAAATTCTACACCCCACTTAGCAAAGACTTGTGCTTTCGTAATAGATCGCAATGGCATATTATCAACCCTTGTCGACATTTTTGCTCTTTGACATGCATCGCATCGTTGAAAAAACTCTTTTGTGTCTGCAAATAAAGTTGTCCACCAGATGCCTGCCATCGATGTAGCTTTGGCCGTGGTTTCATGAGAGAAGTGACCTCTTGCTATACCTACATGTGCTTGTTCTAAAATAAGAAGATATTCCTCCTCATTTGTGCATAGTCTACGATGCTGGTCTTTTCCTCGTCGATAGAGCTGGTTTTCAATCAAGATGTAGTTGGCGGCTTTTGTTTCTATTGCCCTCCTTTGTCTTCTGCTCATGTTTTTCAAAAAGGTTCTCTTGGTTAGATATTCTACCAGGTAACTGCTCCATTGTGGTGTGACTGCAACGTGTAATAACATGGCATGGGGTATGGTGGCTTTTATTTTACACTAAGAGCACTCATTCACATATTGATGAATGTCCTTCTTCATAGTGGGCCAATAACCCCCAACCAAGTTAATCATTGTAAGGTTTGGTTTTGTGCAAAGTGTAGTCCTACTATTGTGGTGTGTTCTTGACTCAATTAGGCTTCTTGTTCCTCACGATTGATGCACAAGAGGAGTCCATCTTTGTTTTTTTGATACAACCGTCGAGCTAGCAACTGATACAATGCGGATTGCTCAATCAATCGTGGTGTAATGGAAATTAATATTTGAGAATCTACTTGCACGATGGTCATTAGGATCACAAGGTTTTCTGACCATCTGGAACCATTTCCACAAGAACAGATATACATCTGGAAAATCATCATCTTACCCCTTAGGTGCTTCCCCTGTTGTGAGTCTCGACAGATGATTCGCTCTTTTTTGACCACCAATGTGAAGTCAAATTCAAATAGGATGATAAACCATCTTACTATCCTTTGAGGATTGCACGGTTTGTTTACCAAATAGAGTAAGGCTTGATGGTCTACCAAAAAGACAAACTTGTTGGTTAATAAGTAGTGTCGGAATTTCTTGATCAAATACACCATACCAAGGCCTTCTCTTAAGTTTTGTGGTTGTATAATTCTTTTCTGCCAGGTTTAATTGTCGGCTAGCATAGGAGATAGGAAAATCCATGGTCCCCTCTCTTGGCTGAGCTAAGATACAGCCTATAGCAAAACTTGAAGCATCAACGTGTACATGAAATACTTTGTCCCAGTCGAGAGCTTTTAGTATCGATGCTAAGGTCAAAGCTTGCTTAAGATTTGGAAATGACTCTTCGCATTCATTGGTCCATTCAAAATGAGTGATAAGGCTATAAATGGGCTTAGCAATCACATCATACATGTAGATAAATCTACGATAGTAACCACAATGTCCCATAAATGTTTGAACCCCTCTAATTGTTGTTGGTCTAGCTATCTCAACAATAACTACTACTTTTTTCATGTCTGCGTCTATGCCATTTTTAGACACAATATGTCAAATTTTACCTTGTCTAACCATAAAAACACATTTTTCAGGGTTTAGACAAATCCCATATAAGCGACATTTCCCAAAGACACATTGTAAATGCTCAAAATGACTTTCTTGTTTGGTGGAGTGCACACAGAGGTCATCTGTATACTTCTAAGAAATTTTGAAGATATTCCTTGAAGGCATGGTGCATCAACCTTTGGAATGATGTTAGTGCATTGGTCAAGCCAAAGGACATGACTCTATAGGTGAAAATTCCCCATTCTGTAGCAAAGGCTATTTTATGTTGGTCCTTGGGATTTATTGTCAGTTGGTTGCACCCAGAAAAGCCGTCTAAAAATCTATAAGCTTCCTTGCCAGCTACCCGTTCTAGCACGCGATCAGTGATGGGAAGAGGATAGCTATCTTGTATAGTGGCAGAGTTCACTTTTTTGAGATTTACACATACTCTGAGTTTGCCATTTTTTAAAGGCACCACAACAATTGGTGATACCCAATGTGTGTGTTCTATCTCATAGATAAACTCTACTTCGTTGAGTTTTTCTATCTCTTCTTTGATTTTTTTGGCAAAGGTCTCATTATACGTGTATGGTCTTTGTCAACTTTGCTTGGCATCATCTCTCATAGGGATGGTATGTTGGCATATTGTAGGATCCACTCCTTTGAGATCTCTATATGACCATGCAAAAAAAAAACTATATTCCTTCACCATCCTTACGAGAATCTCTTCTTCTTCTTGCGACAAATCCATAGCTATGTATGCAAGTCTTGGCTCTTTTCCAGGCTTTGCTAGGTCGATTTGTTTTCCATTTTCGGCCTTTCATAGGATTTCCTCGATTGTGTTGACTGTCGTAATGGTGGTTGCTTGCGATCTTGCACAATGTATTTTTTATAGTGAGATGGAACATTCATTTCTCCATGTTTATCACTATCTGATTCCATTTTCGTTGTCCACATTTCTTTCAAGGTCCTTTTCAACTCTCTGTATTTAGCCTAACGCTCTGTTTTTGTCATTGGAGGCTCTTTCCCCTTGGTTGTTTCAAGCTTGTAAATTTTTTGTTTCTTTTGGGTTTACTGCTCTTTAAGTGCCGAGTCAGGATACCTTCTAGTTACCTTGTCTTTTATGCAATTTGCCGCGTTTACTTTAATTAAGAATTGAGTTTTGGTATCCAACAACTGTTTTGTGATTTTCTTCCTCAAAGTTTTTTTCTCGCTTTCTACAGTATCTCTATTGACATATCCGATATTGGTTTGGAAACTCAAGAAATCTTTCTTCCCCTCCTCGGAGTAGAAGTTTGGCCCTTACATGCTCTTTTTCTGAGTCCGATTTTTCAGTTGTAAATGTCTCTTCTTCCAACATGTCCGTGGCATCATAGTAGTGATTCAAACAGACATGTTGCTCTTCAATCATCTCGATGAATACCATTTGGATAGGGACTATGTCATAGCCTTCTGCATCACAAAATTGTGTAGGTGTTGATTCATTAACACATACATCCATTGTGGCCAGGATCTGAGTACATTCAAAGGGTTCGAAAAAATGTTCCTGGAATGGTTCCGTTATATATTCCGCATTATTCACCTCTTTGTCTAGATCGTAGTCTTCCCTTTGCAAACTCCCCGACTGAGAAGCCCCATACATCCAAATTGGGGTGTCTTTATGTATCCTTGAAGTTAATTTAGTCTCTGCAGAGATCTCAAAGTCTAATTCTTATATTGGTGTCCTCAAGACATCCCTGTAAGAATGATCTTTCAAGTTTACTCGGGTAATTGTCTCTACTTTTTTCAGGTAGAGATAATCACTGCCCCACTCTTGAACTAGTTGTATATGTCTCATGAATGGTCTTCCCAAGATGATTTCATAGTTGAGTTTTTTTCCAAAATCTACAATTATGGCAAAAGTGTGTTGGTAGTCAATTCCGCACGAAGTGACTATCACATTCTCAAGTAACCCCATTGGTTTCTCTATGTGTCCATCTATCAATTGCAGTTTCATTCTTGTTTGCTTGATTGCCGGTTTTTCCCAAGCTTCCTAGATAGCTTTGGTTGCTATGGCAATGCTTGCGCCACTGTCTAAAATAGTCATGGTAGGGTAGTGTTTCCTTCATTCCCTTCGCAGTAGTGACCTACCTTGTTTATAGGTAATGACCTGACAATTTTAGTTTGCATGTCTTTGTTTTGCAATTTTTCTAAGTCCATGTGAGATTATTCTTTTAGCCCCATCGTTTCCATGGTGGTTTGTATATCTTTCCAAAACTGCGATTTTAGCCTCAGTAGTTTTGCCAAAGTGATTGTGCACTGAACTGGTGTGTCATGGGATGTGCTTTTATAGAAACTAATACCCTTTTTCTTTTCCAATTTAGGCATGATTTGTTTGAAGTAGTTTTGATTTGCTTCTTGGGCATTGCAAGTTGCTATATATGTTTTTGTAGCACTTGAAATATCATTTGAAGCCTACTTTAATGAGCTTTCATCTTCTCAAAATTTACCTTATTTTCATACTCAACATCTTCCCTAGTGTTATTGATTGTGTAAAATAAAAAATACTACAGACGTCATCCCTTCCTTGCACAAGACACTCCCGTCTTGCACGAGTGCCCTCAGCTCCTTGCGTGCGACCCCTCGTGCCCCATACCTTCTTCGTCTATTGCATCTCGCCTCGCTGACTCCTCGCATCAACTGTCGCTCACTGCCTCGTTGCAAAGGGTTTCAATTCAGATTCGTTTCTTTTTTTCAAATTTTTACAGCTGGGGTACCCCCTACTTGGTAGACCTTGTTAAATGTTCACTTGTTTGCTAAATATCTCATTGGAAGCAAGCCTTGTGATTTTATCACTTGTTTGTATTCCCACTACAATGTATTGAAAAGGTGTGGATTTGACCTGCGCAGCCTGTAGATTTGCGGCGATCACCTTCAACTTCCAGTACATCTCCACTTGCCGCCTCCTTCTGCAATCTCGTCCCGATTGTTTGCGCCACCCCAGGCTTGCCGTCACTGCCATGAAACTCGCCATCACTGCTGCAGCAGATTCAGTGCAAGTGCTACCCCCATCGTGAGTGCGCACACATTAGCTTGAGATTGTATGGGTCGTATCAATAAAAGACTGGCTCTACTTATCCATAAGCCAGCATGCTCGTCAATGTCGAAATTTGCAGAAATCAAAGGCAAAAATCAGGTAGTCATAGAATTTGGATATGTAAAGATGAGGCACCAAACTAATCAATCAAACTTTATTATTTGTAAAACAAGACCAGTTTTCTTTTGCTTGTTCAATAGTATGTCCTTTACTATTCCATCTGAAGTTATTCGTGGTTTTGTTTGCAGCAGTGGGATTAGTAAGGCTACTAGAATCACTGCAGAGAGGACTAGTTGCCTAACTAACCTTTCCCCAAGGTGGTGCAAACTAAGTGGGCAAGCGGTTCAAGTCCCCTACTCTCCCATGCAGGTTGTCGTGGAGCGTTCAAGCTGAATAGATGTGATTTATGGAATGATTGCCGCACATGGAGCACAAATACATGCATGAGGGAGAGGTTCTAAAATCCATTGCATGCGGGCAAGCAAACACCAAGACAAGTTAATATCTTTTGATGCATGTAGCTGACACTTGTGTTTAATTTTTGTGTTCATAAGAGGGATGGTTGACAACACCTTTCAGTTGGTGTCTGTGGAAAGTGCAATGCACTTTACACCTAAGCGGAGTTCAAGCCTCACCCCACATATACCTTATCCCTACAACAGCTAGATTGCTTATCCAAGCTTATAAAAGGAACTCCTCTCTATATTGTTCTAGTGCAGTTGTTATATGCAATTGAAATTCGAATTTCCCCCTCTACTTGGTGTCAACTCCCCCTTCCCTTCTCTCACACACTCTCTCTCTTCTCTACCTCCATCTCTCTGTCTATTCTCTCCATCTCTACTCTCTCACTCTATCTTCTATATATCACTCAAGTTCACATGGTATCAGAGCTTTAGAACTTGAGCTCCTAAGTACTCTAAGAGCCTTCTCTCGAAGCAACAACCTATTTTACGCCCATCTCTCACTTCCGAGGTTTACTCGGCTAGCATGACTAGCGCCTCGTCACCTATGGTTGCAACCACCAAGTCAAGGTATTTCACCATTGATAAGCTCAATGGGAACAATTACAATGTGTGGAAGGTGAGAATGGAGCTATATTTGAAGCAACTTGGCCTCTGGAAGATTGTTTCTGGAGATGAAATAAAACCAAGTGAAGACGAGTACGCCTCCGACATGGAGCTACACTCGGCATGGGATTCAAGGGACATTACGGCTCAAATGGAGATTATACTCCATTGTGAGGACAAGCAAGTCCAAATGGTGCGGACTCTATCCACCTCTAAGGTTATTTGGGAGTTCTTCAACAACAGTTATGAGCACACTGATCTTGTTTACCAAGTCTCCCTGATCAAGAGGCTTGTGAACAATACTATGCAAGAAAGCCAATCTGCAGTCAAGTTTCTTGACAATTGGCAGCCACTGTTAGATGAAGTTCTCATCTCTGGAATGGAGATTTCAGAGAAATTTCAATGTATGCTTCTACTGGCGACTTTACCCGCAAGCTGGAGAGCCTTTATTACTACTCAAGCCCTGTACCAAATGCAATTGCAAGGCCTTGTATCCAAAATCCATCAGGAAGAAGCTTTAAGAGACCAGTCTAATGGCTCTATTCCAGTGGCTCTAGCCACTCATATCAATTTCAAAAAAGGTGGTCCTAACCACCATTACAACAAATCAAGACGATTGCATAAAGGTGGTTCTAACCGCCCTAGAAATGCACCTTATGGTCAAGTTCAATGCCACAACTGCAAGAATTTCGGACACATTGCCAAGGATTGCAAGTCCAAAACCAAGCATCATGGAGGATTCAACGGACATAAAGCAAATGGAGGCTATCATCACAAAGCTCATGCTCATTTTACTAATATTTCAAGCTATGATGGTGATACACACCCTACTTCTATACAACTTTTTGTTGCAAGCTTTAGCTCCTCTAAGCCACATCACAAATCTTCTATCTGGTATCTAGACACTGGAGCTACACATCACATGACATATAGTTTTGATTGGCTTGCACACCACACTCCTCTTCAACACCCACTTGAGGTCCTCATGGGGGATAGCAACATTCAATATGCTCAAGGATATGGCACTGTTGCCATTACCCTACCCAATGGCACTATAGCTCACTTAGACAAGGTATACTATGTACCTGGCCTAAAGCAGAATCTCATCTCAGTAGGAGAGCTCACCTCCAAGGGCATTACAATTTCTTTCACGCATGATAAGTGCATCCTGCATACAATTGATACAAATCACAAGCCTTTCTCTATATCTTGCCCCAAGGAAGGACGCTTGTATCCTCTCGGCTCCAGCAAAGTCCAAGCCAAAGCACTTTCAACAGTCATCGATTCTCCTAAGCAAGAGGAGACACTTACTTGGCACCACAGGTTAGGTCATGTCTCGCAACAAGTGCTCAAAGATATGCAGTAGAAGGAGCTAGTGGTAGGTTTGCCAACCACAATTACACCAATTACATTTTGTGAAGCATGCGTATTGGGCAAAGCTAAGCATTTCAAGTTTACAAGGTCAAAGTCCCATACAACTCAACCCCTTGAGCTTATCCACTCGGATTTGTGCGGCCCAATGCAGACACAATCACTCACCGGCAACAAATACTTCCTAATCTTCATCGACGACTATACAAGGTACACTTATGTCTATTTCTTGCCTGGGGCGGTCACTTATCAAAAGCTTCCTATATCACGTGCGTTCAAGAGGTTATTAATAATACCTCAATTTACATACTATATTTACACTACGTGCCTATTTAAAAAACCCCCACCCCCCTCTGTATGTATACATTTTGATACATTTTGATCTTTTAATAATCCTCTCCGGTTAACTCACGTGATAGCATACACATTCTAAAAAGTGACTGCCCCGGGATTTCTTGGCAGATAAAAGTGCTACTTTTATCCTACATGAGCACCAATTGAAGCCCTCTTTAGCTCTCCTAGTAGCAACAAACCATTTCAACCCCCTATCTCATTCAAAAACGACCCAAAACAGCCCTCATTTCAGTCCCTCAGCTTCTCCTTCATCGCCTCTAGACACGGCACACACACCTATTGTAGTCTCATCATCATACTCAACCCCGCCTACTTCTACTACTCGTAGAAACACCATCACTCCCATCACCATTTCCTCTTCTTCCTCAACCCTCAAGGAATCCAGTAATCATTCTAACCCTCTGGATCAGCCCCAATGGATGATGAAGGAATCTCACCTCCCCTTCGCCCTCGACACAGCTCTCTCGAAGCCATCTACGAAGCAACTTCCTTCGCCTCATTCTTGCTTCAAGAAGAAAAAGACCTCTCCATCAACATACCCGACCCGCTCGAGGAGAACACGCTCTCAGTCGAACACGCCATTGCCTCTCCCGAAGGCGAACAATGGATTGAAGCCATGAAGGAAGAGCTTCAAGCACATGAAGAAGTTCAAACTTGGACTATCACGCCAAGGCGCGACGACGCCAATGTCATCGATTGCCGATGGATTCTCAAGAAGAAGCATAGCCCCAACGGTTCTGTCGAACGCTACAAAGCAAGGCTTGTTGCGAAAGGCTATACGCAACAGCATGATGCATATTTCACTGATACTTACTCTCCCGTCATGGGTATCACATCATTTCGCATACTTGTTGCATTAGCCGCTTTCTTTGACATTCCTCTTCATCACATTGACATTCACACTGCCTTTCTACATGGATGGTTAGATGAAGTCATTTATATGGCTCAACCGCCCTACTTCTATTGTGATGATCCCACTATCTATGTATGCAAACTACATAAGCCTATATACGGTCTTAAGCAGTCTGCACGGCAATGGTTCAAGCGCTTGCATGCTTTTCTTATCAAATGGGGATGGGTTCAATGCACTTATGACTCCAATCTATTCTATCATACTCTCTGGATGGGCAATCATTGGTGTCTATGTCGATGATATTCCTATCATTGCTAGTGATGAGACATATGTCTCACATGTTGTGGAAATGTTCAAGGAAGAATTCCCAGTCCATGACAACGGTTCTATGACCTACTTCTTGGGTATAGAGGTCAACAGGGATCCAAATGGCAGATTCATCAAGCTTTCACAACGGAAATACATTGAAGACATATTGGGTGACTATGGTCTTCTCTCTTCTAATACACAACTCTCTACTCCACTACTTGTCAAGCATAAACTATTCACATCTCTGCCACCATCTGATGATGATACTTATTCTATGTCAATCTTTCCCTATGCTCACTTAATTGGCCAGCAAAGGTACCTCATATCATGCACAAGGCTTGACATTGGCCAGCCAAGACCCAAATATGCATAGCATCTCTGGGCATGTATTTCTTCTTGCAGGTGGTGGTATTTCTTGGCGAAGCAAGCACCGTACTGCACTTGCTCTATCATATGCCAAAGCAGAGTATATAGCAGCATCCATCGCTGCTCGTGAAGCATTCTGGCTTCACCAACTCCTAGAAGAACTGCCAATTCCATGTGCCACTCCTCCAATCATTGTACATTGCGACAATCAGTCAGCAATTGCAATGGTGAAGAGTCCTCAGCTTACCGAGCGCACAAAGCACATCAAGCTCGCGTATCACTTCATCAAGGAACTAGTAGAAGACAACTTCATCCACCTCAAATACATCTCTACCACAGAGAATGTCGCCGATTTCCTTACCAAAGCAGTTCCTCCTGAAAAACACATTCTTTGCTCAGCAAGAGCCGGTTTGGAAGCTCCCTAGCTTCATCTTCAACAACACTCATTGTATTTCAGCATGGTTTTATTTTTTTTGTATTCGCATTTGAGGGGGGATCTCCTCACAAATGCTCTATGCTTTCTGTTATGATTTCGGTTTGAGGGGGGATGTGGAAAGTGCAATGCACTTTACACCTAAGCGTAATTCAAACCTCACCACATATACCTTATCCCTACAAGAGCTAGATTGCTTATCCAAGCCTATAAAAGGAACTCCTCTCTGTATTGTTCTAGTGCAGTTGTTGTATGCAATTCAAATTCGATTTTCCCCCTCTACTTGGTGTCAACTCCCCCTTCCCTTCTCTCACACACCTCTCTCTCTTCTCTACCTCCATCTCTCTGTCGATTCTCTCCTTCTCTACTCTCTCACTCTATCTTCTATATATCACTCAAGTTCACAGTGTCATCCACTATCTTTTGGTCGCAAGTGGTGATCGCAAAGCATCTGTGCAATGTTTCGTATCTGAGTGGCAGCTTCTTCAAAGAAAACTCCTGGGAGAGTCAAACCAGCATTCTTTCGGCACAGAAAATTGTGAGATTGGTTGCAGCCTTGTGCTTGGAACGTCCACAACAAATTATTGACAAGGAATCGATCTTTGCACTCTCAAGATTGCTCATACTAGCAGACGTCGTGTCCATCAACTGCCTCGAATTATTGGCAACGTTGTGAGATCCACAAGGAGCTTTTGACATGTTACCATATAGAAATTAGTTTTGGGTTCCATGTACTTCCTAGATCGAAGTAGGAAGTAAGGAGTTTTTTGCTAGATTGAACTAGAAAATTCATAAGTTCCTATATGATAGGTTATAATTGCTGGATGGAACTAGCAACTTTTAAGTACCTCTAGATTTCCTATATAGTACTAAGTGGAGTTGCTACATAGAAGTAGTAAATCCTTGGTCTAATGCAATTACTATATAGCAACTATGTGTAATTACTAGTTGGAAGTAGTAAATCCCAATTCCACACAATTACTATATAGTAACTATGTTGACTTGCTAGTTAGAAGTAGCAAATCCTAAATTCAATGCAATTACTATATAGTAATTATGTAGTCACTAGTTACATGTAACAAATTGTAGGTCCAACCCACTTACTAAGCATGCCTTTCCACATCGCAATATAGTGATTATTTTATACTAAGCACTAATCATATTACGTATTCTTTTAATATATGTATGTACTATGGTACTTATACTATGTTTTATCTTAAGTTATTTTGTGATGTTTTTATTTTTTCTCGTAATTCATTTTTGCAAAGAAGCATCAGACTGCATTGTAACTCTCATATTCCATGACCTTGAAAAAATCAATACCTAAGTTTGGGCACTTGTCTATATCATTTTCTCATATCTTAGAGTTGTTTTTGTTTTTTTAGAAGGTATATTGTATGGTGAGATTTTCCCAAGGAAAGTCGTGCAAGACCTATTTACTGTGTCTACTTTCAAAGGAGAGATTGTGATGCCATCTCTTACTTTTTTATGGTCTGATTATGAAAATACTTATTAGTGTAGCTTAGAGGTGATACAAGTACTCCAAATGGTGCTACACTCCTTGAAACTCATTGCATATATATCTAGTTCAACGGGAGAATGTATTCCCTACTACAAGAGGCAATAGATTAAAAACTTTAAATGTCAAATGTCCATATTAAGGCTTATAAATTCCATCTCTACTTGATGCTTGTTGAAGTTTTGAGATATTGTGTTAATTTTGACATTAGGTCTCCCCAATCTCGAAAAAATATAAAGCCTTTCAAAACATTTTAAGTGCCTAAGTGAAGGGTAAGTTTAGGAAATGAAAAGACACATGAAGGTGGAGAGTCAAAAGTCTTTTTTTTGTTCATATAAAGTGGTGGTCTACTTTACATGGTACATTTGTGTTTCTCTTCTCCTTTACTTTTTCCTTAATTAGCATTTTCTTTTCCTTAAAGTGTCTTTGCACTATGTACTTGCAGTATGCAGGTAGTGATTTTTTTAAAAAAAAGCTATTAGAAATACCTTATATTTTGTGTGTGTGTGGCATATAATACACACAAAAAAAGATTGAAAATAAGATGAGGGGAACAAATTGACACTTTGGACTTCATGATGAAATCTAAAATAAAATACACTAGCTCAAACATGGAAAATTTTCAAAAACAGGACATAGCTAAACGATTAGAGAACCAAAACAAAAACTTAGTTCCACTTTAAGTGGAAAATTCCCAAATTACATGAATTCCGTCGATTTGGAGATTCCCATAATGTGAGATTTTTACCAAAATACCTAATATGGTCTTTAGATACATTGAAAGAGATTAGAGGAAGGATGGAACTAATGCATATGCAAAGTGATGGAGAGACCCAATTTCAAGGGAAAAAATCAAACAATATGCATGATGGAAGAGCTTTAGAAGTTCCTTGCAACCCGAGAGAGAGAGAGAGAGAGAGAGAGAGAGAGAGAGAGAGAGAGAGAGAGTATGCATGATAAAATAGCTTTAGAAATTCCTTGAAACTCTAGAGAGAGAGAGAGAGAGAGAGAGAGACAGAGAGAGAGAGAGAGAGAAGGGTAGAGATATATATGGAGAGAGATAGAGATAGAGATAGAGAGATGCCATAGATACCCTCGAAAAGTCCTACTTCTTCGGTCTAATCTCTTCGCCTATTTCTATGCCAACCAAATATTTGTGCCCTTGCTCTCTAAATTGTAGATTGAAGCAATGATACTAAACATCTTCCGCTCACAAGGATGGTGGGCTATGTAGTAGAGGGAGGCAATAGGATATTGTGATGATTCAATGTTAAGCAAGAGAAAAACAAGAATTGAAGGCATGCCAATAATTGGAAAGGGTGGGGATTCAAAGTCGGTCAAAGAAAAGAGAGTATATGGAAAATGGTTTGTGTAGGCAAATAAGTGGTCAAGAGAGAGCATGTATCGAGTATATCCAATGTGTTTCCACATGAAGCGTCTCATGAGGGTAGTTTAGAATTTCTCAAGTACGGAAATGGTGGCTTGGTTAGAGTACAAAGGGTGGCTAAGCTTTCTCTAAAGTTTGGTGCATTTTTTACTTAGTTTATTTTGGAGTTTGGTCATAAGAGTGTAGAGTGTACCATAGGAGGACTTATCACAAGTGGATTGGGATAAAGTGACTCAAAGAGGGCGCCTTTAATGTTTTGGAAGATGTTTCAAGTAGGGAGTAAGGGTTGGAGTGCATGTTGTGCTATAAATCTTATCTCTATATATAGCCCCCTGCTCCCCTCTATATAAACTCATCTCGTGTGACCACTTAACACACCTTTAGGGTTTGAAAATGTGGCGTCGTCCCTCTCTCCTCTCTCTTGTGCGTGGTGGTTCAACATGGTATCAGAGCCTCACAAAGATAAGCGAGGAGTTTTGCAGTACCGAGAGCTCTGCATGATAATGATATCATGGCATTGAAACATCCAGAAAGATTACGGAGATGTCTATAATACTATCATGGCGTAATGAGTCTGTCTGTAGTGTGACACAACTTCATGAGGAGCGTGGTTCAATCACGTAACCATGAGAGATTATATTGTGCAAAGATCCATGACTCATGATGAAATTCTACAGCTCAAGTTCCCCTTGATTGATGCCCTTTTGAAGAGCTAGGATCTCCTTGACAAACTATATCATCGTGAGTTCTTTTGCTCATCTCAACATCTTCCATTGCCACATGTATTCAAGATGCAAGCGTAGGTGGTGATTGCATGTGGAGAGATGCGCTTACTTTGCACCTTTTGAAAACAACTCAAAGCTTCTTGGCCCTACCACATTTGTCATACATATCGACCAAGGTAGTGCTAAGTGTAATGTTGTTTTTCAACAGTCGTAGCTGACAATATCATCGTGAGTTCTTTCACTACAATCTATTACTATTGTAATCATGCCTACTACAATCTCCATCATCATCGCCTCATTGACTTTTCTTGTATCTTGACTGCGGTATTCACTTCTTCAATCATGTGTATCGTCACTGCTGCTTATGTCATCACTGCTGCTTATGTGTTGCTCCTCTTCTTTCAATTTAGCCTTGTGCTCTAGCTCTTTTTGGAGATCTTGCTTTTACACTATATTTCTCTAAATTGTGTATCTCAAATTTTAATCTTTGTATGTAAAGGGTATGTCTGTGTAGAACTGCAAGAATCTTTGCGGCCAGAAATCTCTAAGGCTGTGCAATCTACCAAGAAACAGAGAATCAAAGCAGGGTTTGCCAAACAGTTGGGAATAGGATTACCGTAACCAATGGCCTTCGTGTTGCAATTACATATCGTATGTTTCTTTTGCCTGATTGACCTCTAAAGTACGCATGGATTGGCTGGGAGTTGCTGGCAAAGCCATTAGTCTTGCACTGTCTAATACTGATGCGGCCTCCACTTGCTTCCCAAGCTCATTTGGGTGCTGCCAATTTTGAGTACAAGCAAGGTAAACAACTCGATCAACATGCCAAAGTCTTGTATGTCAGGTAATGCCCTCATACTCTCATATATAAAATACACATCTACACATGCTTTATGTAATTGTATGAATGAAGCTTGACATGATAGTCAATGGAGTTGTTGGTGTTTTTTCATATGGATGATTACCATGGCTTTCATGTCGCCAAACAACTTTATTTTTCTTAGGGCATGGACAATCCTCGAAATTGATGTTGAGAATTCCACTTTTTAAGTTATTAGAGGGTGCTTTTCTTTGTTGGCATCTCCTCGTGCACGGCATGCCATCTATCGCTACTCGCGTCCTATCCTCCTATTAGTCTTCTACGACAAAACCACCATCTGATGGCGCTCCCTATTTGTCTTTGAACAACAAGGCTAGATCCAATGCTAGGGGTGGTGCTCCCTGTATGAATGAAGCTTGACATGATAGTCAATGGAGCTGTTGGTGTTTTGTCATATGGATGATTACAATGGCTTTCATGTCGCCAAACAACTTTATTTTCCTTAGGGCATGGACAATCCTTGAAATTGATGTTGAGAATTTCACTTTTTAACTTATTAGAGGGTGCTTTTCTTTGTTGGCATCTCCTCATGCATGACATGCCATCTGACGCTACTCGCACCCTATCCTCCTATTAGTCGCTACTCGCGCCCTATTAGTCTTCTACGACAAAACCACCATCTGGTGGCGTTCCCTATTTGTCTTCGAACAACAAGGCAAGATCCAATTCTAGGGGTGGAAATTTACCAATAAAAGGTTCAATTTTTGACTTAAAAACCATGAGTAATCCAATTGGACGGTTTAAGGTATTGATTGATTTGGGCCCACTAAAGTGAAAGGTGTACCTACCTCTATCTCTACCCTATCGCCGGAAATTAACCAAGCAGTATGGGCGGGAACCTAGCTCAGTGCGATGCCAAAACGAGAAAGCCATCACACCGCCTTGCAAGCTCTGCACAGTTTTAGGAGACATGGCGCTATCAAGCTCGTTCATTAAGCTACTGGCGTGGTGATATATTCCCGCATATACTACTGTAGCTCCTCGCGACGTACATACACGCAGGAGCTGTGTTTCCAGCTCTGCTCACGGTGCTGCTCTTTCTCTACAGACACATGCGTATTGTAGAATGTGCTGCTCTTATAAAGAGCTTCTATATATACAGACGCCGCCCCACGGCCAATGCGTCTCAGCTCAAGTGTTTAGTGTCTACACACGTTGTAAGGGTTGGCGATACCCACGAGCCTCAGCTTTGAATTCCCGCTGCTGCTATTAATTAAAGCTTCTTAGCTCTTATACAGACGGCTGGTGCATGCTGGATATTCCTTCTTTTCAAATTTGCGACTCCTCGATCTTATTCTACAGCAGACGGCAACTCAATATATCCAGGCCCAAGTAAACTTTGGTAATTAAACTAAAGCTTTAATTTAACACAGCTATTTGATAGTTAAATTAAACTACAGTAGCTTTTTCAGCTGATCTCATTGCAACACTCAGCTTTTTTGAACATTCAGCAATGTTCAGGAAAAATCATTTTTCGAAACATACAAAATTCCTTTCCTTGAGTAGGAAATTTTAGAAAATTAGGATATTTTCGTGTTTTTACACTAATTTTTTCTATTTTGGGGTGGAATTTCTCCTTTTCCTCTTGCCCTCAACCGGCATTTTTGAAACTAGAAATGGCACGATATTAAGTTGAGACACATTTTTCCTAAACACTGATTCAACACATTGAAAACATCGTGATATTGTTTATTGAGCAAAGCTCAAAAAAACTAGATTTATTGAAATCTATTTTATGATATGCATTGAGAGAGAGAGAGAGAGAGAGAGAGAGAGAGAGAGAGAGAGAGAGGAGAGTAGGCTTGCCAAAACCTTTTTTTTAACCATAGAAAATAAGCACAACACTCCCGTTTCTAGGTTAAATTTGAAACTAGAAATGGCACGATATTAAGTTGAGACACATTTTTCCTAAACATGGTGATATTGTATATTGAGCAAAGCCTTGCAAAGAGGATGGGATGCAGATAAAGGAGCTTATCAATTCACATGTCTCGAATGCTTGGAAGATATTCAATGCAACAAGAAATTTCAAAGGGTTAGTTATACATGTATAATTTTTGTGACATTATTTCACTCATCTTTAATGCTAAGATGTGTGATGGTGTGGTCAGGGTGATCCCCGCAATGTAGCATTGTTGCTTCATTGGGACTATTTTCAGACGTCCCGGACGACTCAAAAAAGCTGTGGTGCTGTGGAGATTTTGTTGCTTAATGTAGGTCCCAACTCCTCCATAGAGTTCTTGCCAGTCTTGTTTATCCCGCAAAGTTGTAAAAAGAGTATAAAGAGCTCTGGCGATGTTTTTGCAACATGCTTAACTCCTTTAGTGGATGAGCTAGAGAAATTATATCTTCATGGAGTGGATGTGATATATGAGTATCCAGTAGAAAAACTTTTTGAGGATCCTGAAGGTTATACAAAGTTGTGCACGATACGCGCCATGGTGATGATGGTTATTGGAGACCACCCTACGCAGTGCAAGATAGGCATGTTTAAAAATGGAGGAAGTGACTTTTGCAGGCGTGACAAGGCACAAGAAACTCTAGTGAAAGATGGTTCAAAACTGGATGGTCGATATGTTTATAATGAAAATCGCTATCAAAGTAGATTTCCACCACCACATAGAACATTTGGTGAGATGAAAGCTGCTTTGGAGGAAGCCAGGGGATGCTGTACACAAGTTGAAAAGGAAGCAGCCTTGAAAAGAGCAGGTCTCTCAGGAGTCTCCATCCTGTGGAGACTTACTGACTTATATGGTTTTGATGTATCCCTTGACTGCGTGCACGATGTGATGCACACAATGTCATTAAATATATTTAAGAAGTATATTTCACATCTAATTCTGAAGGCCGATGCTTCTCAAAAGAAGGAGATAGATGCAGCTGTGAGAGATCTCACCAAGGTGATGCCTAGCTCAATTCGATATGGACGGTGGCCAAATGCTCCAAGTGTCTACTGTGACTCTTTTAAGGCTGAGGAGAATAAAAAATTTATTCAGTGGTGTCTTCCTTATATTCTAAGGACAGTCAATGGGATAGATGAACAGATGCAAGTTCTGGGCTATTTATTGATTGATATAGCTCATAGTTTCTACAATTACTCTAGAGATCATGGCTGGTCCATTGGTGATATTCAAGTGGTAAAATCACTACTACAATCTTGGAGAATTCTAACGGAAGAATACTTTGGAGCAAATTCTTCTCCCTTGGAACATGTTGTTGGAAGTGGTGAGCTTCTTGATGATGTGATACGTCATGGTCTACATGATCGGTACTGGTGTTATATCTTTGAGCGTCTTGTAAAGATATATAGCACCATCAAGACAAATAATATGCACGATGAAGCATCATTTGTCCAATATTATTTGAGAAAGTTCTTTACTAGAGTTTTTCAGATTGTGCAATCAGGGCTTCTTCCGGAACAAAGATTCTTGTTGACGGGCGAGCGTCAACGACATGCATTATGCTTCCATTGGTGTGTACACATATGTGTATGCATATATTTTTTGTATTTACGGGCTCCACAGTGGGTTCCAAGTTGTACATTGATGATTAGATGAGCCTAGATACCTGCAACATGTTATACATTTTTTGGCCGGCCGCCCAGTTTTAAAAGCCCTTGTATATAAGTCAATTCACAAGATGTGAAAGGGCATTCTTAGAGAAGAGAGTGTGAGGGAGTGTGGAGAAGAAGAAGAGGAGTGGCTATGGAGCTTGGATCTTCCACATCATATGCAGTAGTCATTGGGATTAATTGAAGCTAAGTTCTCTCTATTTTCTCTTGTCTTTCAAGCTTATGTGTGTTAATGGTGTATGATTAGTGTTAATCTTCTCTTCTCTCTCAAGTTTTCCCTCTTGTTTGAGCATTCTTGCTTCACATGTGTGCTAGATTAGAGTGTGTGTGTACGTGGGCTGCATACATTTCTCTCATTAGGCTTCTTTGTGTATGCTTAATGTGTGATTAGAGTGTGTGTGCTTGAGATTAGAGCAAAGGGATACACCATTGTCTGCATGATTAGAGAGTTAGAGTGTAGATTGAGAGTGTGTGTGCATAGATCTTGCTTCATCGGCTTTCCCTCTTCTCCTCTCTTGCTTTATCCCTCTTCCTAGAGTCCTCATTCCGTCACATTAGGTGCATCCATGCCTCCATGCACTAGCCGGGTTTCAATCCACCGGATTGACATTATGTGGGTGGGTTGTGCGTTGTGCTATGACCGCCAACATTGGCGCCGCTGCCGGGGATCGAACCCGAGTCACCCGCGTGACATGCGGGGATACTTACCATTGGCGGTCATAGCACAGTGCACAACCCACCAACATAATGTCAATCCGGTGGATCGGAACCCGGCTAGTGCATGGATGCACCTAATGTGACGGAATGAGGACTCTAGGAAGAAGGGTAAAGCAAGAGAGGAGAAGAGGGAAATCCGATGAGGCAAGATCTATGCACACACACTCTCAATCTACACTCTAACTCTCTAATCATGCAGACAATGGTGTATCCCTTTGCTCTAATCTCAAGCACACACACTCTAATCTAGCACACATTAAGCATACACAAAGAAGCCTAATGAGAGAAATGTATGCAGCCCACGTACACACACACACTCTTATCTAGCACACATGTGAAGCAAGAATGCTCAAACAAGAGGGAAAACTTGAGAGAGAAGAGAAGATTAACACTAATCATACACCATTAACACTAATCATACACCATTAACACACATAAGCTTGAAAGACAAGAGAGAGTAGAGAGAACTTAGCTTCCATTAATCCCAATGACTATTACATATGATATGGAAGATCCAAGCTCCATAGACACTCCTCTTCTTCTTCTCCACACTCCCTCACACTCTCTTCTCTAAGAATGCCCTTTCACATCTTGTGAATTGACTTATATACAAGGGCTTTTAAAACTGGGCGGTCGACAAAAAAATGTATAACATGCTACAGGTATCTAGGCTCATCTAATCATCATTGTACAACTTGGAACCCACTGTGGAGCCCGTAAATACAAAAAATATATGCATACACATATGTGTACACACCAATGGAAGCATAATGCATGTCGTTGACGCTCGCCCGTCAACACTCTCCCCTTCCAAAGCTTTGTCGTCCCTGACAAAGCCATGTCGTGGTAGATGCTTGAGAAAGAATGTGCTTGCAAAAAGAAAAAGGTGGATGAGGTAGCAAGCTCAAATATATGGTGATAAGGCATAAGGAAAAGGCAAAGCACATGTAGTAATGAGTAAATGCAAAGAATTATGAAATGTTACACTGCCATTAAGGAAAAATAAATTGCACTTGCTGAAATTAATTAATCAAGAGTTTTGGGCTTATGAATGAGTCTATCAATTAGTGAGCTATGACTAAGGGTTAAAACATTTACTCTAGTACTAGCTAAGTTAGTAAATTTATCCCAATCAAGATTCCCTAATTATGTCTGTCATAGATTAGCTAACTAACTCTCACAACTCGAAACAAAAGCTTGATTTTTTTTTACTTGAAGCTCAATGGAAGTTTTTCTCATTTCATTTTTCTTGCTTTTCATTTGTTATTTTTCACATTTTGCAAAATCATTTGACGTGTGTGCTTATTTGTATACCCGGGCTTTTTGCTTCTCAAAGAAAAGCACCCACATTGGGAACCTCTAGGGCTCTAGTACCATAGGCAATACATGTGCGTGAAGTACCAAATCAAGCTAGGATTTCTCTTCCAGCTTAAGCTTTTACTCTTGTGGCACTTTTGTTTTTCTTCCATTTCCTTTGTATTTTCACTAGTTTTCTTTGTTGTTTGGGTGAGAAAGCCTCTCTATGCTTAAAACACTCCTAAGGTTTCAAACAATCAAATAATTTTACCAACTAGGACTAGTAGTCAAGTAAATGAGTTAACCTAAAGTCACGGCCTCCTAACCTCAAGGCTCATCAATAAAACTAAACTCTAAGTCAATTAACTAAAAAAAGGCCAAGTTTATACATCTTTAATGGCAGATAACAAAACATAATTGAATGCACTTAATCAAACCAAGAAGAAGCCACAATCAAAAAATATAAATGTACAAAACCATATAGCATAGGAAGGAGTACACCTGTGCATGGGCTCGATGAAGAGGTCGATGTCATGGGAGCTCCTCGTGTCTGGACATACATCATGTGTACGTGGTCGTTCAATCTCCATGGGCAAGCTAATGTCTGTCTACGTGCTGCATCAAAAGATCAACAAAAGCATTGTACCTCCAAGAGGTATGTCAGTGGCAAGATAAAATAACAAAAGTAACAGAATAATAAAATAAAACATCTAAGCTAGGGTCTAAAACTTGGATATCCAGAGGGAAAAAACCCAAAAGGGAACAAAGTGCCTCTGGTATATGCACATAAATCTAATGCACATATCAATGTGTACAAATATCAAATCTTGTGCAACTAGGAGTCAAGAGAGAGCTCTCACCATGAAGCATGATATGCAATCTCTTAGCTCGATCTCTAATAGTCAAGGGCTGGCTAACACCTAGCTCCATATGTAAAGTCTGCTCAACAGCACAAGGAATGGTTGTAGGGTGGGCATCAGCCTCTACTCGAATAGTCTGTGGAAGGCTCTTCGGTAGCCAAATCTGCAATGCTCGCGCTCTCGTAGGGATGTCAGTCTGAGCTCTCATAGCGTATCTACGTGTGCATCTAGATCTAGGACATACTATCTGCTGTGAAGGTATCGACCTCTCTAGGGGTAGTCTTATCTCTCGACATCTGGCTCGTGGAGGTCTCGCTCTGGGGTATGATCTTGTATGCGCTGGGTGTGCTACCGCTCGTGGCCTAGGTACCCAAACATGTCTTTGTCCCTCAAAGTAATCCTGTGCCTCAAGTGACCGTCTAGATGTGAGCCAACCATGTGAAAGTATGTCGTCGGTCATATGGCTCTTTAGAAATATGATCGTGTCATCACAAGGTAAATATCTAGCATGTATCTCGTCACGGGAACAAATACCTGTTGGGTTGTCCTGGAAGCTCTACGTGGAGAGCTACGTGCCTGATCTATCGTGTGTCGCTCCTTAGTGGCACTACTCATCGTCACAAAGCCTCTGCCTAGAGAAGGCTCTACACATGGCTGAGATGCCTGCGTACGTGGTGTCCAAACAAGTCTAGCAGGCTCTATCGTATCCCTACATAGGGTGTCAGTAGAGGTCACTCTAGTCCGTGCATGTCCATGTATCTGTGGTGTAACCTCTATCTCTGTGGTGTCAGTAATGTGGTCTCTAGGAACCTGATCTAGAAAAGTACGGCTCCTGGCTGGTCTTCGCTCAATCGGGTGATCTGATCGTGAATCGGCACTCGTAGATGGCACTAGGGCAACATCTATATGTGGTGGCTGCTCTCTCTGTGACTCACTGGCTATGACACCGCTATGCAAGCTAAAAGAGTGGGATAGCGATGTTGTCGACTCTGCATCTTCTCTCATAGGGGGATCTACTCTCGTAGATGGCTCTAGCTCGACAACTATCTCTAAGGGCCTCTTTGAGGTCAGCATATCTAAACAAGGATGCTCAAGGGCAGCTAGAATATGTGGAGTGGTCTCATCTATAACAAAGCCATCGGAGTCACTCACTCTATGACTCTGTGAGATCTCTCGCTGTGTGCTGGAAGTCTCGTGGATAAGTGTGGTAGGTGGTGTAGGCTCCCTAACAATACTCTAACTGGGCTCTAGTCTCAGGGGCTCTACCTGTGGCACGCTAGGCGCTGGAGCTATCTCTCGTGGCACACTATCATCCTCATCTGGCATCTCCCAAGGTGGTAGAATACGACGGACAAAAGAGGCCTAGGAGGTGATCTCTCTAGTGGTGTCTCTCGAGGACTCGGAGCTCTCGGTAGCTGTGGAGCTAGCGTGGTCGTCGTGGGTAAACATAAATCATCATGTCTAAGTTGAGGGGAGTAGGGTAGACCTATAGTCAAAACATATACTGCATGATCGACATCCTTATAAACTCGCTCACGTGGATCTCCTATCAAATATGCAAGAAGGCGGGATGAAGGATCTCTGGATCCACCACTCGTCAGGCGTCTGTACCTACGACCAAGCTCATCTAGATAGGTCACGGTCTGCTCAAGTCCCTGAAGCTCCACTAGCCTAGGATGTGTCTGTGTGTCTAGGCTGTCATCTGGGTGTGCTCGCTCAATGTCATGGTCTCAATCAAGAGATACTGCTCTCCGAGCTCATCAATAAAAACTGCTCTATCGGCATGTGGGTAGGCTCTCACAATCTGCCTAGGTGTAGACATCATGCGTTGCGGGGTGGCTAGCCTTACAAAGGGGTGATCATAAGTGTCAACATAATATGCAACCCCTCGTGGAGATCGGCCTACTATATGCAAGACCTGACCGTCTATATCTCTCATGCTATCCCTAGTCTCTCTAGTCTCGGACAGTGTCTGAAGGGTGGAGGTCAGTGTTCTAGGGGCACTCATATCTACAATGGGTGATCTACCGGGCCCTACCTCTGGTGCTCTCAACTGGGGTGATGTGGTCGTCATAGACTCTCTCGTATGCTCTCTAATCTGTGTCATCAAAGGCTGGCATGGGTCTGTAGATGGTGCAAGATTTTGAGGTTGAGACTCTCTAAAGTACGTGTCTCGAAGGCTCTGGGTCTCTATCTGTGGCTCACTCTGAGTGGTACGCAAAGTGCTAGCAATCGCCGTGTACATCGCTCTAGACTCGTGATAGCTCAAAACGCTTGGCGGCAAATCAAGTCTAGGAGAGGAGAATCCTGGCGGCGGTTTCCTGAGTGATGTGGGTGGTGGCACTGTGTCTAAAGGAGGTGAGGCACTCCTACTCAAAGTAGGGCGCTGGGTCGGTCAAGGATCGTACGACTATCCACAAGTCAAAAAGTAAAGCTCAGTGCCTGTGGTGCTCATGTAGCATCTGTCTTTAGGCTCGCCAACTAGTGTCACAACATCTATGGATAGGCGTCTACTAGAAGTGCGACACTCTAATTGATATATGCGCTGAGCACTATCTATATAGATCACTCGAGGACCTACCTGCTGAAATGTAACCTGCACGGGATGGTCGAAGGCCTCAAGGCAATCATCTGCGTGTACTAGCTCTATCTCCTCTAGCCTAATCAAATGGTCGACCACATACGTGGCACGATAGTCATCTCTAAATGTGCCATCCCGCATGTCGTCAAGAAGGACTCGCACCACCTAGAGGGTCTGTGTGGGGACAAAGGAGGCGCGACACTGGACAAAGAAATGTCCATATGTGTCCATGTAAAAGGGCCGGTCTCTCTGCTCACCTACAAGTGTGAGCAATGTGTACTCAGAGCACGAAGTGGTCATGGCCATCATATGTGTGCTCTCGGCGTGTGATAGGCCTCTAAACCTCGTCAACTCGTCGAATGTAGACTAAAATCAAAATCTGTACTATATTGAGGTTTATGCGTACAATCGAACTCAAATCTAGCAAAATCTGACAAAACCTAACTCTCGAACGTATCTGCTGTAAATGTGTCTAATCGTGTGTACATGCGTGCGAGTGTCGAGTATGTGGGGCGTGTGATGCGTGTGGAATATGTGTGAGAAGCAAAGAAAGAAAGAAAAAAAATCGATTTTTTTTCTGGATGTGTGTGTGTGTGTGTGTAAATTCGATTGAAAGAAAGAGACAAAAAGATAAAATCAAGGGAGTGTTTAATGGAGATCTTTTGTGTGGGTGAGTGAAAGAGGGCAAAGAGACAAATGGAGAAAATCAAGGAGTGATTGAGGGAAAGAGACAAAAGGAGAAAGTCAAGGAGTGATTGAGGGAAAGAGACAAAGAGAGAAGGTCAAGGAATATTTAAGTGGGGGATCTTTTGTGTGTGTGTGTGTGTGTGTGTGGTGTGTGAGTGAAAAAAACAAAGAGAAAATCAAGGAATATTTAAAGGGAGACGGTTTTTGTGTGTACGTTTTTTTTTTTGGACGTGTGTGTGTGAATCCGAGAGAGAGAAAGTAAGAAAAATGAAGAGGTGTGTATGTGTGTGTGTGTATGTGTGTTTAACACATCAATTGCCAATCAAACCAAGACCCGTTTTAACATCTTTTTTGTCCATTTTTGGCCCAAAAATTAGCGCAATTGGTGGTTCAATTAGAAAATTTCTATGCATACACTTGTTTACTCACTAATCCAACATCACAATACAATCATAAACACTCCAATTTTCCACTTGCAATTAGTTTAATTATGTGTGTATACACAAGCACAATTAAGCCTAAAAAGCACCAATTAATCACACATAATTGTGCTTGTGTGTATACACAAGCACAATTAAGCCTAAAATGCACCAATTAATCACACATAATTCTACCGAAATTTGGACAGCAGTTCGGTGCAAAATTGGCAATCAAAAACCATAAAACATATCAACATAATGACCATAATCAATCAATGGTTTTGCATCAAACACATTAGCATCAAAATTGCCAAAAAACAAGCACCAATTGTACACATTTGCCCTCACATTGGCATACACTAGTGCACATAGATTTGCACCCATTAAGTGCACCTAATCAATTCTCAAACCTGCACTTTAATTTTAGATTTTAAAGTGGGTTAATGCACTCACATTACAACAAGAATCGCGTCGATTTCTCCACTTCAATTGACGATTACACACGTGTGTGTGTAGGCAACCGCTTCACCGCATCTCCACCTACAAGTACCAATCACAAAGCATCATGTGTAGCATCATTTTTTTTCAAATCAAACACATAATCATGAAGGCAAAACATCCAATTAGAGATTCATTCACGTATAGCACCAAAAACACATAAGATTAGTGAGTAATTAGACATCAAAATTATCATAAATCACACATAATTACACACTTTCTAATCACTCAAATCATGCAAAATTGATGAAATTTCAACCCGTAAGAGTGATACACAAGTCTATAATTAGGCACATAAACATGTAAAACACTCCAATTGTTAGCGGATTAGTAGTAAATTAGAGATCAATTAGTGAAAATGAAGAGAAAATATGAAAATTACACACAACTTTTTTAACAAAATCTCATCACAAATCGGTTCACCATCACCAATACCTAATCCTAATGAAAATTAGAAACTCAAACCATCACACGGGTGATCCTCTAGCTTAGGTGCTCGATCCCTGGCAACGGCGCCAATGTTGGCGGTCATAGCACAACGCACAACCCACCGACATAATGTCAATCCAGTGGATCGGAACCCGGCTAGTGCATGGAGGCATGGATGCACCTAATGTGACGGAATGAGGACTCTAGGAAGAAGGGTAAAGCAACAGAGGACAAGAGGGAAAGCCGATGAGACAAGATCTATGCACACACACTCTCAATCTACACTCTAACTCTCTAATCATGCAGACAATGGTGTATCCCTTTGCTCTAATCTCAAGCACACACACTCTAATCACACATTAAGCATACACAAAGAAGCCTAATGAGAGAAATGTATGCAGTCCACGTACACACACACTCTAATCTAGCACACATGTGAAGCAAGAATGCGCAAACAAGAGGGAAAACTTGAGAGAGAAGAGAAGATTAACACTAATCATACACCATTGACACACATAAGCTTGAAAGACAAGAGAGAGTAGAGAGAACTTAGCTTCCATTAATCCCAATGACTACTACATATGATGTGGAAGATCCAAGCTCCATAGCCACTCCTCCTCTTCTTCTCCACACTCCCTCACACTCTCTTCTCTAAGAATGCCCTTTCACATCTTTGTGAATTGAATTATATACAAGGGCTTTTAAAACTGGGCGACTGGCCAAAAAATGTATAACATGCTGCAAGTATCTAGGCTCATCTAATCATCAATGTACAACTTGGAACCCACTGTGGAGCCCGTAAATACAAAAAATATATGCATACACATATGTGTTCACACCAATGGAAGCATAATGCATGTCGTTGACGCTGGCCCATCAACAATTCTTAAGATCTTTGCATGCCTCTATGGGTGGAACTTTCAGTAACTCCGCTATAGAAGACTACTCAGAGGAGTGTCCACTGCAACATATGGATGGTTTAGCAATTGTTTCGTCTATTGGTGCAGCGAAATGTTTGTGGAATACCATGTTGAAATATGGTCAAAGATCGCCATGTATAGATAGCCTTCTTCTCAAAGGCATTGCAATTTCAAAGAAGCGATGCGTTTATCGGAATCCAACAAGTGAGGAGTCTACCTTTCTCAGGAGCTTTTGGAACATTGAAGCAAGCATTGCTATTGCAGAAGTAAAGGCATATGACAAGGTTCTCTTCATAGGGGAAATATACAAAGTTGGCTATGATGTGGTAGTGAAGGTTGATGATATAAATCAACAAGTAGAGGAAAGGGGCCATTGGAAAGCTTCTATAACTTCTTTTTTCTCTATGCAGCATCAGGAAAAGTCCATGTTTTTCTTTGCAGGGATATACTATAAGCAATGCATTGTAGGTGATACTCATTCAGAACGATTACTTATTGATACAGTTACAGGAATGAGTGTCCTTGAAAAGATATCGTTGCCCTTCACTTGGGATTGTATACTCCCAATCTCATCTTTGCTACATAAGTTTATTCCAATGCCATTATCGCGAGGACATAAGTTCATAGCTTCTGAAGTGAAAGACTTAAAGAGAAGGGATATATTGCTAGAGGAAGGACAATGTGGAAATGTTCCTTTATGGCTCCAAGATCATAATATAGTAAAAGTATGCATCGAAAATGGAGGTGTGGAACAATTGAAGCATGCCGTGGTTAGGGAAATAAACTGTGAGGAAAAAATGGCAAAGCTTGCTATACTAAAGCCTCCTATGCATCAAAGCAATATTTGGAAAGTTCAAATAGAGGAGAATGAATGGAGAAGTTGGGATAGTTGTTTGTTTCTACTCAAAGATTGGGTTGTAGTGAAGAAGAAGAAGATCACTAAGCTAGGGGAGCTTGATCGTTGGGTACCTATTATATGGCACTCCAATGAATGATTAAATTTTGTGATTCACTATTTGAACATGTCTAAAATGTGTCAAGTCTACATTTAATTTTGTACCCCACTATTTGAGCATGTGTACAATGTGTCAAGTCTATATTTAATTTTGTAACCCACTACTTAGATATGTCTATATTGACTTAAGTATTTTTTTTTTTTTGAAGTGATTTAACTTGCTTTTATTTGTTGTTGCTAATTATTTTTATATGTGTGTGCTTGTTTGACTTTGTTAGGGTAAATATGAGTTGTCCGTAATCTCTTTTAGCTGCATTGCTTTTGAAACCTCATGATGAAGCTCTCAAAGACTTGAGTGTATGGAGAGCCAATTATGCTGGGAACAAAAGAATATTAGGAAATCCCACTAGCATTACTACATATGGGGATCCACCTTGTGCAGCTAAATATGATCCAGAGATATATGACCAGGTGTTTAGACCTCCACCTCCCACACATAGAGATGCAGGGAAGCTTTATGGTAGAAATTTTCTTTTGAAGTATCATCCGGATCAATATAGAGTGTTATACTCTGACTACGGGGAGGTGGGAAAATGGTTTGCAAAAGTTGACTCTATTGGTGACCTTCGAAACAATCTTGAACGAAAGAATCAAGTTATAAGAGCATCATTGGAGACAACATTGGAGTTGGCAAATGAAGATTGAGATTTGTATCTTTGAAACTTCTATGTGTTTGAAAATGACATTATCTTATTGAACTTTCATATTTGGTTACATGTACCTCTCTTGTTAAGTTGATTAAATCATTTCCTGAATCACTTAAAGATTTGACTTAGCATACATTCTACTAGTTTAGATTTTCTATATGTCTTACTAGTTTAAATTTGCTAGGTCATTAACTAGTTTAGATTTACTAGGTGACTTATTAGTTTGGATTTGCTAGATGATTTGTCATAAAATCTAATATCTAACCAACCCAAATGATTTTCTCATATTAAATTGATCACTTAATGTGGGAGAATAAACGGGAACAAGTGTTAAGATATAGATATGTGCTTATAGATCTATCTCAACACGGGGCCAATAGTAAAGGGGCCCAAATGGGAGATGGTCTATCAAGAGCAAGGCTAACCAATGGAGCATAAGACCTTAGGGTTAGCTTCATTGAAGACCTCCAATAATGTGTGCAAAAGTCCTTTGACCTTAGGTAAGCTAGGGCTGAGCTTGAGGTGGGAACCCGGCCTAAGCTCAAGGTGCTTGTCGTGCTTGAGGTGCTTGTCCTGCTTGAGGTCTTGTCATGCTTGCGGTGCTTGATTAAGATGCTTGAGGTGCTTGACTGGATCCATGCTTGAGGTGCTTGACTTGGTGCGTGATTAAGGTGCTTGAGGTGCCTTGAGAAGCTTGCCTGAGATGCTTGTGGGAACACCCCCTACTTCAAGTGCTTTGTCATGCTTGATGACTAAGGTTCTTGAGCTCCTAAAGTCAAAAGCATCCCTACAAGAGGGGGGGCGATCCCTTTTCCTAGGGATTAGAGAGAGAGAACACACACTCACACTCACAAGGGAAGCCCCCAGCTTGAAGAGGCAGCAAGGACACATGTCAGGTCCCTACCCATGTTACCTTCATGTGTTGCTTGAAGCCTATTGGCTAGGCTTCAAAGGGGTCCAATGATAAATTACTTGAATTATCTAATCGATTTTGCATTTATCAAGTCCTCTCTCTCAAAGGGGAAAGGGGGACACTTGTCCCAAGGCTACCCATGTTGCTTGTAATGGCTCCTGCTTGTGATTGGCTAGGCTTGGAGGGGTCCAATGAGCTTCAAGCATGAGCTACAAGGGGGGGTCGACCCAAGCAAGCTAGGGGGGTGATTAGGGGGTATACTCACCCACACACACTCACAAGCACTCTCGTTGTGTACTATGCAAAGTGCAAGAGCTCCCTCTCCTTCTCCAAGCAAGTAGAGGTCGAGAGCCTACACCAACACTCTTGCTTATGGAGTGCAAATCCAACCAAGAGCCATGCTTCAAGGCTTAAGCTTGCCATCTCCTTCTTCTTCATTACTATGCTATTATGTATGCTAGCAACAAGAGTATGATAAGTGAGGAACTAATTCTTTCTCCTACGAAATGTTTCTTCTTCCTCTTCCCTACCCTCATTCCCTGCTAGCTCTCTCCACCTTCGAAGGTGTTTGAGGTCTTGGGATTGAGGCTTGGGATAGTTAAAGCTTTCTTCAAGTTTATGTTATGTTTGTGATGCATGAAGCCTTCCATCTTCATGGCATCACCTAGGTCACAAGGAACACAAAGACTGTATTGTAACAAGTCTCTCTTTAAGGGAGAAATCATAATACAAATGCCTATTGGAGGGGGGACCGGCTCCACATAAATCAGGTCCTCAACTGTTTTCATGTTCTCTAATCTCTCTCTCTTGCAAAAGTATTGTCTATGCCAAGTTAACTAATTGCTATGATTATGTTGTTATCTTCAATTATGTCAACCCGCTATGCTCACAAAATCCTTTCTTGAAAGTACTCTCATTAAATTCCGCTACTCTCACATATTAAGGAAAATTCCATTACATTGGTATCAGAGCATTTGGTTTCTCTTTTCTTGCTTAAGAAGAGAGGTCCTTAAGTAGCCTATAAATGGTTGATGTTGTTAATCATAATAGAGTAAGTGGAACTGGGATCTAATATCGGTTTTGTTAAGCCCACTATGTGGGGGATGGTGCACACCTCGGGAGCTTTGGACTTAATAATGGAGTCGTTTTAGACTTGCCTACGGCTTTACCATTATTGAGCCATAAGAAGTCCGAAAGGAGCTAGCCCTTGGCAACTCTGCTATGTTAGACCTACTCCTCTACTCTCTATAATTAACCACTTTGAGCCGTGGGTGTAGCTACTTAAGAGCCGATTTTCAAAGGCTAAGAGGAGTGGCAACTAAGGTTTTGTATTGCCAAAGCATACACTAAGTATAAACATAAATTTTGTTAACATGGCTGACAATAATCAAGAGAGTAGAATGAACATTGATAGCTTTGATTTTTCACATGAAGGTGCTAATGATGATGCTCCCATGTTTGTGAATTATCTCGTCACTAGGTTGCAACAAGCTATGGGCAACCCTGTTTTGCAAGCCGAAGTTACTCAACAACTTCGTGCCTATGGAATTTCCCTTCCTTTCCCAGAAGAAAGAGAGCTTAGGAGGCCTCTTGAAGAGACCCCCAAAAGAAGACTCTCTCCCATTCGAGAGGAGGAATCCAAAGAGAAAGAAATCAATGACAGTCTAAGTTCTTTTGAAGATGTGGCTCCACGAAGACGGAGGTCTAGATGATCGCCTACTCCTCCCAAGAGGAAAAGAGCAACCTATAGTCCTTCTTCTCATCACTCTGAAAGGCAAGAGAGGAAACAAAGGAAGAAAAGGGCTAGGAAGAGGTCACCCTCTTCTCCTTCTTCTTCACCTTCCTCCTCTTCCGATGAAAGTTATGGCTATTCTCCTAGAGAATACAAGAGGGGAGGACATCGCAAATCATTTCTTGCATGGCGAAGGTCACAAAAGCTAAAGAAGTTCAAGGAGGGAGGAAAGAGTATCTCTTTTCTCACCTACGATGGCACCTTTGGTGCTACCGACAAAGTGTTGGCCTTCATCCAGCAATTTGATGCGGCCTTTGGGGACGAGGGCTTCACAGAGTCCTCCAAGCTACGCCATGTAGCTCTGCACTTCCAAAAATCAGCTCGTCAATGGTGGGCTAGCCTTCGTGGCAATGGAGAAGCCCTAAAGACATGGAAAACTCTACAAGTTTCCATCATGAAGCAATTTCTTCCAAGTGATACTAAAGATAAAGTTCTTACCGAATGGCGCGGCTTGAAGCTTCTCTCTCATGAGTCTATCAACAAGTATGTAGACAAGTTTTGGGATTTACATCTCAAAGCTACTGTCTTTCAAAAGATAGACTTTGCCAAGCAAAGACAACAATTCTGTGCGGGATTACCTCAAGAGATGGCCGAATACATCATTTCTCAACGGCCCGGTACTATTACCGAAGTAATCCACCACACCATGGTTGCTTCACCCATCAATTTCCATCAAGGGGCTAGACGTAATGTCAAGCCCATGGAAAACAAAGATAAAAATGATGCAAAGGGGAAATCCAATGCTCAAAATAATTCCCAAGGCACTTCCAACAACAACAACAACAACAACAACAACAACAACAACAACAACAACAACAACAACAACAACAACAACAACAACAACAACAACAACAACAACAATCGGTCCAAGGAGAAGGGAGTTTACAAAGGTAAAAACAAACTCTCTCCTGAAGAGCTTGAAGCTTTTCGCAAGGACCATAAATGTTTCAAGTGTGGGGAGCAAGGACATGGCTATCGTTCTTGCCCCAAGAAGAATACTCGCAATGAGACTCCTAGGGCTTCCACCATCGAAGCTCCAAAAGAGGATGCTCATTGCAAAGGATCATCACTCTCCTATGCTTGGGGAAAGGTAAGAGAGCATGATGCTTACTCAAAGAGAAGCTTACTTCCGAACCAGTCCTCGTGCTTCCGGATCTCTCAAAGCCATTTGAGGTCCAATGTGATGCTTGTGGTGATTGCCTTGGAGCGGTTTTGCTTCAAGAAGGGCATGCCATAGCATATGAGAGCCGAAGGATCAATAGTGATGAACGAGTCTTGGGCATTTATGAGAAAGGGCTTTTAGCTGTTCTACATGCCCTAGACACATGGAAGCACTACCTATTGGGGACTCCATTTATCCTACGAACCGACCACCAAAGTCTCAAGTATTTCTGACACAAACCAAGATTTCCGACAAACAAATGAGGTGGGAAAATTTTCTTTCGCAATTTAATTTTCATATTGCTCACATAGCTGGTAAGCACAATCAAGTTGCCGATGCACTTTCACGACGACCAAAAGTTAATGCGGTGTCTATAGCTACTCACAATGATCTATCCTCTATGATAGATGAGTATGCTACTGACCCTGACTTTAGAGACATAATGTCAGCCCTTGCTTTGGGGAAGAAAGAGGAACCATTCACCTTGCAGGATGGTTATCTTCTCCACGGCAATAGGCTATGTGGTACCCATTCCCTTCGTGAGAAGGTTATGTATGAATCCCATGCTCCTCTATATGCAGGGCATAGAGGTATTCAACCTACTCTCCGAGGAGTAGAGACGTATTTCTATTGGCCTACCATGAAAGTGGACATACAAGAGTATGTTTCAAAATGTGTAGTATGCCAAAAGACCAAGTATGATAGAGGGAAGCAACCTGGATTACTCCAGCCATTGCCTATTCCAAATTCACCATGGGAGAGTATATCCATGGATTTCATCTTTGGATTACCCAAGTCTATCCATGGGAATACAGGAATATGGACAATAGTCGACAGGTTTAGCAAGCAAGCACATTTTATTCCTGTCAAAAAGACTATTAAGGCACATCAAATGGCAACTCTCTTCATATCTCATATTTTCAAACACCATGGATTACCCACATCCATCGTGTCAGATAGAGATCCTAGAATGACCAGTAATTTCTGGAAAGGTCTCTTTGAAAATCTAGGAACAATATTGAATTTCTCTTCGGCCTATCACCCACAAACGGATGGCCAAAGTGAGATAGCCAATCTTACGATACTCGATCTACTCAAGACTTATGTTACCGAAGTAGATCAACGCTCACAATGGGAAAAGCATTTACCTCTAGTAGAGTATGCCTACAATAATACTGTACATACTTCTACGGGGAAAGCACTTTTCGAGATCATAGAGGGAAGACCTAAAAGTCCCTTGCTACTCAAAGTACATGGGAAGATCTTCGCCGCCGATGAGTATAGCCGTGACCTACAAGAATCTTTTCAAAAGATTAGGGAGGCTATAGCCATCTCTCAGCAAAGGCAAAAAGTTGCTGCTGATAAGCACAGAAGAGCCTTAATGTTCAAAGAAAATGATTGGGTCTTACTCAAGTTTCTTAAGGCTCGATTAAGGCAAACGACGGGCAAAAATCCTACGGGCCATCAAAAGTATTATGCTAAACTAGCAAAAAGATACTATGGTCCTTTCCAAATCTTGAAGCCCATTAATGAGACGGCTTATCAACTCAAGTTGCCCAACCATTGGCTTATACACAATGCCTTTCATGTAAGCCTACTTAAGCCCTAAAAAGGAGAGCCACCATCTGAACCAATTATTGAAGACCCTCCCGAAGTTGAAGACCAAGAAGAGGTGCACAACCCGAAGCTGTCCTTCGGCATGAAGACAAGGTACTACGACATGGTAAGATAATCTGACGGTATCTTATTAAGTTCAAAAATTATCCTTTTGAAGATGCTAGATGGATGCAAGGAGTACAACTTAAGGATAGTAGGAACCTTGTCAATGCTTACAATGCTACATTAGAGTAAGCAAATGTACAAATTTCTTTTAAATGACTCATGTTTTTGTCTTATATGACTAGTCCTCTTTTTAATTGTGCACAAATTTAACTAGTATGCATGCTTAGAATCATGTTTGTGATGACGACGTCTCTCAAACACCAAGTAGAATTTGTCACTCTACTTTGGGAGAATGAAATGGACTAAAGAGCAGACATGCTTGCGGCAGCTATGTCTCCCAAGCACCAAATGGATTAGTCATCCATCTTGGAAAGATGTCGTAGGGTAAAAAAGGGATCCTCTACCTGCTAAGTACGATTGACTAATAACTAAGGCTTTATCTCTTCTACCTCATAGTCGAGGATGACTATGATTTCAAGAGAGAGGTAATGTCATAAAATCTAATATCTAACCAACCCAAATGATTTTCTCATATTAAATTGATCACTTAATGTGGGAGAATAAACGGGAACAAGTGTTAAGATATAGATATGTGCTTATAGATCTATCTCAACACGGGGCCAATAGTAAAGGGGCCCAAATGGGAGATGGTCTATCAAGAGCAAGGCTAACCAATGGAGCATAAGACCTTAGGGTTAGCTTCATTGAAGACCTCCAATAATGTGTGTAAAAGTCCTTTGACCTTAGGTAAGCTAGGGCTGAGCTTGAGGTGGGAACCCGGCCCAAGCTCAAGGTGCTTGTCGTGCTTGAGGTGCTTGTCATGCTTGAGGTGCTTGATTAAGATGCTTGAGGTGCTTGACTGGATCCATGCTTGAGGTGCTTGACTTGGTGCATGATTAAGGTGCTTGAGGTGCCTTGAGAAGCTTGCCTGAGATGCTTGTGGGAACACCCCCTACTTCAAGTGCTTTGTCATGCTTGATGACTAAGGTGCTTGAGCTCCTAAAGTCAAAAGGATCCCTACAAGAGGGGGGGCGAGCCCTTTTCCTAGGGATTAGAGAGAGAGAACACACACTCACACTCACAAGGGAAGCCCCCAGCTTGAAGAGGCAGCAAGGACACATGTCAGGTCCCTACCCATGTTACCTTCATGTGTTGCTTGAAGCCTATTGGCTAGGCTTCAAAGGGGTCCAATGATAAATTACTTGAATTATCTAATTGATTTTGCATTTATCAAGTCCTCTCTCTCAAAGGGGAAAGGGGGACACTTGTCCCAAGGCTACCCATGTTGCTTGTAATGGCTCCTGCTTGTGATTGGTTAGGCCTGGAGGGGTCCAATGAGCTTCAAGCATGAGCTACAAGGGGGGGTCGACCCAAGCAAGCTAGGGGGGTGCTTAGGGGGTATACTCACCCACACACGCTCACAAGCACTCTCATTGTGTACTATGCAAAGTGCAAGAGCTCCCTCTCCTTCTCCAAGCAAGTAGAGGTTGAGAGCCTACACCAACACTCTTGGCTATGGAGTGCAAATCCAACCAAGAGCCATGCTTCAATGCTTAAGCTTGCCATCTCCTTCTTCTTCATTACTATGCTATTATGTATGCTAGCAACAAGAGTATGATAAGTGAGGAACTAATTCTTTCTCCTACGAAATGTTTCTTCTTCCTCTTCCCTACTCTCATTCCCTGCTAGCTCTCTCCACCTTCGAAGGTGTTTGAGGTCTTGGGACTGAGGCTTGGGATAGTTAAAGCTTTCTTCAAGTTTATGTTATGTTTGTGATGCATGAAGCCTTCCATCTTCATGGCATCACCTAGGTCACAAGGAACACAAAGAATGTATTGTAACAAGTCTCTCTTTAAGGGAGAAATCATAATACAAATGCCTATTGGAGGGGGGACCGGCTCCACATAAATCAGGTCCTCAACTGTTGTCATGTTCTCTAATCTCTCTCTCTTGCAAAAGTATTGTCTATGCCAAGTTAACTAATTGCTATGATTATGTTGTTATCTTCAATTATGTCAACCCGCTATGCTCACAAAATCCTTTCTTGAAAGTACTCTCATTAAATTCTGCTACTCTCACATATTAAGGCAAATTCCATTACATGATTAACTAGTTTGACACACTAAGGTCAAAATAGCAAGTGTGAAGAGTTTCTAGTTAGATCTAGCAACTTAGTTACTATATGGTAGTGTCATTTGCTATATAGTAACAAACTTACTAGATTGACAGCCTAGAAAGTGTCTCACAGTTGCTAGTTTGCACTTTTACTAGTTGTGTGTATTCAAACTAGTGAATCATCTAGCAAATTTATTGTTTTCTATATGGTAACATGTCAAAAGCTCCTTGTGAGAGAAATGCCCGCAGGAGCTTTTGTAAATTTGAGAACACAACACAATAAAATGATTAAAGAACAAAGTATTGTAAACCTTATCTGATGTTTTCAAGAGTTTGGAATACTGTCAAGAATTTGCAAATGGTTTTTGTGTGTCTGTCTTGAGGTTTTGTGAAGTTGAAGCTTGTGTGAGATGTAATAGGGCTTGCTAGAGCATTCATTGAGGAAATTGGTTGAGCTACAGTTTACTGCAGAAAAAAGGTTAACAAAGACTGCAGGAGATAGAGTACAGTGGCAAGCATTCAGGGTCGTTGAATATTTTGTTGTGGTGGAGATGGAGCTGATGGGTTGATAGAGCGCATGTCTGGCCGCTTGATGCTTTAAAAGTTGGTTTGTAATATTTTTTCCCCGAAACATGAAGGTATGTGCCTACCATTTTCAGAAAATCGTTTTAAAGGGGAATCATAACTGATGCGGCGGCATGCCCTTTCATTTTGGAGGGAAGGCAAGAATGGTGGGCCGTGGCCATCAGGTGTTGAGCATCGCCACCATGTGTTGCAGCTGGAGTGAAGGAGGAGACGTGCGAGCAGGCTGAGGCGATGACTTGAGAGCAGATTGGCCGAGGGTGGTTTATTTTTTTAATATTAAAATTGGACGTGCTGCAGCATCGATGACAGCCTGGTTTGATGGTTGCCTCGTGCATTTTTGTACTCTGCTCAGGCTGCCAGAGTTTGAAACATGTTTCCTCATTTAACTTTTAATAGCTGGTTTGAGGTGATTGATGTGGGAATCCTCTATAATAAAATCCGAAAGTCACCAATATGACATGAGTATGGCATGGATAGTGCATGATACTTTAATGCTAATTTCACCCCTAAAGGGTCTGATCTTGTTTGGAGGTTTTGGAATGCTTGGAATAGACAAAAAGTTGCATGGTCTCCTCCCACATACTAGGGTTTCTCAGTTGAATTTTGAGTGAAAGATTCCCCTTTTGGTTTGGATGGTATGGATGCTCAATAAGCTGGTGGCTGACTAGGAGGGTACACAAGTGCCTCAAAACAAGCATTAGAAGTTGGAAGGATGTGTATAAAGATGGCATTTGGCTTACTGAGTATGAGCCTCGTCCATCAATATCATATCACCCAAGGATATGTAGAGTTGAATTTAGAAAGGTGTTTGAGCTGGTTGCACAGTATTAGCTGCTCAGCTAACAAGAGCAAAAGAAGAGCATCAAACAGGACTATACACATTTTTAAAATCCTAATGATTGTAATCAAACCCATTTTATTATTTAAATATCTTTCAAGTCCAAAACCGTTGTAGTATTACTGAGTACTCGTGAGTCTAAAGGGGTCAATGGCTTCCACGTTTGTAATTCCATGCAGTCTCTTAACCTTGTATAACTGAATCTCAATTAGTTAGAAATTCATTTTTACACCTTGGCTTAGGTATAAAAATCAATTTTTGTAACTTTAAGACCTAAGTTTTAAATAATAAAGAGTAAGCGCTACTACAACAGCTCAACGACTGTCTATTGTTTCTTCAATCTCTCGTCTTTTTCGCGTACGGTATTGTATTGATGTTTTGAGCATACCAATGCATTCGCAGGTGAAAACTTCCTCTTTTAATGTAAGTTTCTCGCGATAAATTGTGCTTTTAGTCGTATCCGTCTACGAGCTGTCTTTTGTTCTCTCTGTACACAATACACACACTAAAACTTGATTTTGACCTTAGGGATAGATAGAGCACGTCTAGTGAAAACTATAGAGTCCTTTTAGGACCGAAATCGACAACCCTAAAATAGGCCGTTTAGCTTATGCGTGATTTTGCCCATGTTTCAGAAACGACATTTGAACATATGAGAGAGTAGAGGATACCCTGTCCATGCTAGATATTAAGTTCCATTCCATTTGGAGACTTATAACTACACAAATTTGTTTGGATAAGGTTGCAGTAGAGAAAGTAACTTTTGGTGTTTGACACACTTGAAACTTAGATAAGTAGCAACAACATAGACTTGGGTCTCTCGAGAGATTGGCTATCTCTTGTAGACTCTATGCATTAATCGGGTCAACCACGTCCCACGGATTGACATTTTATGTGTGTGGTTCTCGCTTTGCTAGAAGTGATATAGTGAGGCTTGACAGTCGGTTGACATTTTGGCGCCGTTGTCGAAGACGAAACAACTTACACTAGAGAAAAACCCAAAACACTCACATGACTTTCCATCACTTCCTTTACTTTCAACTAGAGTAACACATTTTCTATCTTTATCGCGATTGAGAGGTACTTGAAAGTAGAGTTACTCGGTAAGGACCTCGGGAGCTTTAGATAGTAGGACGATTAAGTATAGGATTTTTGAGACTTGGCTAGTGATCTGGAAGGGTGTTACATAAATAGAAAGTAGAGATTTGAGACTAAAAGTTGTATTTTTCATTTTCTGCACTCTTTTTTATGTCCAATCGGAGTAGGATAAGTAGAAAACCATCAGAAGTGCATTTGGTCAAAAGTGCATTGAAGAAAACCAAAAAAATTTGGCAAGTCTATCTTCGGCGCGCCGAAGATATAGACAAGGGGTTTCTGATACTAAAACTGGAAAACTAGACTTACAAGGTGGTAGAAAAGCTTAAGTAGATAACTCCCATTGTTTTTGGAACCATTTGCCAGATCAGTAAAACACATAGCCAAGCCCAAAAATTGAAAAAAAAAAACCTTAAAGAAAATCAACTAAGAAAAGTCAAAGGAGGCTAAAACTTGAAACCAGGGTGTGTAAATCCTAAAACTAGTGAAAAAATCAATCTGTGAATTTTTTAAAAAAACATTTAAAATTTGGAAGAGATTTATCTTTAGCGCATCGAAGATAAAAATCTCACAAGAAGAGATATTTTACTCATTTTCAATCCCCAGGGTTCATTAGGGTTATAATACAGCTCCTAAGAAAGTTTCATCAAAATTGGAGCTGTGCAAAAATCAATACACCAAAGGGATTGGGAAAACCAACCTTCAGGCTCCAAAAGAGCTAAAAACATTGATAAGTGGTCAAAACTTTGTGAAATTCATAGTACAAGCTTGAAATTACTTGAAGAATCCAACCCAAACCACAAAGTGCAAGAAAAAGTGTTTTGTATTATAAAAGATTTATCTTCGATGTGCTGAAGATAAATCTCACACCAGGTAAGTAATTTTGCAATTTGACATTAAGATCAAACTTGAACATTTATTTTGTCATAGTAATCAATATCTAGTTCTCCTAAATGATTTTCTCATGTTAAACTGATCATTTAATATGGGGAAGTGCCAGGGGAGAAAAAGCTAGAATATTGGTTAAGCTAGCAGACCGGCCACACTAGGGATCCAAAGGGGGGGCCATCTACAAAAGAGCAATGTGCAACAATAGGCTTAAAAGACCCTAAGGTTCAACCATTAAGACTTCCAAAATGCTAAGGTTCCAAAATTCAAAGGTTGTGTCCAAAGGTCAAAGCCTAGGAAATTTTGGATGCTTTGTGTGTGTGTACAAAAGTCTTTACAAGTTCCTACATAGGAGGGGGTGAGCCCAAGAAGTAGGGGATGAGAGAGAAACACCCACACACACTCACAAGATTCAATTGTACACAAGGGGAAAGGGGGACACATGTCAGCTCCCTAGGCCAGATGCCCACATGGTGTACTCAAATCCTATTGGATGGCCATGGAGGTGGACCAAAGAGAATTACGCCAGAGTAAATCTAGTTTAATCAATTTAAAAACACTTAATAAAAGAACCGATAGGAATTAATATCTCTAGAAGACTATTGGACAGTCTCCCAAGGGGACCAATGAGCATTTAGCAGCCCAATGGCTTGCCTGATTCCTATTGGCCAGAGGCAAAGGGGTCCAATGGGAGTTTAATTGCATTTATTAACTACCTAAAGCTCTCACAAAAGGGGAAAGGGAGACACATGTCAAAAGGCTATCACTTATGCTGCTTAATTTCCATTGGCTAGGCGTGGGGAGGTCCAACAATTAGCAAGGGGGGTCGACCAAGAGAGAGAGGGGGCTGATTTTTGCAAGGCATTATCACACACACACTCACACAATATCAGGTGTGAAGAAAATAAGACTCTCTCTCCTTCTCAAGCTTTAATGGAAAGCTTACCACCTACTCCAAGCTTGTGAGAAGGGAGGCCTACACCAACAACTCTTGGCTTTGTGATGCAAATCCAACCAAGAGCCAAGCTTCAATGCATGCTCATCTCCTCTACCATGATAATTACCAAGCTAAGCTATGTTAATATGAGTGATTATGTGAGGAGATGTACATCTTTCTCGTAAGACTACTACTTCTTCCTCTCAATCTACTCTCATACCCCGCTAGCTCTCACCATCTTCGAAGGTGTGTGAGGTCTTGAGTATGAGACCGTGAGGGAATTGATGTTGTGTTTGATAAGTGTTTTGCTTAGTGCTTGAAGTTTCCATCTTCATTGCACTAGCTAGTATTGAAGTAACACAAAGAACTGTATTGTAAAATGTCTCTCTTGATGGGAGAAACCAAAATAAAAGCCTTTTGGAGGGGGGACCGGCTCCATGAAAATCTGGTCCTCAATTGTTGTCAATTTCTTAATTTCTCTCTCTTTTGAAGTATTGTTCATGCTATCTAACTAGGTGTTATACTTTTTGTTGCTCTCTCCACCCAAGCACTCTTGGTATTCTCATTAGGAAGCTATTCTAATGAAATGCTCACTATGCTCATGATATTTTCGGCTACACACAAGTTACTAGATCATTAAATGTTACATTGGTATTTAGAGCACAAGGTTTCTCTTTTCTTGCTCAAGAAGGGAGGTCCTCAAGCTAGCTATAAATGGTTGGTACTATTAATTGCATGTGAGCAAGTAAAATAGGGATTTTTCAGCCTTGCAGTGTGCCTGCCTTTGTGCAGTTAACGGGGCATCACCGTCGAGAGCTATGGTCTTAATAGTGGAGTCCTACGGGGCTTGCCTACGGCTTACCCACTATTGAGCTATTAGAAACTTGATAGGAGCCGGTGCTGTTTTGCTGTTGAACGACCCTCTCTTCTATTCCTTGCAATTAATGGTATTCGAGCCACAGGTACAATAGCTTGAGTGCTTTTTCTAAAGGGGTAAAGAGGAGTAGAAACTAGGGCTTGAAGTGCCAAATTACACCTAAAAATTTTACACCTAAAAGTTGTTAGAATGGCTGGCAATAGTAAAGAGAGTGAAATTAATGTTGATAACTTTGATTTTGCTAATGAGCAAGCTACTAATGATGCCCCGATGCTTGTTAACTATCTTGTTTCTAGGCTTTAACAAGCTATGGGCAATCCATCCCTCCAAAGTGAAGTCCAACGGCAGCTTCGTGCTCATGGGTTTCTCCAAGCTCCCCACGATGACGAGAGAACACCTAGGAAGCCTCCTTGTGAGACTTCCAAAAGAGGTCTCTCTCCGATTAGGGAAGAAGAAGAGGATCCATATGAAGGGCTCAAAAATTTTCTCCTTGATGACACATCTCTTTCTCAAAGGAGAACTCAAGAGCCTCCACCAAAGGAACGAGAAAGAAATGAGTCTCCCGCCACCTCGGCGGAGATGGCTCCACGAAGATGGCGGGCTAAACGCTCTCCATCACCTCCAAAATGGAGAAGACCATCGCATACTTCTCCACACCATACTTCAAAGAGGGATGACAAAAAGCAAGAGAAGAAAAAGGCGAGAAGAGGACACCCTCTTCTCCATATTCTTCATCCTCTTTCTCTTATGAAAGTGATGGTGAAGATAATGAAGATCAAGGCAAGAAAAAAGGTGAGAAAGAGGTCACCCTCTTCTCCATCTTCCTCAAATTCTTAATTTTTTGAAGAAAGTGATGGTGCAACCTTGGAACCATAAAAAAGAAGAGGCCATAGGAAATCCTATGCCGCATGGAAGAGGTCGTCCAAGCTCAAGAAGTTCAAAGAGGGAGGGAAGAGCATCTCTTTCCTTACCTACGATGGCACCTTTGGTGCTGTGGGCAAAGTCTTGGCCTTTATCCAACAATTCGATGCGGCGTTTGGAGATGAGACCTTCATGGAGTCCTCTAAGCTATGCCATGTAGCTATGCACTATCAAAAGTCTGCTAGACAATGGTGGTCTAGCCTACGGGCCAACGGTGAAGCTCCACAAACATGGAAAGCTTTAAGAGCTTACATTATGAAGCAGTTTTTGGCCACCGATGCCAAAGACAAAGTACTCACCGAATGGCGAAGCTTGAAGCTCTCTCCCTACAAATCCATTCACAATTATGTAGACAAGTTTTGGACTTACAACTCAAACCCACTGCCTTCAAGAAGTTGGATTTTGCAGAGCAAAAGCAACAATTTTGTGCGGGCTTAACTGAAGAAATGGAGGAGTATGTTAACTCGCAAAGGTCACGCACCATAATGTCGGTTATACACCATACTATGGTTCCCTCTCAAATCAATTTCCAAATGGGGGCTAAAAGAAATTCTAAGCCCATGGAAAACAAGGGTTCCAATGAGCCTAAGGGGAAGGACAATGTCCAAAAGTCTCCTAAGGGCAACTCCAACAAAGCTAAAGAGAAGGGAGTTTACAAAGGCAAAAATAAACTCTCTCCTGAAGAGCTTGAGCATTATCGCAAGGATAACCAATGTTTCAAGTGCGGCGAGCAAGGGCATGCGTATCGTGCTCGTCCCCAAAAGAACAACCGCCATGAGCCTCCTAGAGCTACCTTGGTCGAAATCCAAGAGGAGGAAACTCACCACAAAGGATCTCCTCTATGCCATGCTTGGAGAAAGGTAAGAGAACATGATGATTTTATTCTCTTTGACCCTGGTTCTACTCACAATTTCATATCCACAAAGTTGGCCACCAACCTAGGCATACAAGCTTACGATATGGGAGCTGTCCTACCCGCAGATGGTGCTTTCAAGGGACAAGAAGCTTCAGTCACTCCTTTATATGGAAATTGAGGCTCCATGTCCAAAGCTATGTGGACAAAGAGGACTTCTTTATCTCTCCTCTCAAGCATTAGGATGTAATCCTAGGGACACCATGGTTTGATCGAATGGCTGCCAATGTTAAATCCCCTGAAAGGAGAATCGCCTTTAAGTTCAGGGAAAAAGACATGTATATAGATGCTAAGGAAATGGGTAACACTATACCCATTGTACATACACAAGCTTTCAACAAGTCAATAAAGCGCTCTATTTCCGTGTACATGATTTTTGTTGAAGATTCTCAAAATGAACCTAATGTTTTAGCAAAAGAAAATATACACAATCAAAAGGAATTAGAGTTATCCAATTTTCTCAAGGGGTTTCAGGATGTCTTTATTGATGACATCCCTTGTGAGCTACCTCCTAAACGAGGTCATGATGACCAAGAAATTGATCTTCTTCCAGAAAGTTCACCGCCTAACAAACCTCCTTATAGAGTTTCTCAAGCTCAACAAGAGGAGATTATGTGGCAAGTGCATGAGTTAGTCAAGAAGGGCATGGTTAGGCCTATCTCATCTCCATTTTGTTCTCTTGTGCTACTAGTGCAAAAGAAAGACGGCACATATCGTATGTGTGTCGACTATAGAGCACTAAATAGGATCACTATCAAAAATAGGTTTCCCGTTCCACGGGTAGAATACCTATTTGATAAGCTACAAGGGTCCACCTACTTCATTAGGATTGACCTAAAAAGTGGCTACTATCATTAAATAAGGATAGTTGATCAAGACATTGTAAAGACCGCATTTTGCAGTACGTTTGGTCTTTACGAATACATTGTCATACTTCAAAAAAAGAGAGAGAAATTAAGCAATTGACATCAATTGAGGACCGGATGTGCACGGAGCCGGTCCCCCCTCCAAAAGTCTTTGTATTATGGTTTCTCCCGTCAAGAGAGACATTTTACAATACAATTCTTTGTGTTCCTTCAATACTAGCTAGTGCAATGAAGATGGAACCTTCAAGCACTAAGAAAAACACTTATCAAACACAACGTCAATTCCCTCACGGTCTCGGACCCAAGACCTCACACACCTTTGAAGATGGTGAGAGCTAGCGGGGTATGAGAGTAGATTGAGAGGAAGAAGGAGTAGTCTTACGAGAAAGATGTACATCTCCTCACATAGTCACTCATATTAGCATAGCTTAGCTTAGTAATTAGCATGGTAGAGGAGATGAGCATGCATTGAATCTTGGCTCTTGGTTGGATTCACATCACAAAGCCAAGAGTTGTTGGTTGTTGGTGTAGGCCTCCCTTCTCACAAGCTTGGAGTAGGTGGTAATCTTTCCATTAAAGCTTGAGAAGGAGAGAGAGTCTTCTTTTCTTCACACATGAGATTGTGTGAGTGTGTGTGTGATAATGCATTGAAAAAATCAGCCCCCTCTTTCTCTTGGTCGACCCCCCTTGATAATTGCTCATGCTATAGCCCTATTGGACCTCCCCACGCCTAGCCAATGGAAATTAAGTAGCATAAGTGATAGCCTTCTGCTATGTGTCTCCATTTCCCCTTTTGTGAGAGCTTTAGGTAATGAATAAATGCAACTAAACTCTCATTGGACCCCATTGCCTCCTGGCCAATAGGAACCAGGCAAGCCATTGGGCTGCTGAATGCTCATTGATCCCCTTGGGAGACTGTCCAATAGTCTTCTAGAGAGCTTAATTCCTATTGGTTCTTTTATTAAGCGTTTTTAACTTAATTAAACTAGATTTACTCTAGCCTAATTCTCATTGGTCCACCTCCATGGCCATCCAATAGGATTTGAGTACACCTTGTGGGCATCTGGCCTAGGGAGCTGACATGTCCCTCTTTTCCCTTGTGTACAATTAAAGCTTGTAAGTGTGTGTGGGTTTCTCTCTCATCCCCTAGTTCTTGGGCTTGCCCCCTCCTATGTAGGGACTGTGAAGACTTTTGTACACACACTAAGCTTCTGGAAAGTGCTAAGAGCAGAAAGGATTATTGATTTCCATATTTAATTTGAGGAGTTTGGAATGACCTCAGAAGGTAAGGCTTTGACTTGGTTTCAAACCATACCTTCTGGATTGATTACAGACTTACCAACATTGGCTAAGAGGTTTTTTGCTTCTTGCTTAAAAATGGGAATCAAGCATGGTATGTTAACACATTCTATAGCTTTAAAAAAAAAACATTGAGAGTGTATGAGAGATTGTGTGAGCAGAATGATGCAATTAATTGATAGATGCCTAGAGTTGGAAATTCTAGCAAATGAAAGACATGTCTCATTTTTCCTTGAAGGTCTACTTAAGAAGGAGTTGCATACTATGATTTATAGCAAGAAAAACACTACCTTGGATATGTGTATTGTTGATGTGATAGACTTGGGAGATAACTATTAAATTTTTACTAAAGACAACAATGTGAAAGATACTCAAAGTGAGAGAACTACATCTATTGTGCTAGCACAAGTAGGAACAATTGTGGAAGCTCATCTAAATGCCATAGAAGACATACTCAAACAAATGAACAACAAGATGAGTACCATGCAAAGGATGCCAGTGAGAGGGCTAGGACAATGTACACCACAAGGGCAACCCAGGGGAAAAATGAGGATACCTAATGGTGTGCTACTAAGGAAAAATGGAAAAATCATGAGACAAACAAGTGCTATTACTGATCAAAGACGATGGAAATGTTTAGTATGTACCAATGAGATCAAAAGGACAACCTATGTATAGGTATCCACGTAACATGGGCCAAATGCACAAGCCAACCATGGCTATATGAAGAGACCACAACATATGCTAGGTCAACCACCACCACTACCAGGAAACAATGTAATACCATTTGAAAAGCATATGTATCCTGAAGAAAAAGTGGATGAGCAGACCATAGAATTGGTTATGCCATACATTGAAGCTAGTTCATTGACTATGCTAGTAGAGGAAGAATGGTATAATCAATCATAAAATACCTTAGAAGAACCAGTTTATCATGCACCTTCAGAAGGAGCACCTATATACTTCAGCCAACCAAGGGCCTAGACCACGCGAGGAATCCCAAACCCCGAGCGAGATTTTTCGAGCGAGCCCTAAATTGAGCAAACAAGGCAGGGTCTCGGATAGGGTACATTATGAAAAAAGCCAATCCAACCAAGGTTTATCTATTCCATCCCTTCTATCTTTCCATGATTGTGGGCTTGAAAGAACATCCCCCATGGTGTAATAGTCGAAACCACTATAGATACATCACATAAATAATGTTATAACAGATGATGGGTATACCTCACCTTAGGGACCTCATTAACCATGGCTATTGCTTCATCAACATTAAGGATTATTGGGCATAGTGGTACCATGATTTTTATAGTTACCACTCATATATTACTACCTCCTTCCCTGTATGACCTCATGGGGGATTGCTATTGACTATATTGTTTACTAATTGACTGCCAAATATGGCGCTTAGGGATGTACAACGACATGGCTACAATATGAGCAAATTCCATTCTTTCTATAAAAGTGGATTGTTAAAATATTGGGCATCCCCCAACATATCACCCACATACAAACAATGCTCACCTAATGGCTGAACCGAGAGCCTTATGTTGAAAAAGTAAGGTTATCGCCACTTGAATAAATTTCATTACTTGAAATTGTATTTGATCAAAAGTGTTTTTAAAGAGCTATAGCCTTTTTATTGACAGTTGAGCTGATTTTTCTAGATTGTGGTACTTATAAATATATCATAAAAGTGATTTTTCTATGCACTATTGTCAAGACAAAGTGTGACAATGCCAACATTTAATCATGATTGTTGCAAGTATAAATTCTAAACCTTCAGACAACCAAAATTTAGATGTTGTCATTGTTATTCAATATCCTAGTTTTTTTATTTGTCTAAAAAAATGTGCTTTAGGAACATTGAACATAAGTTAGAGTGATGAAGAATCCCTCTATTTGCATCGATTTCAATGCTAATTGTTGTGGGGGGGGGGGGGGGGGGGGGGGGGGGGAGGGAGAGAGAGAGAGAGAGAGAGAGAGAGAGAGAGAGAGAGAGAATGGGGGGATCCACAAAAGTGCCATTTCTCAGCCATCCTAGATTGCAATGTCAATTTTTTGCTTAAACCTAAAAGCTTGCACCTAGTTAAGACCTTAGATTTTGTCATTAATCTTGGTTGTCTCATAACAATGCTGATAAAATGGTATGTTGAGACTAGTGCTAAAAATTTTCAACTTACATATGATAATTATTAGTCGTAAATTGACTATACTTGAAGGGTTTTTGTACTGAATTTCTCTAAAATTTGTAAGTATTTTCAAATGTTTTTGTTAAAGCACTGGTTTGGAGGAGTAGAGCACTTAATTGATGGAACATGAATCTCTCTCTAGCGCTCCGCTTTGGCGTGGATGGCTAGAGAAAAGAAGAGATTACAAGAGCATAAGAAAATTAAAAAATATGTCTCTAGCCATCTTCGCTAGCGTGGGTGGTTAGAGGAGTGCCATGAAAAAAATATATGTCTGTAGCCATCCTCGCCGGCACGGATGGCTAGAGAGTGAAAGAGAATGATAATTTGCTTTCCATTTAGGTTGCATTCAGACTGCTCAAGGCAGTATTGAAGAAGAGGATGCCGAAGTCCAGCATCTGGTTCACACACCGTAGCTCACGAGCGGTTGAATTGCTGAGAAAAAGCGCATTGTGTCAGGTTTTCTCTCTACCCGATTGGTTGAGAAGGATGTCTTCGAGCCATGGGAAACCTTACCCCCTCGGAACGCTCCTACACGCACTCGGACACCAATCAACATGCCAGCTCAAACCATGGGAAGAAAGGATGTGCGCAGTGTGAATAGCTGCTCCAAGGGCGTCTCCTTTGGTTGGTCCAACTCAGCGAAAAGCGTTCGCACATGCGCAATCTGAATGCTACCTTAGGTAAGTTTCAGATTGCATGGATGGTGAGGGAGAGAGAAAAGAGGGAGAGATTTCTAGAACTTATTAGGGTGATTTCACAAAAAATGGCCGTCCGAAAGGGATTCACACACTATAGCCATGGCCACAGGTTGCTCATGTGGCAGTCTAGTCACGCTCGTCTTGCAGGAATTATGGGCGACCTCCCCCCCTCGTCCAACGAATGGGCATGCTGATATTGCAGCTTTTTAACAAAGTGAATGCCGGAGATTTGATCTAGTGAGGTCATGTCCACTCGTCAATTGGTTTGACCAACACACCTAATAGCTTTTCACATTGGCTTTTGAAGGGATGTCCGTCTTATGTGAACATGTCATCGCCCAGTCATTCGACTTATAACTTTTTGTGTCATCCATTGCCATCTAGTGCGGGGAGGGGCGCATCTTGTTTGTAAAGCCACCCTTAGAACAACGCCAAAGAAAAAAAAAACGAAGAATTTGTGTTGCATTTAGGTGAGTTTTTGATTGGGTAAATGGTTAGCGATTTTCACACCATAGAAGAGCATCAGAGAAATAAATTTGTAGAGTGAGAATTTGCGTTGCAGTTTTAGGTTGCATGGATGGTTAGAGAGAGAAAAAGAAGGGAGAGATTTTCACACCATAGAAGAACAAAATCTGGCTGTAGCCATCCGCGCCGATGCGGATGGCTAGAGAGAGAAAACTTTAGGTTGCATGGAGGGAGATATTTTCACACCATAGAAGAGCTCTAGAGAGAAAAAAACTGTTTGTAGCCATCCACGCCGGCGTGGATGGCTAGAGAGAGAAAGAGAGTGAAAATTTGCAGGTTGCGAAAGAGCTTTGAGCAGCTCGCGATGTGGACTCCGCAAGGTTGTGAATTATCGAACCCCTGAACTCTCCCAATATACGATGCTACGAATGAGCTAAACACTAAATTAGCTGCCGGTGAAGGATTGAAGAAAGACCAGTGGTGGAAAGTACAGTACATATTACACTAGGAACGAAGAGATTTTCTCTGGCTGCCTTCAGGCTTCACGTATCAATATCATGTTTGTCATCTTGCCCTCCACAACCGTGGACATGAAACTTTCTCCTCTCTCTGCTCATGCTAGCTCGTCACCCTCCTCGTAGCTTGCGTCAAAAATTAGGGGGAGGGCTGGAGAGCAAGATGCAACAGGCTATGGTGGAGGAGGGGGGTCGAATAGCATCCAAGGGCCTCTTTGCCTTTCTCTTCTATAGCTTCTGATTCCACAAGGAAGAAGGGTAGTCGATCTCCCCTGCGCGCCCGTGCTCAGTAGAGCAACAATAATTAACACCGCCTCTGACCTCGGCAGCGATGAGAGAGAGAGAGAGAGAGAGAGAGAGAGAGAGAGAGAGAGAGAGAGAGAGAGAGAGAGAGAGAGAGAGAGAGAGAGAGAGAGAGAGAGAGAGAGAGAGAGAGAGAGAGAGAGAGAGAGAGAGAGAGAGAGAGAGAGAGAGAGAGAGCGCTTGCATCAAAAATCAGGGGGAGGGCTAGAGAGCAAGATGCAACATGCTATGGCGGAGGAGGGGGGTCGAATAGCATCCAAGAGCCTCTTTGCCTTTCTCTTCTACAACTTGTGCTACCACAAGGAAGAAGGGCAGTCGATCTCCCCTACGCGCCCGTGCTCAGTAGAGCAGTAATAATTAACACCGCCTCTGACCTCGGCAGCGATCTGAGAGAGAGAGAGAGAGAGAGAGAGAGAGAGAGAGAGAGAGAGAGAGAGAGAGAGAGAGAGAGAGAGAGAGAGAGAGAGAGAGAGAGAGAGAGAGAGAGAGAGAGAGAGAGAGAGAGAGAGAGAGAGAGAGAGAGAGAGAGAGAGAGAGAGAGAGAGAGAGCTGAGAGATACATTTTTTCAATTACCATCACACTCGTTCTCAAGGTGCGTGCCATGCATTGCACATGCTACAAGGATGATGCCGATCAATGCAGTCTGCTCAGATTAATGCATGCAACGAAAGTGCCCTCAACACGTTTCCCTTGCAAAAGTAGCATTGCGCACACTACAAGGATGATGCCCACCCCGGCTACAAGAGTTAGGGTCCAGCCCTTATAAATGAACTCGGGCATCGTCTCGCAGTTGTCTGCACCGTTCAATACATGCAGCAAAAGTGCCCTCAACACCTCCGTCCCATGCATGGCACCACCTTCCCCTCTGCAGGACGGTGGCAACATCGGCCAATCGTTGAACTACAAATACGTACATGGTATCCCGTTGTCGTTTGGTATATTCAAATGCTTCACTAGGCAGGGTTTTGATAGCGTCATTTTCAATGCGTCTTTTAAGGTACATAGCAAAAGGTGGCATTTCTAATGACTTGAACAATTTTGGCAAGTTTGCCATCGTTTTCTGTTTTCTATCTACACATATGAGAGAGAGAGAGAGAGAGAGAGAGAGAGAGAGAGAGAGAGAGAGAGAGAGAGAGAGAGAGAGAGGGAGGAACCAGTTTCTCAACTCTGGAAAACTTGGCAGGGTTGAGTTTGTAATGATAGCATTTCAACTAACAAACAAAGCTTGCTAGTGATAGCAAAACTCTACCAAGACCAATATGCAAAACATGCCTTATAGCAACAACGTGCTACTCTATCATGTCTCTCTCTCATCCTTTCCATTGCAGTCAAGAACTCCATGAAAAAATTGCAAGTAAATCCATGCAAGCAATCAAAGTTGCTCTCATCAGTAAAAACCTTACTTTCTGAGCATGTGGAAGTGTTGTGAAAGACATCACTTGTTCTTGAGATTGCCACACACTCACACACAACGCGCGTGTGCGCACGAGAGAGAGAGAGAGAGAGAGAGAGAGAGAGAGAGAGAGAGAGAGAGAGAGAGAGAGAGAGAGAGAGAGAGAGAGAGAGAGAGAGGAAGGAGAAGAAGAAGAAGAAGAAGAGATCACAATTGGAAACTTCCTCTCCTCCAAGGCTTATCTCTCCTTTCCACCCTAGCCCTTTACTTGTTAAGAAGGACGAGTTTCTTTTAGTCCACCTATGTGTAGGTTGTGCAAACTTACATTTTGCTCACTATATTGTCCTATCTGAGATAACTATATCGCTCTCATAGATATGATTAGTACTATTATCTATCATTACTTTATATTTTAAAATTTTGGAATAGGAAATCTTTTTTCTGCTTCTCTCTAGTGTTAGTCACAATGACACTTGCGGTGTTCACCTTATTAACCTAGCATCATTTTTTCAAATGCTCCAAAGGTAAAAATTCCACGTGGATGAAAGACTATCATCCGTATGAAGAAAGAATCTCTCGTCTTCAAGGACAACATGAGCACAAGCTGCAACGACAATTATAATTCCTTTCCTCTGTCCCCCGACAGGTGTTGTAACAAGGCCACCCAAGCATGACTATTCAACCTCTTGAACAAGGCCACCCAAGCATGACTATTCAACCTATTGAACAAGATCATGTTGTCAAAGATATGCTCATTTTAAAGAATACCAACTTAGTATTTAAAGAAATAGTCAATTTAGTGGTAAAATAAAATACATATAACAAGAATCACAATATAGTGTTCATAAAAAAAAATCAATTTTTCTTTGGAAATCAAAATACCACTCAAATTTTTAACATGGGCTATAACATCCTAGGGATTATGGCATTGAGTCTCCTATAGCTTGATGTTTCCTTCAAAGGAGAATATTTATGCTTCTAGAATATCAACAAATAAGATCCTAAATGCAAAGACAGAGAGAGAGTGAGAGAGAGAGAGAGAGAGAGAAGGGGGGAGGGGGTTTCTTTATCCAAGAAGTTTCTTAAATCCATCCGGTATTGAAAAGCACTAGAAGCGGAAAATATTTAAATATTTCATGTGATCCAAAGGAGGGTCAAGAACCACAATATTTGATACCGGAGCACTACAAAATGGAACCATAGAAAAATCACACATCATGATTGGTAAGGGTAAGTTTAAGAGTTAGATTTCAGAAACTTCTCTTATTACTTTGAGACTCGCTCGGTTTTTTGTTTGCTCGCAAGGTTTCGCTCGGTGTTTGGTAGAACTCAGACCACGCATGATGAAACCAATGCCTAGATTGAGAACAAAAAATTGTCATAATTGTGGATTGAGATGATCATTGGAAGTCCAAAACGTGAAATGCCAAGCCAATCAAGGTTTATTGCATGCAATGCGCCAGAAAAGGTAGTCATTATCTTGAGGATTTTCCTAGGAACCCAAAAAAGGCAATAAATGTAGTAAACACCTTGCCACTTAGCTCTTTTGATAAAGATTGTATCTTGGATCAAGATGTGAACAATGAAAATTTTGTACCAGAGCCTTTTTTTGAACACTTGTTTAAACCATTTGAGTGGACTCAACTATTGGCTACAATGGATGTTTACATCAATGAGTTGACACCTACCTTATTTTGTGATGAAGCCCTAGGGCTACATCATTGTTCCTATTCAAATGGTAACTATCAACAAGTTTTCTGTGACCATTACTATGATGCTATCGATGAAATGGAGGAAGAAATTCTTACAACAGAGAATTCAAACTCAAGAAAGGAGCACATAAGAGCAAAGTTACTACTACAAGGAGGAGAAAAAAATTTATTTGAATTTTCTAATCAACGTTGTAGATGACAAGATAGGTATAGGAAAAAAAGAGAGATTAAACTAAGGAGAAACAAATTCTTGCTATAATTAGGCAAGAAATAGTTATTGATAATTGTATCAAGGACAAAATCCCTGGCAGACATCCCATTCAAAAAAAGAGAGAAACTCAAAACAATAGACTAAAACAAAAGAAAAATCTAAAAAAACCAAGAAGGCAAAAGAAAAGAAACCCTCCATTACAAAAACAAAAATGAAATCTAAATATCAAGAATTGAAATGAATCCTAAAAAAAGTTTGGACTGTTGAGATGGAACAAAAAATTGACAAAAAGGAAGCTATGAGTGCTCCATCACATTACAAGAAATAAATTTTGCAGGACAAAAGAATCATCATGGAGTATCCCTTGAGAAACCCTAGGGAACTAGGAAAATCTTATTATGGACCAGAACATGCCAAGAAGATTGACCTAGAAAAACCCATGGAGGAGGAACCAAAACCTGCATACATAGCCACTGACTTGTCTCAAGAAGAAGAAGAAATTATTGTCCAAATCTTAAAAGAAATAGGGATCTTGACATCTGTCAGCATACTATACCCGTGTGAGATGTGTTGGAGTTTTGGAATCTGAAGTGTATTGCCCAAAGTGATCCCATTATTTATTTTTTCTTTTAGGTATTTATTTTACCTATTTGTCAAAGTCTGGGTAGGGAACTTTATTCAAGTGGTTATATATGTAACCTCTTGTCCACATTGTACATTGTATCAATTATTCATTGCCATGGTTGGTTGGTTCATGAGACGCTCTCTCTCTCTCTCTCTCTCTCTCTCTCTCTCTCTCTCTCTCTCTCTCTCTCGTGTATTCTCCCCACTTGTGTGTGCTTCTGCATCATCGACTTTGACATGGTACCAGAGTTTTGTGCTTTTTGATCTTGGGAGCAGAATTGTCCGTGGAGAAAAAGGAAAGGTAGGGAGCATCTAGAATTTTAAAGAACAAGGAAAAATTTGGAGAGCGTTTTGACAAGCAAGTGGCAGAGAGCAGTGAGGAGCACTGTTTTTGCATGGCATTTTGATAGGAGTGTGGGCAGAGTGCTTCTTAGGCATTGACAAGGGCTACTTTTTTGGCAACATTTTGAAAATAAATCGTAGGTAGATCTGGCACTGCTTGTTGACAAGCTGTGGTACTACATTTTGAAACACCATCATAGACAGGCTGGTCACAGCACCTCAAGATGTGGTACTACATTTTGAAACACCATCATAGACAGGCTGCTGGCCATAGCACCTCAAGATGTTGTGTGTCTTGATAGCCATTCTCTTGCTGCTGACAATGTCCCCCTTTCTCCATAACGGCTCCATCATCAAGCTGCTGCATCATTTTAAAACACTATTGGCAGCCTTGTCTTGGTAACTTGGAGCCCAAGAGAGGGGCATCAAAAGAGGGTCTCTTGATTGGCTTTGGAAAGTGTGAAAGCCACTTGAGAGAACAACAAAAAAATCTCGAGGGTGTTTTTTTTGTATTGCTCGGGGCACGAATCTTAAAGGCAGAGGAAGTGCAAGGGGTTTTATGGCTTGTACCCTTAGGATGGACCCCTACCCCTTGCTCGAATCTCCAACAACAACAATGACCAAGACCAATCATCGGATATGGAAAGGTCATCAATTGTCACCTAGTTAGCAACCTATGATCAACCAAAGCTCTGAAGGAAACCATCAATTTTTTTGGCTCAAGATTATGAAGCCAAAAGCAAATGCACGAGTTTGCTAGAGTAAAAAGGTAAAGGAAAGCTTGACAAGGACGATAGCACCAATACTCAGTTAGCTGCCTTGGTACCCACAATGTCCAACAACAGTTGTTATAAATGTGACACGACACTTTGTTTGGCTTGAGAGTTTGAAGCCAAAGACAAAATCAAAAAATCACAAAGAGACAAAGACAAAGGCAAGTTGGACAAAGATAATGGTAATAAATATTTGACAAAAAGGAGATCGGCATGGCACCCATGGTGGTGATCATAGTGGCCACTACACGAGATTTCTAGTCAAAGGCTAGTGGCCACCACTAGCTTTAGCTAGAGAGATGCACTGTATAATTAATTTGGGCTCTTGTATTGGAGTCAAGTTATCGATGTTTGAACCCATGGGTCGGAGTTCAAGGCACATGCATCTGGTAGGGAACCAATCAAATGTATCTAAAGCACTATGGATGAGTGCACCAATCGATTGTTGTTGGCTGGATTATGGATAGGATGTGTTTCAAAGTTCATTATCTAGGACTATTTGGATGTGATGTGTTCTCAGTTCACAAATGGGTATTCTTAGATCTAGTGTGGTCTACAATTCAATTTTCTAAATGGCAACTGATGCTCAAGATGGCATTCTTCTAAGGTACAAAGTTGAGGGTAGCATAATCGAGGTAGAGGCATTTCAAACGCTCAAGCAAGCTCTATGTTAAGGTCCAATCTTGAAAACTCCTAATTGGAATAAAAGTTTCCATAAACATTTCAATGCTTGTAATTTTTCTATTGGTAGCATATTAGCACAACTAGGAGAGAGAACCATGGGTTTTTCAATCTCATAAGCTAACAAGAAATTGAATACAATGAAAAAGAACTATACCACAATAAAAAGAGACGGCCTTGGAATGATTTATGATATCAAAAGGTTTAGGCATTACTTATTGGAAATTAATTTGTCTTTTTTTAGATCACCAAGCACTATTCTATCTTGTCAACACACCATGTAATAATGGGAGAATAGTGAGATGGTTCATTGTCTTGCGGGAGTTTTACTTTATGGTAGTTGTTAAAAAGGGCACCACACATTGGAGAGATGATCACTTATCAAGGATCACCTCATGGGAACCTCTCAAGGGAGTTGATGATGACTTATTAGACGTATGTTTGTTCTGTATGGAGATGATACCAAGATGGTCAGAGGATCTAATCACTTTGATGACCATAGCACAAGTAGATTTGTAGATTCCACTTCTTATAACACCAAAGCTGATTGAGCGGTTAGCTATGTATTAGTTGTTAGTAGGAAGTTTGCACCAAAATAACAGAGATGGGATTCTACTATTATGCATAAGCCCTAAGGAACATGCTAACTACCTAAATCAAGCTCATACAACAATAGTGGGGATCCATTTTGTGGTAGACCAAACTTTGAGAAGACCTACATGGTTAGCCAGTTTACTGGCCAAACATGAAATGGGATGTTCATGCCTATGTAGACAATTGTTTCCAATGCAAAAAGAGAGCAGCCATACCTCATGCTAATTTATCTTAAATATCAGTTGCACCAAAGTGGAGCAAATATTTGATAGAGTACTTCATGAATTGGGTTTGTTTTGAAAATATGAGGAAATGCTGCCAAAGAGAAATCAAAATGGAGGCTACAAAAGCTGATCATCACGACACTTGTACAGACAAGGAAGGGAAAAAATTGAGACTGTGTGCCAATGAAGATGAATATATTTCTATCCTAGAACACGCACACATGGGTCTAGTAGAGGACCACTTCTCTCATGAAACCACGAAAAGAGCAATTCTACTAACCTGGCATATGGTAGCCAGCTCTAAATTTTGATGCTAAATAATTTTCAGAAGATACGATTCTTGCCAACGGGCTAAAATGCCAACCAGAATAGATAGCATGCCATTGCGACCAATGATGGGGGCATGAGCATTTGTTAAGTGGGGTATTGACTTTGTCAATCGTCCTATATAGCCACATGCTTACAAATCTCATGCACAATATATCATTGTGGCCATAGATTATGTGACCAAGTGGGCCAAAGCGAGGACCACTAACGATGCATGAACCACAGATACTCTTGTATGAATGTATATTCATGAGAAACGGACTTCTAATTGAACTTGTGAGAAATTGAGACATGCATATTTTCAATGAGGTGATAGAAAATTTGCTAAACAAGTTTACGGTTATCCATAACAAATCTGCACCTCATCGTCACGCAAATGGCCAATTAGAGCAAACAAAAAAAATCCTTAGTTTGATGTTTACAAAGATTGTGAGCTCAAGATGCATTGATTGGAAGATGAATCTCCATTCAACTCTCTAGGCTGCAGGGTTTTGTACAAAATAGCTCTTAATGCTAAATTTTTCAATCTCGTCTATGGACTTGATGCAATGCTGCCAATGGAATTTTTACTTTCAACATTCCAAGTTGCACACAACCTAGAGTGAACAGACCATGAATTGTCTGAATGATTAGAAAATCTTGAACAATTAGTTGAGCAAAGGTTGAAAATCATTGCGCACATCCATGCACAAAAAAGAAAACAAAAACAATTCTTTGACTCTCACCTATTGACTAAAATCTTCAAACAAGGGAATCTTGTATTGGTCTCTAGAAACAATACATTCTAAATTTCAAGGAAAAGGGACACAATCCATTTGTGGTTGATACATTTTCACCAAGCACGGCTGTTAAGTTGGCCACCTTAAATGGAGAAATCATGAAAAATTGGATAAGTGGATGTTGTCTAGGAAAATATAACGTACCATTAACCATTGAATTGCTAGAACAAATGCATGTAGTGAATGTATGCAAGATTAAATGCCAATAGGTCATTGATGAAGCTTAGAAGAAGGCTCACATTTGGGTATTAAAGAGAAAAGCAGCAACGCAACTAACCCAAAAAAGCATACCAATACACATGCTACAAGTTCAAGATCTACATTTTACTCAAGTCTTAGCAGAGGATGAAGTAGAGACAGAGGATGAGTGTTTGGATGGTCTTGACGTGACATTTACAATCACATTGAAAGATGGAGTGAAAGTCAAGGATTTAGAAGTTATACGTGCAAGAATCAATGCAATAAGCTATTCCACTACAACAAGGCAACTACGCAACCCTTGGAGTATTTTAGAGCTAAAGTGAAAGCATGTCATAAAGAATTCACTCCAACTTTGGGAACGATCAACCTCAAACTTCTTGTACATGGATTTCCCTACCTGCACACATTTATCTGCATCCCACTAGATGAGCACATGAACAAAGATATGGTATTAGGAGTTCCCTAAATGAGAATGTACAAATCTCTACAAGATTGGGACACCAAGATCTTGGAACTTACACATTAAATGTGGAAAACTAAAAGTACCATTTGTCTATAGCAAAGAGGAATGCAAGACTGATCTAAGAGCTTTAAGAAGCAATGGGAATGGAAATGCAAAAAACAATGAGGGAGTAATGAGCAGATAGATTTTTCATATACATAGACACAACATCATATGCTCAACACAATTTTCTCATTAATAAAAACTTATCCAAAATGGTTACAAAAGAGACGATCATACTGGGGTCAAAGTTTAAGTATTTGGTCCATGGCCTTAAGTGACTTACACTCAGTATAAAACTAATATTAGAAATGAGAATTACAACTTGGAATCTTGTAATTCTAACTTAATAGTACTAATGGCTCATAATTACATCCAAAACACTCAAAATTTCATAAGGCGAGTGAATAATCTACCAATTGTTGACATTATAAGATTACATGGGAAAATAAAAAAGAGTGTCTCTTGTGTCTGCTAGCTTGATGCTAACATTCCCTCTCCTAGGCCATGTTGTCTCATGACGAGTTCTCAAATGGCAAGCTAGTGGTCCGAGTTGTGGGTTTGTTTTTTCTCAAAATTTTCTTCAAAGATTCTAGATATTTGATGTGAATCTTCTTGTCTTTCCCAAAAAAAAAACGCTTTTATGATGGATTTTGTAACTCGATGGCCGAGTAAGCTACAAATCTAGCATTGAGCTTGGCCCCAGTAAACATGTCCTCAATGTAAAAGATCCTTCATAGGTGGCCTCCTTGAATGTCTTTGTGAAGGAGGAGAACAAGAACATGACCCTCACATAGAGGATTTTTTCAACAGCTGGTTTCCTTGAGAGGTCATAGCACAAGCCCTTACTACCTTCAAGGAAGGACATTCAAAGTGCATTTGCTTGCTCCACCCTATGGAATGCCTCTAAGAATAAGAGGGACATTTGAGCTATCTTTACTAGCATGGTGCATGCAAGATCGGGGCTCCTCTTATAGTCCTATATGGCACCTATTAGGATTTTTACCATATGTTCCTTTTGCAAGGCCCTGCTTCAGGTTAGTAGTTGAGGATGATTCAACTGTGTGGTTCTTCTCTTGATCAACCTTTGGTGTGAATCCTAGCTCCAAACTCAAGGTGTTGGGTGTAAAGTGGATCTTGTTGGATCTCTTTTGATGCATTGGTAGGAAAAATGTAAAGCCTCCATGTAGGCTCTATTTACTTTATGGGATCCTCAAAATTCATCTTCTCCTCTTGCAAATCCTTGAGCACCTTCTCTTTCACTCCCAGATACTTAAAATTCATACATGGAAAGGAAAGTGAGCTCTAATTCCAGGAGTGCTCTATCTATTTGGAAGTGATCATGGTGACATTGACAAAGTGCAACACCCTATACTCCCATTACATGGCCTCTTTTCTCTGTTCATCTTCTTCACTAAGTATGGCTTGCTTCAGTTCCTTTTCAGCCTCAATGATTAAAGGGTGGTGACCATTGTTGTGGTATTAGCTTTACCCTATGTTAGTGGCTCTTCTCTTGTATCCACTGCATCTTTTGGTGTTGAAGCATCACGTTCTAGAAAATCCAAGCCACTCTTGTATGTTGGGTTCCAAGCCCAAGATTGTTCCAGTGTGCCAAGCCCATAGGAACTACTCTTATGAAGCATGCATGAAAAGTCAGTTGAGTTTCAGTTTGCATGGCATGGCCATTTTTATATTAAGCTTTTGTAAACAAAAAGAATACACACAGTCAAGTATAGATTGTTGTTTCAACCGTGTCGACTATCTCTAGTGTTGACAAAGCAGTAGCCTAGGGAGGATGGTGCCTTGCAGCCATGGAGGAGGATGTAGAGAATGAGAGAGAGACAAAGAGTCAATACTGCAAGGCACATCCTCGCTAGGCTTGTGCTCGGATACCAAGTGTTGATGAAGCCTCAAGGGCTTGTGCTCTGATACCAAGTGCTGATGAAGCAATAGCCTAGGGAGGATGGTGTCTTGCAGTATCGACTCTTTGTCTCTCTGTCTCTCTCGTTCTCTGCATCCTCCACGCCATGGCTGCAAGGCACCATCCTCCCTAGGCTACTGCTTCATCAACATTGTCTATCAGAGCACAAGCCCTTGAGGCTCATCTTTAGTTGATTGTCTTTGCCTTTGATATCTTCTTTTGATTTTTGCAATTGGTCCTTGAGCTCCTCTATCTCTTTTTGCATATGCTCTTCTCTTATCATTTGTTGAAGGTTGAGGTCCCTCCAAATGCTCTGCTCAACCTTTAGCTTTGTTTCTAGCTCTTTGTTACCACGGCTACATAAGCTTCATCTATGCTAGATAAATCAATCAACTATAGGTTTCTTTTGTAGTGTCAATTCCTCTTGAAGGTAGAATATCTTCAATATTTTGCTTTCAAGTGTTGTTCAAAAGACTCCCCCTCCATATCTTTCACATGCTTGTACCTTTGCTTCTATTTGTTGCACCTATGCCAAATATCTTCAATATTTTTCTTTCAATTGTTTTTTTGTAGGTTATTGTATATCTTTACTATTCTAGTATCTTTCTTCTAGATGCTACACCAATGCTTGATAGACTCTTCTTTACTGCAAGCACCTCTCTTGAACTTGTCTACAAGCACGAGCATTTGCTGAGAGTACTCTTCAATGTGTTGCAATGTAGATGATGTGCTTGTAGTGGCCTCTTTAGATGTAGGAATGGTGATATTGATGGGTGATACCATTGTTTCGGCCCAATTTGGCACTTCTAGCACTATGGATCTGGCAATGGTGTGTCTTTCTCTTCATTGGTTGGTTCCATTGGGACTTTGTCATTTGTTTCTTTGAGAGATTCATGTATTTAGCTTGGTAGCTTTGTCTTTAGCCCTATTTTTTACTTCTAGCATTTCCTTTTCTTCAACCTCTTTCTTCTCTCTCTCTCTCTCTCTCTCTCTCTCTCTCTCTCTCTCTCTCTCTCTCTCTCTCTCTGCCTTCTCCTCTCAACTCTCAACTTCTTCTTCACAGTTTATAGCTTGCACAAGTGAGGGGTTCTTGGTATGGTGGTTTCTAGGGACCCATGATTCGTCTAGATCACTATGAAATGCACACTCTCTTTCATATAATGCCCATTCTCTTTCCTTTCTTTCCTAATGTTCTTCAATAGTGGATTTAGGCACCTTCTCCATGATTTCTTTATCTTCTATTGTTCCATGTATACAGTAGGAAAGGGGTAGAAAGTGGAATCTCCCTTGAAAGTGGAGGTGTAGAGTTCCTTGGAGGAGTGAGGGCTCTTTCTTCTTCCACTTGAGATCTCTTTTTTTCCTCTTCTTCCTCCATGACTCTTTGTGCATCTCTTGCTACTCTTTCTTTAGCTATGGTTCTTAGCACCTCCACTTCATCTCTTCTAATATGTTCCATTGTTCTCCTCTTAGCTTCTATTATTTCTTCTTTGCAGAGTGCCTTGGTTGCCTATGCTTGCGATGCTAACTCTTTCTCCAGTCATGCTTTCTTTTGGGGGAGAAGTTTGTTCTTCATTGGCCTTCCTCTTGGCATCTTCTCTAGCCTTGGTTAGCTTGACTTTGTCAGTCATCGTGGATCTCAATTGCCTTGCATCTTCATCATCTTCCTCACGATTGTGGGTATCCTTTTCTGCCTTTGTCTCTTCCTCATTGGAAGTGTCTTGTACTACTTCAAGCATCTCACCAAGCAGAGTGTTTGGCCTCCATGCCTTCATGGATAACTCCTCTTAAGGCTTGAACCATATATTCGATTCTGGAGCCAATGGAAGGTTATCTGACATCCCTAGTGCATAGTAGGCTAATTAGTTTAGCACATCAACCCCTCTAGTTTAGTTAAGCCTGTCGATCTTGTTTGTGGAGTTTGACCAACCCCCCATGGACGTATTTAGCTACTAAATTAAATTTCCTTTTTTCCTTGTCTTTATTTGATGCACCATGAGGTTGGAAATGGCATAATTGGGGATCGTGTATCAAATTGGTAGATATTTCCAAGTGTTTCCGGTACAAATCAAGTGGAGGTTCCAATTATTTTCTCTTTAAATTTGCAAATGTGGTAGATGATACACATTTGGAAAATGTCTCTATTTTGGTTACTTATTTTGCCTTCTCTAGTGCTAGGAAATTTCAAAGCTTTTGCCACCATCTCTTTTGTGATACACATTGTTATCTTCTCCATGTTTGAGTCAAAAAGGGTGGTGGTACCATCTTCTTGGATGGTTAAGGCTAGCTCATGTGACCTTTGGTAGTCTATGCAATAGGGAGGTAGTTGAAAGTAATTATCTAGCCCCACTTCATGGAAAATTCTTTGAACCTCCTTCTACTTGGCTTGTCCTTCAATCTCAGGCCGCCAACTACTTGATGAAGCTAGTATGGGATCAAATCTTGTTTTTTTTTTGAAACTTTTCTTCTTGGGATTCAATTCTGAGCTAGACATGGATCCTAGAATTGCCTAGCATTTTGGGCATCTTAAAGTATGTTCAAAGGTTTACTTAAGCATGTAAGCAATGTCTACTGGCATGAGGGAATATGTAGGAAGAAAGAAATCCAAAACATGTAACATTAGGCCACTATGATTATACTACTCATGACATATATTTTTTTTCACAATTTGGATGTCCACACCTATGGCATGTGTGCCCCAAGTCTTGAATGATTTGGATCGCTAAACGTTTGTACAAAGTCCTTGAATAGATTTTTTCTCTCTAAAATTTTCTTCTAGTGGATTTTGGTGATTGACATGCCCAAATATGATTAGGTTTGGTGAGTGGGCTTATGATACAATTGTAAACAAGCTAGTGACCCCAAATCCATGTCCTATGAACCATTGTTCAATATTGCGATATCAGATGGTTCTTTATAGTAGGTGACTTTAGCCTTAAAAGTTGGTTGTACAAACTTTTGAAAGACCCCTTATGAATTTTTGACAAAATTTGGACCTTTGGATGTCAAGTTAGGCCAAATTTTCATTGTGGGACTTTAAAATTCCAAATTCTTGAGTTTTGATGGAATTTTATGATGCAAACTAGATGGAAATGGCTAAACATAGTATATATTTGTAGAACCCATTGATGAAAACTCCTCCAAATTTGATGTCCCTGTCTAGTATTGCAATACTGATTTCTTGCTATATTTTTGGATAATTTCTCTACCATACATTCCCCTTAGCACAAAGAACACATGAATACATACTTAAGCAAGTTTGGAAGTCATTTGGTATATGTGCACAAAGTGAAAAATGAAGTCGGAATTTTCAAAAATCATCAATTTGCTGCAAAAACAATGCCCATATCTATCTGCCTCAACCTAATTTGGGCCCAGGGTTTGGAATGCCTCACTTCTCCTAAATGGATTCCTCCTAGATGACAAAGAGCCATCAAGGGAGTGTAGTGTGTCATAAAATCTAATGTCTAACCAACCTAAATGATTTTCTCATATTAAATTGATTATTTAATGTGGGAGAATAAACGGGAACAAGGGTTAGAATATAGACATGTGCTTACAGATCTATCTCAACACAGGCCAATGGTAAAGGGATCCAAATGAGAGATGGTCTATCAAAGAGAAAGGCTAGCTAATGGAGCTTAAAGACCTTATGGTTAGATTAATTAAAGACCTCCAATGGTTAGTGTTAATAGTCCTTTAACCTTAGGCAAGCTAGGGCTGTGCTTGAGTTGGGAACCCGGCCTAAGCTTGAGGTGCTTGTCGTGCTTGCTGACTAAGCTGCTTGAGGTGCTTGTCGTGCTTGATGACTAAGGTGCTTGAGGTGTTCCAAAAATTTAACATGATCCCTACTCAAGGGGGGGCAAGTCCTCATTGTAGGAGCTAGAGAGAACATACACACCCTCACACAAGGCAATATTGGTAAAAAGAAAGCAATAGGACACTTGTCAAGCTCCTCTTCATGTCGCCCTGATAGTGTGCCTAAAGCCTATTGGTTAGCCTCCCAAGGGGTCCAATGATAATTTAGTTGATTAATTAATTGTGTATGAATTTATCGAGTCCTCTCTCTCAAAGGGGAAAGGGGGACACTTTTCCCAAGGCTACCCTTGTTGCTTGATATGCACTAAGCCTGTGATTGTCAATGCTTGAGGAGTTCCAATCAAATGCAAGCTAGTGCTAGAAGAGGTGGTCCACCAAAGCAAGGAGGGGGCTTGCTTGGGGTGTATACTCCCCCCCCCCCCCCCACACCACCACCACACACACACACATTGTGTGAGTTGCAAAGTGCAAGAGCTCCATCTCCTTCTCCAAGCTTATAGAGAAGTTGAGAGCCTACACCAACAATCTTGGCTATGAAATACAAATCCAACCAAGAGCCATGCTCCAATGCTTAAGCTTGCCATCTTCTCCATCTTCATTACTATGCTATTATGTATGCTAAGCAAGAAGAGTGATGATAAGTGAGGAACTATTTCTTTCTCCTATGAATGTTTCTTCTTTCTTTTCCCTACCCTCATTCCCCGCTAGCTCTCTCCACCTATGAAGGTGTTTGAGGCCTTGGGACTGAGGCTAGGGATGGTTAATGTTTTTTACAAAGTCTATGTTATTCTCGTGATGCATGAAGATTTCCATATTCATTGCATCACCTAGGTCACAAGGAATACAAAGATTGTATTGTTCCAAGTCTCTCTTGATGGAAGAAACTATAATACAAAACCTATTGGAGGGGGGACCCACTCCACATAAATCCGGTCATCAAATGTTGCCAAGTCTCTCCTGACGGGAGATACTATAATACAAAATCCTATTGGAGGGGGGACCGACTCCACATATATCCAGTCCTCAAATTGTTGCCAAGTTCTCTAAATTCTCTCTCTTGCAAAAGTATTGTTCATGCCAAGTTAATATTGTACTATGGTTATGTTGCTACCGCTAATTAAGTTCACCCTCTATGTTCTCAAAGTAGTCTCACAAAAATGCTCACTCTAATTCTCCTAATTCCACTATTCTCAAAGTTCATAGTCCATTTCCATTACATTGGTATCAGAGCTATTGGTTTCTCTTTCTTAATTAAGAAGTGTGAGGTCCCCACCCCGTCGTCTAAACAACGGATCTGATGGTAAGCCTGGTGGCCACTAGATCTATTGCGGAAGCAAACAAAAGGGTTCAGGGTTCGACTAGCGGACGATCTCTCATCACAAGTGAGTCGAGTTCGAGCCTACTAGTAGGGAGATCTAGCTCCACCTCGCAGGGGAAGCGTACTTGAACTGTCTACAGATCCTAAGACCCACCTTCCAAGAGGAGAGAAACCCTGAGTGCCTTTTTCCCCATGTTTCAGAGGCACGTACTCTCGAGATTTCACCGCTCTAGGGGCAATGAGTATTACTAATATCGAAGTAAGCACAATGGGGACAGAGAGTTCCCGACCAATCGGGACCACCCATCTCGTAGGCATTGGAAACCTGAGCCAAGCCCCCACTTTCCACCCCCACACTCACTTTCTTGTGTGACCTAATTACTACCACAAAGGTTGTTCAACATAAAGATTCCTTGTTTAATTCCGAATCACATTATTCGTTAATACAACCCTTCAACCAGTATTGCAAACAGCACCAAGACAGAATTCTAGTAAAAATTCTACTCAAACTTATTCATAAAAGTTCCAATGTTCTGGAGGTACAACATCCCCCCTCCAGTGAGAGTTCACTCCTCCCGTTGTCGCCTAGCTGCCCATACAACTAGGTATGTCCACCGCATAGAAAGCACGTCATGAACACTCCCACCGCATAGAAAGCAAGACGTGGGTTCCCACCGCATAGAAAGCAAGTCGTGGGTATCCACCGCATAGAAAGCAAGTCGTGGATTCAAGAGCCCTTAACGAGGAACTCTGCTCCCTGTGATCGTAGGGGGGTCAGGACTGATTCAACATTGGAAATAAAATGAACATGTCGAGCTGAATTTTCCCTAGTAGACATTCTTTCCTAATTGCAACCAGCATACCCATCAATCATTTCCTTCCTACTTTAGAACTTAATGTACAATGAATTCAATGCCGAGGTTTCCGTCGGATTTCTCCAACATGTTTGGGGATATTTTCATTCCTAACTAAACGTGTGCAATGCTAAATTAAACAACTTGAATGAAATTATGATCTACCTCTTCCATTTCTTCATCGATGGCCCGTGAGATGGCCGGTATTTGTTCCTCCATGGGAGCTTTTCCCTTCCCGTTCACCTTGCTCGTTCCTGCTTCGTGGTCGTGGGCTCCACCAAAGCGAGTCCTCTCAACCGGGGCCATTTTAAACTCACTACTTTAAGTAATTAACTTGGGGAAAAGAGCTAATGTCCGTAAGCGTCATAACAAGCCAAATGATAGATTAGCAACATCAAACAATGCCTGCTACATGAGAGGTTTAGATTTTTCCGTATAGCAATCATTATGGATGACACATAATCCTATGGGAACCGGCTCTAAAGATAATTACTCGGCTTACATGATTAAGAATAATAGGATTTCACTAATGGAATTACCAGAGAGATGAATTAAGCACGATTAATCTCTTTCCTAGCAATTAGAGGGTGCAGAATCGCCGCATACATAGGTGTGAGAAAAACCACCTCTTAGAGACTTAATGACAAATTAATCTTACCTGAATTGTATCTTAATGCATAACAAAGATGGATCTAAATCAGCTACAATATCAATGCGTGATAGAAAGAGTGATTCTCATCAATCTACACAATTACCAGCTTATCAATTAATTTCTATGGTACCTAGAGAGAGAAAATTCTAATAATCGTGCACTAATCATTAATTAAGAGTGATGAATGGCTGACAATTCAGCTATGGGATGATGATTACATAATAGAATATGGTTAAGGAGAATTTAGAGAGTGATTATAGAGAATTACGACTAGGAATAAGCATAATAGATGAGAAATTTAGATGGTAATGAAAAGGATTTGCAGAAAGCATTAATTAGACCGTGGTTACCGTGATTAAGGGCTGATAATCCTCTCGATTCTCTGATCTAATCGAGCTTCTTGAGGCGAGAATTCGACAGCACCTCCCTCCTTGCTTCTCCTTCAAAAGGTGTGTGTTCCGGCAGCACCTTCCCAGAGTGTGTGTAGGTGTGTGTGTGTGCACTGTGTGTGTGTGAGCATATGTGTGTGTGTGTGTGTGTAGGCCTTTAAATAGGCTCCTACAGGCTGAAAATCGACCAGCCTTGCTATTAGCATCTGAAGGAGCACTCAGTTCACTGCATTGGCAAGTCTAGTTGCCTACTCACCAAGTGTCAGGTTGGCTAGTTTAACTGACTCTAAGACTTAGTTACTGGCTTGGAAACTCTCCCAAGACTCCCACAAAGCAAGAGGGCGCCCCCTAGCTGCTAAAGCTGATCTGGAGTGGGTTGGAACCGGTTCCCACACAGTCCTGGGCCCCCGGTACCTCCCCGGACAATTTTTAGGAAAATTGGTTCTAGGCTAAAACGGGTCATACGAGTCGGATTTTGATGCCGAAAATTGCTATAGCAAGCTCTAACTAAGGCGTACTGGCCCGAGTACCTGCCATATTTAGCAGCCCCCGGGGTTCGAAAATGCATTTTTTTGAAATTCGGGGTACGGGTGCAGTTTTTCGAGACGATCAGAACTGGACGGGTCGGGTGACCAAAAACTTACTATTTTTGGAATTTTTTTACAAAAATTATTTTAATTCACATTTCGGAGCTTTAGAACATTCTAAACATCATGGCACTGACAGAATCTGGAAAACTGCTAAAAATAGTAACTTATTCCATTATATTCAGTTCATGGTACAAGGGTGCTCTTTTTGATTGGGGTCAGAGTCCTTACAACCTCCCCAACGTGAAAAATTGAGATGTCCTCATCTCAAGAATGTGTTTGGGTAATCCTTTATGAGCGTTGGTTCGTCCTCCCAAGTTGCATCTTCTTCAGGGTAATCCTTCCACTTTACCAGATGCTCCGTGATAGTTCTGTTGCGTAACTTCCTTTCCCTTGTTTCCAGTACGTAGTCAGGTTGGAGCTCGAGAACTCCTTGTGCTGGCATGACTATCTGATCTGAGTCCAAGAATTGATCAGGGTTAGGAATATAGGGTTTGAGTAAGGTGACGTGGAATACATCATGAACCTTCAAGTTTGCAGGTAACTTTAGCTTGTAGGCTTGGTCACTCACAACCTTAACGATCTCGAATGGTCCACAATACCTTGGGCTTAGCTTCTTATATCTGCCTAGAGATAAGTTGCTTTTCTTTGGTCGGACTCGCAGAAAAACCTTATCTCCTTCTTTGAAAGTTCTTTCCGAACGGTTCTTATCTGCACAGTGGTTCTGTCTATCCTGAGCGGCCTAAATGTCCTGGCGAATAGCTCTAGTCTGTGCTTCCATATCCTCTAACATCTTTCTAGAGGCTTCTACCCTGATGGTTGGATCTGAGAAGTTCAGTGGTGCTAAACAGTCCTGTCCATAAAGAGCTTTGAAAGGTGACATTCCAATGCTTCTGTGTTCGGAAGAGTTGTAAGCATACTCCACCAAAGGTAGATATTGTAACCACTTCTTTGGCTCTTGCGAACAATAGGCTCTGAGAATGTCCTCGATGACTTGATTAACTCTCTCAGTTTGCCCATCTGTCTGTGGATGATACACTGTACTAAAGGCTAATTGTGACCCAATATATTGGAAAAGAGAAGTCCAAAATTTTGATGTAAACTTGGCATCTCTATCGCTGACGATACGCTTGGGTAGACCATGTAACCTAAAAATCTCCTTGATGAATACCCGACTAACATCTGAAGCAGTAAAGGTTGTCTTTACGGGTATTAGATGAGCCACTTTTGTGAGCATATCAACAACCACGAAAACAGAGTCATAACCTCCTGTAGAAGGTAATCCTGTAACAAAATCCATAATGATGCATTCCCATTTCATCTGGGGTATGTCAAGAGGTTGAAGTTGCCCTAGTAACTTGATTCTTTTGGCCTTTATCCGCTGGCAAGAAAGACATTGCCTCACATAGCAAAGTATGTCTCCTTTCATCCCAGACCAAAAATAACTCCTCCTGACAGCATGAAGAGTCTTAGCATAGCCTGGATGTCCGGATGTAGGGCTATCATATGCTTCTTTGATTCTATCCCAGATAGGGTTATTTGGAATAGAGATAGCTCCGAGAAAGGATTTTCGGCTAAGAACATCTGCAATTGCATTTTCCTTTCCTGGTCTATACTTTATGTCAAGGTCATATTCCTGTAACAGCTCTATCCATCGTCATTGTCGCATATTGAGAATAGGTTGAGTAAAAATCCATTTAAAGCTCTTGTGGTCTGTAACCAGTTGAAACTTGCGCCCCAGAAGATAATCTCTCCATAACTTCAACGCATGAATAACTGCTAAAAGTTCCAAATCATGAGTAGGATAATTCTTCTCATGATCTCTCAGCTTTCGCGAAGTATACGCCACTGGTCTTCCTTCTTGAGTAAGAACTCCGCCTAGAGCAAATTTGCTAGCGTCGGTCGCTACTTCAAATTCCTTGCTGAAATCTGGAAGCTTTAAAATAGGAGCCGAGACCAAGAACTCTTTTAGCTTAGCAAAGCTAGACTCGTGCTCGGTCTTCCATTCGATCCTCATTCTTTTCTTCAGGAGTTCCGTTAAAGGTGCAGCAATACGTGCATAGTCCTTGACAAAAATCCTGTACCATCCCGTTATTCCAAGAAATCCTCTTACTTCGCTGACGGTGGATGGTTGAGGCCAATCAACGATGTCCTTGACCTTGTTTGGGTCCACTGAAATCCCCTCATCTGATATGACAAATCGAAGATAGTGGACTTTAGGCGAGCAAAAAGTGCACTTGCTCTCTTTAGCGTAAAGTTGGTGTTTTCGGAGAAGATCAACTACTTTGCGAACATGTTCTTCGTGATCTGCCTCGTTCTTAGAGTAGATCAGAATGTCATCAAAGAAAACCAAGACAAAATCATTCAGGTAAGGTCTGAAAATATCCTGCATAAGTCGATTGAAGCTTGCAGGAGCGTTTGTTAGACCAAAAGACATAACTGCGAACTCGTAGTGCCCATACCTAGTATTGAAAGCTGTCTTTGGAATATCTGATTCCTTGATCCTGATTTGGTAATATCTTGACCTTAGATCAATCTTTGTAAATATTTTGGCGTCGTGGAGCCTGTCCAAGAGTTCATCAATCCTTGGAATTGGATACTTGTTCTTGACAGTTACCTGGTTCAGTCCCCGGTAGTCTATGCATAGCCTTAAGGTCCCGTCCTTCTTTTTCTGAAAAAGAACTGGAGCACCCCTTAGGTCTCCCATTTTCCCCCTGGATTAAGTCTTCATTACCCAAGTTATCTGTAAAAGTAAAGTTCCCTTGTGCACAATGTATGTGGGCTTATTGTGCTTTAGCTAGTCCATCCCTAGTATCCCATCAAAGAATCCTAAGGGTAGGGTTCGAAATTGGGCAGAAGTTGGGTGTCCCCCTAAATCAAAGTCGATTTTTCCTGCAGAATGTTGAGATACTACTTCCTTGCCGTTTGCTAACTCTACAACTAGCTTGCTTGTTGGATACTTATCTAGCTTTAGCTTCCTCATGCATCGGGGTGAAAGAAATGAAAGAGTACTACCACAATCTATAAGGAAGTTAACTTGTTCACCTCTAAGAGATCCTGGCGTATGAATGACTGCGTATTGCTCGCAACCATTGGGATTGTCAATTGTAGCATGTAGGGTTGCTCTCTCCACCGCTTCGCCACCCACAGTTGGTTGTACTACTGCGGCATTCACTCTCGCGGTAGCTCCACGCCCTCGCCCTCTGTTCATCCTTCCTCGTCCTCCTCTTCCGTTAGCTTGGCCACGCCCATGGGTATTCAAGGGTATGGCATTGGCGTTGGTTGCCTGAATGTTCCTGGGGCAATTGGATCTGTAATGTCCATGCTCGCCGCAACCATAGCATCGAACATCGGGGAACTCCATGGTTGTGGTGGTAGCCACAATAGAGCGCTGGTTATACGCTTGGTTGGCTGGTTTGTTATCCCAAGCAGTGGTCCTTGCCCTCTTTGCCCAATGATTCCTTCTGTTCTGATTAGCCTTTTGTACTTCGAGAGCTAGAGGTTTGGCCCTCAACAAGGCATCTTGTAGCGTCGTCGGCCTGAGGGCTTCCAACCGAGTATTCAGGGGATCGATTAGTCCTTGGCAAAACCTTGCCACCTGTTGTTCCAAGGTCATCTTAGGAGCATATCTCCGAAGAGTGACAAACTTTGCATAGTATTCTTCGACAGATGAATTCAGCTGCCGAAGTGAAAAGAATTCATTCATCCTCAAGGTTCTATAGGCAGGCGGTAAATATCGTCCCATTATTGCAGCTTTGATGTCTTCCCCCATATCTTGGCATCGCCAGTCAAGCGGAACATCGCAAGCATGGTCTAATTTACGGGTTGGGTCCCCGCAGCTTCAAAGTAGTCGTCCATGGCTTCCATCCATACTTTTGCATCTCTCTCCACATTTGCCTCCTCGCCCTTAAATATCGGAGGTTGGGCTTGCTTAAGGAGGAGCTTCTTCTCTTGCGCTGCCGAGTACAGAGCAACAGGCGGTGCCTACATGGGTTATACAAATTCTTGATACATTACTTGGATTTCAAAATAGACACGAGACTTTAAATAAAATTCAAGATTCTACTTTATCAAGAGACAGAGATTCAGAGAAAAAAAGCACTTTATTGATGAAAATTTATTACAATTGAAACCCCTCAAGTTTTAGGATAACTGATGATCAGCTTATTACATGGCTTTATGGATTGCGTATAAAATATGCTTAGGAGATGGTATTCACATGATGCACTACTTCATTCGTGTAATAGTTCCTATACTCATTCTTGAGTGGATAATAAACTAGGATATCAAGCCGGAGTTCCGCTTTCAGTAATCCAAAGGTTTTGACTCGGTTCGCTGGGATCACGTTGGTGACCTTCTCCAAGAGCCAGTCGTTGATGGTTTGATTGGAGTTGCTTGATACAGCCTGGTCCAATCGTGTAGGCACCAAGTAGAATATCTCTATTACTCTCAACTCTTCTCCCCAACGTATCTTCTTCAAGTCGGTAGCCAGGCATCCTAGCTTCCGAGCGTTGATGTAGTAAACCCCTCCTGGAAATGTCCAATCAAGTTCCCATCCTCTATCAATGCGAGTGGAGTGTGGCGTATAAGCCTTCAACAGTATCTCCATGACATCTTGCCTGAACTGGTAAACTGGGGATCTTCGAGCTTGCTCATAAATAAGCTCAAACACTTGGAACTTTCGATATTCGAGCACGGGGTCTTCCTGCAACACCAATGCAAGGAATTCGGATCAAATACCTATATACTTTCAGTTTCTTTTAAATGTTCAAACAATACGACTTTATTTCCCAGTCTAACCTAGGCTTAGCTCTGATACCAGGTGTGAGGTCCCCACCCCATCGTCTCAACAACGGATCTGATGGTAAACTTGGTTGCCACTAGATCTATTGTGGAAGCAAACAAAAGGGTTCAGGGTTCGACTAGCGGACGATCTCTCATCACAAGTGAGTCGAGTTTGAGCCTACTAGCAGGGAGATCTAGCTCCACCTCGCAGGGGAAGCGTACTTGAACTGTCTAGCGATCCTAAGACCCACCTTCCAAGAGGAGAGAAACCCTGAGTGCCTTTTTTCCCATGTTTCAGAGGCACGTACTCTCGAGATTTCACCGCTCTAGGAGCAATGAGTATTACTAATATCGAAGTAAGCACAATGGGGACAGAGAGTTCCCGACCAATCGGGACCACCCATCTCGTAGGCATTGGCAACCTGAGCCAAGCCCCCACTTTCCACCCCCACACTCACACTTCCTTGTGTGACCTAATTACTACCACAAAGGTTGTTCAACATAAAGATTCCTTTTTTAATTCGGAATCACATTGTTCGTTAATACAGCCCTTCAACCAGTATTGCAAACAACACCAAGACAGAATTCTAGTAAAAATTCTACTCAAACTTATTCATAAAAGTTCCAATGTTCTGGAGGTACAACATCCCCCCTCCAGCGAGAGTTCACTCCTCCCGTTGTCGCCTAGCTGCCCATACAACAAGGTATGTCCACCGCATAGAAAGCACGTCATGGACACTCCCACCGCATAGAAAGCAAGACGTGGGTTCCCACCGCATAGAAAGCAAGTCGTGGATTCAAGAGCCCTTAACAAGGAACTCTGCTCCCTTTGATCAGTAGGGGGGTTATGACTGATTCAACATTGGAAATAAAATGAACATGTCGAGCTCAATTTTCCCTAGCAGACATTATTTCCTAATTGCAACCAGCATACCCATCAATCATTTCCTTCCTACTTTAGAACTTAATGTACAATGAATTCAATGCCGAGGTTTCCGTCGGATTTCTCCAACATGTTTGGGGATATTTTCATTCCTAACTAAACGTGTGCAATGTTAAATTAAATAACTTGAATGAAATTATGATCTACCTCTTCCATTTCTTCGTCGATGGTCCGTGAGATGGCCGGTATTTGTTCCTCCATGGGAGCTTTTCCCTTCCCGTTCACCTTGCTCGTTCCTGCTTCGTGGTCGTGGGCTCCACCAAAGCGAGTCCTCTTAACCGGGGCCATTTTAAACTCACTACTTTAAGTAATTAACTTGGGGAAAAGAGCTAATGTCCATAAGCGTCATAACAAGCCAAATGATAGATTAGCAACATCAAACAATGCCTGCTACATGAGAGGTTTGGATTTTTCCATATAGCAATCATTATGGATGACACATAATCCTATGGGAACCAGCTCTAAAGATAATTACTCGGCTTACATGATTAAGAATAATAGGATTTCACTAATGGAATTATCAGAGAGATGAATTAATCACGATTAATCTCTTTCGTAGCAATTAGAGGGTGCAGAATCGCCGCATGCATAGGTGTGAGAAAAACCACCTCTTAGAGACTTAATGACAAATTAATGTTACCTTAATTATATCTTAATGCGTAACAAAGATGGATCTAAATCAGCTACAATATCAATGCGTGATAGAAAGAGTGATTCTCATCAATCTACACAATTACCAGCTTATCGATTAATTTCTATGCTACCTAGAGAGAGAAAATTCTAATAATCGTGCACTAATCATTAGTTAAGAGTGATGAATGGCTGATAATTCAGCTATGGGATGATGATTACATAATAGAATATGGTTAAGGAGAATTTAGAGACTGATTATAGAGAATTACGACTAGGAATAAGCATAATAGACGAGAAATTTAGATGGTAATGAAAAGGATTTGTAGAAAGCATTAATTAGACCGTGGTTACCGTGATTAAGGGCTGATAATCCTCTCAATTCTCTGATCTAATCGAGCTTCTGGAGGCGAGAATTCGACAGCACCTCCCTCCTTGCTTCTCCTTCAAAAGGTGTGTGTTCTGACAGCACCTTCCCAGAGTGTGTGTAGGTGTGTGTGTGAGCATATGTGTGTGTGTGTGTGTGTGTGCAGGCCTTTAAATAGGCTCCTACAGGCTGAAAATTGACCAGCCTTGCTATTAGCATCTGGAGGAGCACTCAGTTCACTGCATTGGCAAGTCTAGTTGCCTACTCACCAAGTGTCAGGTTGGCTAGTTTAACTGACTCTAAGACTTAGTTACTGCCTTGGAAACTCTCCCAGGACTCCCACAAAGCAAGCGGGCGTCCCCTAGCTGCTAAAGTTGATCTAGAGTGGGTTGGAACCTGTTCCCACACAGTCCCGGGCCCCCGATACCTCCCCAGACAATTTTTAGGAAAATTGGTTTTAGGCTAAAACGGGTCATACGAGTCGGATTTTGATGCTGAAAATTGCTATAGCAAGCTCTAACTAAGGCGTACTGGCCCGAGTACCTCCCATATTTAGCAGCCCTCGGGGTCCGAAAATGCATTTTTTTGAAATTCGGGGTACGGGTGCAGTTTTTCGAGACGATCAGAACTGGACGAGTCGGGTGACCAAAAACTTACTATTTTTGGAATTTTTTTACAAAAATTATTTTAATTCACATTTCGGAGCTTTAGAACATTCTAAACATCATGGCACTGACAGAATCTGGAAAACTACTAAAAATAGTAACTTATTCCATTATATTCAGTTCATGGTACAAGGGTGCTCTTTTTGATCGGGGTGAGAGTCCTTACAAGAAGAGAGGTCCTTAAGTTGTCCCATGAAAGATTGGGCCTGTTTATTGCAATAGGGTAAGTGGGACAGGGATCTAGTATCTTGGTTGAGAAGGACTTAGTTTGAGGTACACCGTTGGGAGCTATAGTCTTAATAATGGAGCCTCTCGGGGCTTGCCTTTGGCTTAACCATTATTGAGCTACGAGAAAGCTCAATAGGAACCATAATCAACCGAGAAATGTTAAACTCTCTACACTAGTCTTTGCAATCACCATGAGTGTGGCTGCTTGAAAATTGATTTTCAAAGGTAAATAAGAGTAGCGACTAAGGTTTTTGAGGGTACCAAAGCACAAAGTAATCTATATATAACTTTATTAGTGGGAGAATAAACGGGAACAAGGGTTAGGAAATATACATGTGCTTCCAGACCTATCTCAACACGGGGCTAATGGTTAAGGGGTCCAAATGAGAGATGGTATGTCAAAGATCAAGGCTAGCTAATGGAGCTTAAAGACCTTAGGGTTAGCTTCATTAAAGACCTCCAATGGTTATTTTTAAAAGTCCTTTGACCTTAGGCAAGCTAGGGTTGTGCTTGAGGTGGGAACCCGGCCCAAGCTTGAGGTGCTTGTCGTGCTTGTTGACTAAGGTGCTTGTTGTGCTTGATGACTAAGGTACTTGAGGTGCTTAATGACTAAAGGTGCTAAGATGTTCCAAAAAGTCAACATGATCCTTACTAAGGGGGGGAGAGCCCTCATTGTAGGAGCTAGAGAGAGAACACACACACCCTCACACAAGGCAATATTGGTACAAAGAAAGAAATAGGACACTTGTCAAGCTCCTCTTCATGTTGCCCTCATGGTGTACCTAAAGCCTATTGGTTAGCCTCCCAAGTGGTCCAATGACAATTTAGTTGATTTAATTAATTGTGTATGCATTTATCAAGTCCTCTCTCTCAAAGGGGAAAGGGGGACACTTGTCCCAAGGCTACCCTTGTTGCTTGATATGCACTAAGCCTGTGATTGGCCAGGCTTGAGGAGGTCCAATCAAATGCAAACTAGCACTAGAAGAGGGGGTCAGCCAAATCAAAGGAGGGGATATACCCCCCCCCCCCCCCCCCCCCCCCCCCCCCCCCCCCCCCAACACACACACACACACACACACACACACACACACACACATTGTGTGAGTTGCAAAGTTCAAGAGCTCCATCTCTTTCTCCAAGCTTGTAGAGAAGTTGAGAGTCTACACCAACAATCTTGTCTATGAAATGCAAATCCAACCAAGATCGATGCTCCAATACTTAAGCTTGACATCCTCTCCATCTTTATTACTATTCTATTATATATGCTAAGCAAGAAGAGTGATGATAAGTGAGGAACTATTTCTTTCTCTTATGAATGTTTCTTCTTCCTCTTCCCTACCCTCATTCCCCGCTAGCTCTCTCCACCTTTGAGGGTGTTTGAGGCCTTGAGACTGAGGTTGGGGATGGTTAATGCTTTTTACAAAGTCTATGTTATGCTCGTGATGCATGAAGATTTCCATCTTCATTCATCACCTAGGTCACAAAGAACACAAAGATTGTATTGTACCAAGTGTCTCTTGATGGCAGAAACTATAATACAAAATCCTATTGAAGGGGGGACTGGCTCCACATAAATCCGGTCCTCAAACTGTTGTGTCAAGTTCTCTAAACTCTCTCTCTTGCAAAAGTATTGTTTATGCCAAGTTAATTAAGTACTATGGTTATGTTGCTACCACTAACTAAGTTCACCCTCTATGTTCTCAAAGTAGTCTCACAAAAATGCTTACTCTAATTCTTTTAATTCCGCTATTCTCAAAGTTCATAGTCAATTTCCATTACATAGTGCATGGTATAAAACATAATGTGCATAGCCATTGGTGGCTCTACCATGCAAATGAAAACAATGCGGCTTAAAACTTTATGTTGTGAAAAATGAGGAACTTGAGCAATGTGCCCACAAGGGTGTTTGATGGTGAGGCTTCCTAATGTGAAGCTTCCTAATCAATGATCCGTTTCCCAAAGAAAAAATTTACAACTACATGGCTCTCTCCTTTATGGTAAGCCCAAATTGCGATTAGTTGGCAGTATGAATGTTGGGCTTCTATACTTTTGTGGATTGAGATGGGTTTTTTGGGAGCCAAGATTGGTTTGAAGAAACCAATTTTTGAGTGGATCACTTGTAATATGGGCTCCTTCCTTCTCCATATCATTTGGCTTCTTGTATTTTTACCATGGGGATTTTCTTGAGGCTAATTTGGTATTAGTGGTAGTTGGTTTTTGGTAGCATACACCTGTTGACTTTGGCTTGTTATGGTTGTTTCTTCCCATGGCTTATGGGCACCCAAATAGATTTGGACTTTGTTTGTTATAGCTATTTAGGTATCCGTATCCACCTTGTTCCTTGTATGCCTCACATTTTAGGATGTCTCTTTGTTGGGCTTTGGTTTGTGGTTACTTCAGCTAATTTTTTGGAAATCACTTTGTCAAAAAGGTACGATTTTTTGCCATGTGTATAGTAGTGATGTGTGTAAACACACTTAGGAGTTCCGGGGAACTTTCTTTCCTCACTAAAAGGTTTTTTTCCCCTGTGATTTATCATACACCCATCAGTCTAGGGCTATTTAATCTTGTATTTGCACACCAAGTAATTCTTCTCCATCTCCAAGATGTGTGCATTCATGAAACCCTACCTCCAACAATTGGTATCAGAGCAGATTGAATCCTCTTGGACATAGTCGCCCAGTGTCACCAACACCTCCATGCTCACTTTCTCCAATTTGGATGAGGTTTGTTCTAGCTCATTTTGGCCTCTATTTCCACTACTACAAGTATCATGTATACCTTTTTTGCAGAATTTTTTCTATTGTAAATTTTTGCAACAGGTCTTCGACAATCTACAATGGTTTGTGCTATATATAGCATGAATATTTTCACTTTAGTTTCTACTTAGTTTGGGCATTTTCTACATCATGTTTAATCTTTCACTATGGCTGAGAATAATGATGCTTTCAAGCTGTTGTGTGCTAATGATGACAAACTGGATGGAGACAACTATCCATTATGGGCTTACATGATGTAGCATGTACTTGTTTCCCAAGGGTGTATGGAACATTGTTAAAGGTTTTCCGAGGTTTTTTGGATCCAAATGTTGTGGAGGATGTTGTAGGTTCTAGCAGTTCTGCTCCTACGGCTAATGTTGCTTTACCTATAGCCAAACATGCTCGTTTGGATAGTAGAGATGCGCAAGTGCATGTCTCTCAAGCACATCGTTACTTCTTACTTGGGACATTCTAGTTGGATTGTATGCAGGTTGCAATGAGGCAAAAATATCATATTTTGATAAATATCTAGAATCAACGACCAAGCACAAGGAAGATTAAATGGACATTTTCCTTTCTGAAATCAAAGATGTCAATCGGTAACTTATTACTTTAGGTGAAGTCATTATCAAGTGTGTCAAACTTATTGCTTTAGGTGAAGTCATTATTAGGTGTGTCAAACTTTTGCTTCTACTTTGAGGCTTGTTGCACAAGGCAATGATAATGCTATTATGTTTGGTGGGTTGAGGCTACAATTAAGTGCATAAAGGAGAAAAGAACAATTCCTTCATTACTATGCACTAATATGCATGAGTGAAAAAGAAATAGTTTATCACCAAGATGTATTTCTATGCATCGATCAAGAGATCAATTTAAGTTTACTATGCATTATTATGCATAAATCAAGAGAATTGAATCTCCTTGAGAGATTAAGGTTTCATAATGCTCCGGAGGGTGTGATTAATAGATGAGAGGATATTGACATTCACACACACATTGAGAGACACTATCGAATATCAATTGATGTAACCAGCTAGCATAGAGTAGTAGTAGGATAGGCTCGACATAAGACCTCTAGAGAAAAGAGGCTATGGAGCAATAGGATTAGCATAACTTGAAATTGATTACCCTTTCATTAAGCCTCCTTGTGTGTGCTAGGTGACGTAGATACGCTCCTCCAAGAACTAGCTCCGGCAGCAACACTTCGTTGTCGAGATCTTGGGGTAGTGTGTGTGTCTAAAATTGAGTGTGAATGCCTTTTATATAGAGTTTGGAGGTTCCTTGTTGCACAATTCAGCCCCATACCTCCCTAGCTTGCCCCCTCTTGCTAAAATAAGGAGTAGAGGTGTCAGAAGCTCCTACTTAGCCATTAGAGGTGTCCCTCTTTACCCTTTTGGGTGATACACCTCATGTAGTGCCCCCATGCTCACCTCTCTGGTCCATACTTAGCCTCCATGCCACACTCCCACACTTGACCCAACACTTGGCACAAGACTACCTATGGGCATGACCCATGGCCACACATGATGGGGATATATGACCATGCATACCCATACATGCACATGCACATCCATGCCATACACATACCTTAGGAATTTACTAACCTTAGGCTAACTTGATCTATACTAACCCAAACTAAATTCTGAAACTTGCTAACTCGAGACGGACCTGCAGGTGACAAACACGACTACTTGCCATAAATAGAAACCTCCGGCGTTTGGACCCTATTTTTAAGAAAACCTGGGTCGATGCACAGTTTGACGAGCCAATCGATCCTAGACTATTCCGGGGGTCAAAAACTTTCTGTTTTAGGAAATTTTTCACAAAAATTGAATTTGACATAAAAGTTCTACAAGGATCACAACACAAAAATGATATCTAATCACTAAAACCTGCTAAAATTAGCATCTTTTGCCAAACTGATGTTTAGGCTTAAAATTTTACATAGATAACCCTCTTCTACGACAGGTGGAGACCTTACACGTATCCGCCAACATTGTCATCATTGTGGAGGACAAGAGCCCTAGGTAGGTGACCTTAGACCAATCCTACGAGGTAAAAATCTCTAGTTTGCCAAAATTTTACTACTTTACTTTAGGTAGAATACAACGGTAGGACTTTTGAGATCTTAGGGAGGTGTGAGTAGCCATACGACTTGCCTACGTCATCGGCATTTGACAGTTTTGTTGTAGTTAGTGTGGTTAGAGAGTGAGTGATTTGTGAGGTGTTAAAAGTGTGAACTAGTTCGTGTGAGGCAGTAAAGCGTCTTTCTACTCATGAATACAAAAAAACCCCATAGGATGTGTAGGAGTAGGGTAACTACATGGTTGCCAACATGAAGTTCCTTGAAAGGAGAATCTACTTCACCTATAAAGTGTGAGCTTTGTCATAAAGTGTGAGTCAACGAGAGAAGAGTGGATGTATCCCACATGTAGTGGTCCATAGAGCTACGTAAAGCTCATTTCATGAATGAATAAGCACAAGTCTATTTCGTATTACATCTCCCTTGTTTATGGTTAGCTTGTGATGGATTAGCAAATGTTTATGGTTAGCTTGTGATGGATTAGCAAATTTTTATGAGTCCAAGTTAATTAATCTTGGAACCCTAATCCTCTTGAGGGATAATCTAGCCAACACACACTCACTTGTGTGCATGATGTTTCTCTTTCATCCACCCTAGGTAGCATGATCACATCAAGTGGTATCAGAGCTCCAAGTTATGCTAGGTCACACTAACACTTCCCCTTTTGCTAATTGTGGTCGTTAATTATCCACCCTTGCATTGCATATTAGGAGGTACTAATCCCTTTTGGAGGTTTGATAATGATGAGATATACACCCTGATTGAGGGTGCACCTCTACCTGCATTGTTAGGCTAACGCCGGGATAATTAACGTGCACATTACATTGCATTTGCATTTTGCGAGTGATTTTGCATGATTTTGGTCTATAAATTACTTGCTACTTAAGCCTCGAACCATTGCATTGATTGTGTGTGGAAGAAGTGTTTCTCAAGGGCTTCTCATTGAGCCCCTAACCTTTGCATTTGAAATACTCTAGCATTATTAATTAACTTGCAAAGTGTGTTACTTTGCTCTTTGGAATCTTCTGCTGCAGCAGCTCAACAATTGTGTGTGTGTGGTGGGGGGGGGATTTTTTGCACAATAAATGCTTGAAAAAAATTTCCCCTTTAAGTCACGCTGGTGACAACCTCCTATAAACAGGAAGATAAGAAGTTGAAGGCCCAAGAAAAGTGATGCTTGCACTACTGGTGGCAGTCACTGGATCTCAAACCTGTTAACCTTAGTGCATAAAAAAGGGCATGTCCGTAAATTATTGAAACCAATTGTCAGCAAGTGTGCAACATATACTATTGAAAGGGCATGTCCGTAAATTATTGAAAGCAAATGTCAGCAAGTCTTGCGCTAACCACACCCTTGTTGAGGCACTGTAGAACCACCTTGCAGTGTTTAACCCGCTTCCCCTAGCATTGATGGTTGCCATCATCAGCATCACTTCAGCCCGTCGATCCACTATCTGCAACCCATCTCATGTGTTGGCTTTGCTTTGGTGGCCCAGCTTGTCATCAGCTACACAACACGGCCTGCAACCAGTTACCTTTTTAAAAAAACTTCACCTTTAAAGCTCAAGGTTTGGTTCCCACGGTCGAGTTCTTTTGTGAGTTTAAGCCTCTCTCACACAAAAGAGTTATATCGCTCCCATTTCAAAATGTATGCAAGATTAATGCTTAAAAGCATATTAACATCCCACTTTTGTTGCAAGATTGTGCACAAAGGCACTAAGTATATGATCATGGGTTCTAGACACTACTTGCACAATGAGTGTATGGTAAGACCACCCATCACTATGAGCACACACACAAGCAAACAAAATGTAATATATGCATGCTCTACACCATTAGCTTTGAAGGGAGCAGCCTTGAAATTTTGTACCAATGAAGATAAAAGAAAAGGAGAAGACAACGATACGACAAATGAAGACGATGATGCGGGGAATGTTTCATCATCAAAGACAATATTTGTGAAGAGTGACTTCATTTTTAAAGGTGAAGAGGTTCTTCGCAAATTAAGTGGCAAAGAAGGGCACATAGCCAACGAACTGTTTAGAATCAAAGACTTGCAACATTTGCGCAAAGAAGGGTCATCTTCCTCTATTTCAAAAGGGATAGAGGAAACACCAACAAAAATCCAAGGCCCAAAGTGTATTTGGCAAAAGAAGACAAAGATGAAGATGAAGAAGAAGGCAATAATAGCCTTCTAGTCTACGTACGACATTCTCTAGTTTCCTATTTTGCCTTTCCCTATCAGTTGTATTTGTTTGGAGATAGCTTGGACTAGCTTGGTCTCAGTTTTATACATCTATTCGAGGGGAGGTGTTTGAGTATCTCTTAGATTAGAGATAGTTCGTCTCCTGGATTGGGGATGGTCTCTTGGATTAGAGATGTTCTTTTACTCCTGGATTGGAGTGTGCCAGAGATGTCAGTTTTCTTCAATTTCTTCCTAGACCAAACCTCAAGGTGAGAATTGTAAAGTGTGAGTCAAGGAGAGTGGATTTATCCCACATGCAATCGTGCAAGGCTGTAGAGCTACTTAAAGCTCATTTCATGAATGAATAAACACAAACTAAGTTGAATCGTACGTTATACAATATACATATAATATGCCTTAAACGGGCGTATTCTACAACACCTATCTATATTCGATTGTATTATACGGTGCCACATCAACAAAAACACCGTATCGTATAATTTTTCAAAATTTTGATCGAAATATAGCCATATATATACCATGGAAACGGACTGTTTTCCTCATTCTATTGATCTCTCTTCCCCCTTTTCTCATCTATAGGTGAGCTTTACAACATCAAAAAAATATATAAAAACCATTTTGAATTTGGCTATATAATTTTTTTAGTAAAAATTTAGAGCTTAGGATAAAAAGTTAAATTAGTTAAATGTAGTTTTTTTAAGGCTTTGGAGTTTTGAGTTTAGTCTTTATCTGCTATGTGTGAAGTATATCTTACACGGGAAGGTAAATTAAGTGAAGTAGTTAGTGATTACTTGCCTTGTGTAGAGGAAACTCACACTTGGAAGCGATTTAAGATAGTTAAAGTTAGCAGTTATTTGCTTGTGTTGAGCTATGTTCACACTTAGAAGTAGCTTAAGTTAGATAGTTAAAGTTAGGAGTTACTTGTTGTGTGTTGAACTATGTTCACACCTGGAACTATCTTAGGTTAGATTTATGTAATGATTGTTTTCATGTGTAGAGTAATACTCATACTACAGACAATTTAGGTAGATTAAATATTAATCTCTTGCTTTGTGTAGAGGTATTCTCACACCTAGAAGAGATTTAGATAAGTAGTAACTTTTGATTGCTTGCCATGTGTTGAGTTACACTCACACTTGGAGGTAATTTATGTAGTTTTTTTAAAGATATCTTGCTTTATATAGAGTTTACTCACACTTGGAAGTTATTGAGATAGATTAAACGATTTATTTATCATGATTTAGGTATAGAATGAAAGCTCACACTTTTTATTTTTTTATTTTTGGTATTTATAATTTAAACAGGTTGAAAATTTATGTTTTTTTTAAAAACATTGACAAATAAAGTAATGTAAATGGTACTAGAGTTTGATTTTAGATGTGTATTTAATAATTAGTCATGTTTGAGTTTACAGATCTTAAGAAGATGGTGAAAGGAATTGAGTGCAAAGACTATATCAAAGTTGAGGTATAATACTTGCGGCCATAATTTTGGTGGAAATGCTCACAGGATAAAAGAACATGTGTTCAAAATTCCTAGAAACGTGGCAGCTTGCAAAAACCCCCCAAGAGGTATTGAAGCAAAATTTTCCGAGTGGGCGCTCAGGGAAAAAAAAAGGGAGGTCCCAAAATGATGGCTCCATCTATGGCTAGGGACATGGAGATGACTCTCAAGAATGATCAAAACCCTCCCTCAACCCCTGCTTAAGGTCAAGGAGGGTGTCATTTATCCTTTGTTGGGGATTGTAGCTCTAATTCTATTGCAAGCTCTACTAACATAAGCCGAAGTGAAGCATGGACTGGAGGAGAACTTGCACCAAGTGGTCCTACTTTGCATCAGGCATTTGATAAACAATGGCTGCTTGAACTCCATGTTAAGTGGACGCAAGCATTTGTTGCATGTGGAATTCCTTTAATGTCATTCAAAATCCTATCTTCAAAGATGCTTTAATGAGCACAACGAAGAAGGGTTTTGTGGTACCTGATTATAATAAGATGCGTACATAATATTTAGATAAAGTGAAAACTACATCAAAGAATATTTTATACCACACAACTCTTGATTATGTGCCACAATATGGATGCACAATTGCTCTAGATGGTTGGACAAATTGTCATAAGAAACCATTGATTAATGTGATGTTGATTTTTCCAAGAGATCCCATCTTTTTTGAAGCAATCAACACATCCCTGAAAGAGAAAACTAGTGGATATCTTGCTGGTGTATGTAAGCGTTCGATCACAAGAGCAAGTGGGGACCTAAAAATGTGACAACCATTGTCACAGATAATGCATCTAACTAAAGCAGCTGGAAAAGCAATTGAAAAAAAGTATCCAAAGATTACATGGGTTCCATGTGCTGCTCACACTTTGAATCTACTCTTTGGAAAAGTTCCTTCTATTAAGCAACTCTTCTAGATGCAAACCACTTGGTGAAGTTTATATAAGAGAGCATTCATTTTCTTATGCTTTGTTTAGAACAAAGTCCCCAATAAAAAAATATACAGATTTTTTATGTGACCCGTTTTGCGACAGCGTATTACGTTCTCTCTACACTGCAGTAGGTTAAAGCAGCCCTTGTTCAAATAGTGGCAAATAGAAGATGGTACATTTGGCTTGATAGATATCCCAAGCATGAACCTACTACTTCCAAATGCTATCAGCTTGTAAAATCTCCTGTTTTCTGGAGAAATGTAGAAAAAATTGTTACTGCCACAGAACCTTCACTCATTTGATATGATTAATATACAAAGAAGCCTCTATCTTTGAACGAGTTTACTAGTAAATGTATTAAGCCTATCGCAAATTAAAAGATTGTACATCTTATGCAGGAAAAGAGAAATCCATGATGATGTCGTTTGTCAAAAGACGATGGGGAGCAACTGCATACTCCTTTACATGGAGCAAGGTTTGTCTTAGATCCCAAGTTCCAGATGTACGAAATCTTCAAACAATGAAGTGATCAGTGATTACAAGAAAGTGTGTGCCCAACTATTAGGTAATGTGGATGGACAGGTGGCATACACACAAAAGACGGCATATACTAGCAGAGAAGGAATGTTTGGGGATCCTTGGCATATAGATGCTATCAAGATGATGACCACACCAGTTTGGTGGAAAGAGTACGGTGGAGAAAAAGTGGAACTTCAACATGTGGTTGTGAGAGTATTGTCTGTTGCTGCCTCAAGTGATAGCTGTGAAAGAAATTGGTCTTCATTTTCTTTCGTGCATACTAAAAAACAAAATCGATTAAGTCCTAAATGTGCTGCAGACTTGGTGTATGTATTTTGTAACATGCGACTTATACATAAGCCAACAAAGTTAGCCACACGTGCCACAGAAGAAAGCTTCGGGCACTTTCAAACACATGAAGCAATTGCAAATGAGCTCAATTCTGATGATGAAATGGAATGGAATTTGGAAGATATTGATTCAAAATGCTCAAATGTCAAAGAAATTGATGACATGGTGCCTGTGATTGAGGGGACGGATGAGCTATAAAGTGTGTACTATATTCTCAATTAATTTTGTAATGAAAAAGTTATGTGGAGGTTAGCTTCACAATCACTGCTCTCTCTCTCTCTCTCTCTCTCTCTCTCTCTCTCTCTCTTCCTCTCTCATTGTCTCTCTTTGTCTCCATCTTCTTTCTATCATTGTCAAAAAGAGGTAGGGAGAGAGAACAAAACTTAAACAATTGCAACAACATCCGAACATGTTCATTTGTTCCAACAAATAGAGATTTACATATAAAAAAGAGGCTCTAGTATTAAATCTTGAGATTTAAGATACAAAAAGAGCTTGATATTGTTTGGGAGATTTAATTTAAATCATGGGTTGGATCCCCTAAAAGATCAGATACACGAAATTTTGAATTGCCAAAGGAATCACTTGGACCCACATTGCCTATCTCTTCTTCAATAACAGGCCCATATCTTGCCTCGTACCATGCCAAATTTCTTTCTAGCTCTGCTATACGAGTGCGCAACATGGCTAGGGTCTCTCCTTGACTTGCCAAATCTACGCTTTGGATTGCGAGCTGCTCAATGTCTACGGTTTCTTTGGGCAAATATGTGTAATCTCTCTTGTGAGGAGGATCTTCTTGATTGGCTTCCCGTGCATGAATCTTCTCAACTGGGCGTCTTTTGCGGATGCCTCCTATAGTGGGACGATTGTTCCAATCTACTTTGAGCCACAATATATAATAGCAATAGCATTGTTGCACAAAGTAAATTGCCACTTGATTATTATTTGGTGACGATCTGTATACTTGGATAAATCTTGAAAGGATATTTCTTGCGAGGACAGTGTGTTGCAAATCTGAAACTTTCAAGGGAGCAAAAGCCTTGGCATTTCCACTAAATCAAAATAATGTATTGCATGCAAAGTGATTTGGGCATAGCTGTCTGCATCGCCTGTAATTTAGTGGCTCCCCTTGAAGTTCTGATTCGTCTTCTTGGACGCGGCCAAAGCGCTAAGATCTTCTTGAGCCACTCGAATCTCTTCCTCTTTGTAAAGTTGTTGTGCCATTGCATGATTAAGCAAAGGATCATTAGGCTGCTGTGCATTCTGGTCGGGAGCAATATCTTCCATACCTGAAATGCAAAAAAGTAAACTTCAATGAGACAAGTCTTAGCACTTGGAAAAGAGAGATGGTTTAGAGGGTTTCAGCGATCCAACTTGAAATACTTTAAAACCTTACCTTGAAGAACTTTAAAGACGTAACTGAAAATACGATTAAAGATCTAGTTGAAAATATTACGACACATTGCACACCATTAATGAAAAAAAAATATTGTTACTAGTCTAATTATCAATAGGCCTCAAGCCAGATTCGGTTACAACATGATAGCCGACATTATGGATTCAAACAAAGGCTTAAATCCCATATTTTAGGCCCATCTAAGGGCTTAGAGAAATTTCCACTGGCAAGATGTTTGTTTACATTTCGCAAAAATTCACGCTTGAGAGCCTCACACGGCTCTGGAATACACGCAACCAAGCGTCTAAGAATATATGAGAGACTATATATATAGATGCTTTGGTGAAAGGAGGAGGATTGGTGCTGATATTTTTAGGGGTAGTCCATGGATAATCTTGCTTGAATTGAGCTCTAGTTTGAGGGCTGAGATTTGGCAGCTTGGGAAACGTTGCCAAAGTGTTTGATGGTGTACTTTGTCCCCAGTCCAGATTCCAGCATACACTCCTCGCTTGCCAAAATGTAGTAGAATATTTATACTGTGTAGATCATTGTGAATGAAGTCTTGGCTATGCACAAATTTCATCATCTGCTGAAGAGTGTTGCAGATTGGTAAAATGTTGTCTATGAACTGTTGTACAATTCCAAATGTGTGTGTTGAAACTCTCTGATTGCAGGCTTGCTTCCATCATGATGACATGCGTGAATCCACTGCTCAAGGTGACCTCCATTCCAAAGCTTGAAGATCAACATAGGCCTTTTGCTATAACAAACAAGAGCACGTGGCAATATCATGCCATGATGTTGAACAGTAGTAGTAATTGCTTCCTCTAGCACAATCTGTAATGTCGACTTGCTTCCTATCTGGTCCTTGTAGATCTTTGTCGCATATATAGGATCTTTGAGGAGAGGATGGGCCACTGAAACTTGTTTCACTTTTGCAAAACGTCCTTCACCTAATTGGGGTGCTTGCAAGTGGAAGATAGAATGTTCCCCAAGTAAGTGTAAGACAGGAGGACATGTAGTATCATCCAGGTGTACAACTAAGGGCTCGGCACCTGAAGGAGGAGGCACATCGTCTTCTGTCCTAGGAATTTTTGAAGAGCTTTCGACCTTATCCTTGCTCTTCAGTTCTGAACAAGCTGCATTTGCTCTTTGATCCTTGGTTTGGCTTTGATTTTTGAATAAACCATACTCTCAAAGCTTCTAGTGACCTGGCCTAATAATTTCTTTATTGTGTTATGCATTACTCCATTAGTGCGTAGAGCTAGGTCAAATGACACAACGAATGCACTGCACAGTTTTAGCCAACACTGTTCCACAAGTTCAATGATGAAATCATCAAACTTTGCCTGCAGTGGATCAAATGCCCGATGCAAATGATCGTTTGAAGCTCCATAGAGAGACAAAACTAGAGCATCACAAATGATTTTGCGATACTAACGCGTTAGTTTTTTCTCTACCATGACTGAAACCTGCAAATACATGAAGAAAATATAAGTAAGGCAAATCTAGAACATATACAAATTTGACATATATGATTGTAAATAGTTCATGGACAATAACGAAAAACCTAAACATTTCATGGACAATAATAACAACCAATAAAACGAAAGACCTATACATATATAATTCCTCCCTGCAGTGCGACGTGGTGGTCAGCAATAGCCAAAGACGAAAAACATATAATACCAATCTCTCTACAATGCGACGTAGAAGTTTGCAGCTGTCAAAGATGAACAATTAATAATATCTAGCTCCTCTCTACAGTGCGCCACGGTGGTCAACAACAACTAGATACGAGAAATTTATTGAATCCAATCAACCTGTAGTGCAACGCGATGGTCAGCAGAGCAGCTGTCAAGATTGAAGGATGTAAAATATCTATCCCCTCCCTATAGTGCGACACGATGGTCAACAACAACCAGAGATGAAGAATCTATTAAATCCAATCTTCCTGCAGTGCGACGCGATGGTCAACCAACAACCAAGAATGATGGACTTAAAAACCTTAAATCCCTTCCTATAGTGCGACATGGTGGTCAGCAACAAACAGAGACGAGGAATTTATTAAATCCAATTATCTTGCAGTGCGATGCGATGGTCAGAAACAACCAAGAACAAAGGATTTGACAACCCTAAACCCCTCCCTGCTACAGTGCCACACAATGGTCAGTAACAGATAGAGACGAGGAATCTATTAAATCCAATCTTCTTGCGGTGCAACGTGTTGGTCAGCAACAGTCAAGAACGAAGGATTTGAAAATCCTAAACTCCTCCCTGCATTGCGACATGGTGGTCAGCAACAACTGAAAGAGACAAAGAATCTATTTTATTAAATGTGATCTTCCAATAATGCGACGCAATGTTCAACAACAACTAGGAAGAAAAGATGTGAGATAGCTAATCCCTCCTTGCAGTGCAACTCAGTGGTCACCAAAGAACAACCAGAGACATAAAAGCTAGTGGTACAACCTAAGCTACTCCCTGCAGTGCGACACGTAGGTCAACACTAGTCAAGGACAAAGCGTCTAAAGTCTAACCCCCCTTGCAGTGTGTCACGACGATCAACACAGCCAAGGATGGGTGTTTAAACTTGCAAACTAACACTGAGGTGTGAGCAAAGCTCCACAACAATAGTGCTAGCAAAAAGAACCTACAAACTAACACTAAGGTGTGAGCAAAGCTCCACAACAGCAGCACTAGCAAATAAATTTCACAGCAAAAAAGCATTAAAAAATAGAAGAAGAAATTACCTAACTTGTGAAGGCTCTATTGCTGTCAAAGGCAGCTACTGTGCTCTCTCTCTCTCTCTCTCTCTCTCTCTCTCTCTCTCTCTCTCTCTCTCTCTCTCTCTCTCTCTCTCTCTCTCTCTCTCTCTCTCTCTCTCTCTCTCTCTCTCTCTCTATCAGCAATCGTTGTCGTGACGATTCGTTCAAACTATTGCGGTGACTTTTTTTATAAGGCAAACAGCATTTTGACCAAAATATTGTTCGATCAAAATAATGTTTATTCAGAGATATGTGTATAATACGGCTATACAATGTATAATACCAAAATATACATACAATTTTTGTTATACAGCATATAAATGCAACTTAGAACACAAGTCTATTTTGCATTACATCTCCCTTGTTTATGGTGAGCTTGTGATGGCTTAGCAAATACTCAAGATCGTGTTTATGAGTCCAAGTTAATTAATCTTGGAACCTAATTTTCTTGAGGGATAATCTAACCGACACACACTCACTTGTTTGCACAATGTGTCTCTTTCATTCACCCTAGCTAGCATGATCGCATTCCCATCATCACCTACAGGGAAAAAAACATGTATATAAATGCTAGTGAGTTTGGCGTACTATACCACTTGTAAATCCTCCTGCTTTTTTTAGGGGCTACACAATAACGACAGCTTAGTCAGATAAAAAAGAGATGAAGTCAAGGTTTATTCTCAAAAGAAGATCAATCAAACTTTTTAGGACTTAGCTGATCCAAGAGCAACCAAGATTTACAATCTCTATAATCAATACTTTCATAAGTGCAATAAGCGGCCTCAAAAATACACCACACTGGCACATGCAGCAGCCACCACCATCACCTGGGCATTGAAGAGTAGTGTACCCAAAGAACTGAACTACGCTCAATATCTCCATGAGCAAGTGGTCGAAATGGGGACCGAGAACCCAAAGTACATTGGAGGTGGAGAACTTCTAACAAATATTGCATACAAAGCCATTGGTGCACACGAAAGGTGGCCAGAATCACCATCTCAAAATGAATGGTTGAAATTAAAAGAAGATGTAGAAGAGGAGCTCCCTGCAGCTTCAACCCCCGTGCATCACAACTTGACTAAGAAGAAAGCTCAAGACGGTTTCAGAAGACACTAAACAAGAGCCACCAAAGAAGAAAGGTAAAGCAAAGATGACAAAGGTAGAAAATCCAAAGGATACCAACAGTCAAAAAGCGGCTCGCATTGAAAGACCGATCGAGCAATTCAAGGTTGAACGAGCACTAAAAGGCAACTTCAAAGAATACTGGGTGCCAGATCTAGCGAAGATCGGGGCAGCTCCTCAAGACCACTTGAGGACCAATTTGAGCGCTATATTGGGGCTTACAAAGAATCCAAAAGGGTAATTGAACAACAAAGTCTAGAAGTCTTGCTGAAGAAAAAGAAAACATCAAGAAGAAACTAGAAGAATTGCCAGAAGTGCAAGAGGATCAAAAAGAGGAAGAGGAGAATACGGAGGAGACTAAACTAGAAGAAAAGAAAAAAGTGCCACCATTGTCTTCTCCTACCACCACAAAAACTATACAAAGCCCCCACCCCTCTACATCCCAACTTGAAAAGGCATCTGAACATGTGCCATTGATGAAAGAGAGAAGACGACATATCTACAAGGATCTTCTTGAAGTGGGCCACACCCCTGTAGAAGCCTCCCAAGCAGCATATGGCACAACAATCCCATCAAGAACAAGGAAAGAAGAAACGATGGATAAGAGATTTTAGGCCCGAGTTGTTCTTAGTAGAATACATGAATTGGATCTCTCACCGCCAAGATCCATGAATGGAGGCCGGCTCTATGAGTACCTCAAGGAAGCCTCCTTGTGAGACTTCCAAAACAAGCTCTTTCTGATAAGGGAAGAAGAAGAGCATCCGTATGAAGGGCTGAAAAATCTGCTACTTGACGACGCATCTCCTTCCCAAAGGAGAACTCAAGTTTCAATGGTAGAGCCCCGCCTGAAAGAACAAGAAAGAAGTGAGTCTCCTACCACCTCGGTGGAGATGGCTCCACAAAGACGGCAGGCAAAACGCTCTGCATCACCCCCTAAGCGGAGAAGACCATCGCACACTTCTCCACACCATAATTCAAAGAGGGACAAGAGAAGAAAAAGGGGAGAAAGAGGTCACCCTCTTCTCCATATTCTTCATCCTCTTCCTCTTATGAAGAAAGTGATGGTGCAGACTAGGAGGAACAAGGGAAGAAAAAGGCGAGAAAGAGGTCACCCTCTTCTCCATCCTCCTCAAATTCTTCCTCCTGTGAAGAAAGTGATGGTGCAACTTTTGAATCGCCAAAAAGATTAGGCCATAGGAAATCCTATGCCACGTGGAAGAGGTTGTCCAAGCTCAAAAAGTTCAAAGAGGGAGGAAAGAACATCTCTTTCCTTACCTACAATGGCATCTTTGGTGCTACGGACAAAGTCTTGGCGTTCCTTCAACGATTCGATGGGCGTTTGGAGATGAGGGCTTCACGGAGTCCTCTAAACTACACCATGTAGCTATGCATTTTCAAAAGTCCGCCAGGCAATGGTGGTCTAGCCTACGGGAAAATGGAGAAGCTCCACGAACATGGAAAGCTTTAAGAGCTTCCATCATGAAGCAGTTTTTGGCTATCGATGCCAAAGACAAAGTACTCATAGAATGGCAAAACTTGAAACTCTCTCCCTACAAATCTATTCACAAATATGTAGACAAGTTTTGGGACCTACATCTCAAAGCATTGTCTTTAAACAGATGGATTTTGGAGAGCAAAAACAACAATTTTGTGCGGGTCTAAGTGAAGATATGGTGGAGTATGTTAACTCCCAAAGGCCATGCACCATATTTGCGGTCATACACCATACCATGGTGGCTTCACGAATCAATTTCCAACAAGGGGCTAAGAGAAATCTTAAGCCCACGGAGAACAAGGACCGTAATAATGAGCCTAAGGGGAAGGACACAGTCCAAAAGTCTCCAAAAGGCAATGCCAACAACAACAAAGCTAAGGAGAAGGGAGTTTATAAAGGCAAAAATAAACTCTCTCCTGAAGAGCTTGAACGTTATCATAAAGATAACCGTTGTTTCAAGTGTGGGGAGCAAGGGCATGCCTATCGTGCTTGCCTCCACAAGAATACACAAAATGAGCCTCCTAGAGCTACCTTGGTCAAAATCCAAGAAGAGGATGCTCACCACAAAGGATCTCCTCTATGCCATGCTTGGGGAAATGTAGGAGAACATGATGCTTTTATTCTCTTTGACCCTGGTTCTACTCACAATTACATATCCACAAAGTTGGCCACCAAGCTAGGCATCCAAACCTATGAGATGGGAGATGTTCTACCCACCGGTGGTGCTTTCAAGGGGCAAGAGCGTCTTCAGTCACTCCCTTAATTGGGAAATTGAGGCTCCATGTCCGAAGCTATGTGGACAAAGAGGACTTCTTCATCTCTCCTCTCAAGCATGAGGAAGTGATCCTAGAGTTATCCAATTTTCTCAAGGGATTTCAAGGTGTTTTTATTGACGACACTCCTTGTGAATGACCTCCTAAACGAGGCAATGATGACCATGCAATTGAACTTCTTCCACGAAGTTCACCACATAATAAACCTCCTTATAGAGTTTCTCGAGCTCAACAAGAGGAGATTACGCGACAAGTGCATGAGTTAGTTGAGAAGGGCATGGTTAGGCCTAACTCATTTCCATTTTGTTACCCGTGTTATTAGTGAAAAAGAAAGATGGCACATATTGTATGTGTGTCGACTATAGAGCATTAAATAGGATCACTATCAAGAGTAGGTTTCCCGTTCCACAAGTAGAAGACCTATTTGATAAGCTGCAAGGGTCGACCTACTTCAAGGATTGACCTAAAAGGTGGCTACCATCAAATAAGGATAGTTGATCAAGACATTGTAAAGATCGCATTTCGCACTACGTTTGGTCTACATGAATACATTGTCATGCCTTTTGACTTGACCAATGCACCAACTACATTTAACCGCTTGATGGAGAAGCTATTCAGGCCTCACCAAACCTTTACTGGAGTGTTCTTTGATGATATCATCATCTACTCTAATTCATTAGACGAACACAAGCAACATCTCCAGCTAATATTTGAAGCCTTATGAGAGAATAAACTCTATATTAATCGAAAGAAAAGTGAGTTTTTCTTACAAGAGATTCAGTATTTAGGTCACATTATCTCTCAAGATTGCATCCAAATGGATCCATCAAAGCTAGAGGGAATAAAAGGATGGCCTAATCCAAGGAATCTACATGAACTAAGAAGCTTTATAGATATGTGTGCATATTATAGACGCTTCATAGAAAATTTCTCACAAATCATGGCCTAACAAAGAAAAACGTTAGGTATACATGATCTGCCAAGGAGAACAATGCTTTTGAAAAGCTTAAACAAAAGCTTATCTCTCAAGTTGTGCTTACATTGTCGGATCTCTCAAAGCCATTTGAGGTCCAATGTGACACTTGTGGTGATTGCCCTGGAGCTGTTTTTCTCCAAGAAGAGCACGCCATAGCCTACGAAAGTCGAAGGCTCGACCCTATTGAGCAAGCTCTAGGCATATATGAAAAGAAACTCCTTACAGTTCTACATGCCTTAGACTCGTGGAAGCACTATTTATTGGGGACTCCTTTCATTCTGTGGACGGACAACCAAAGCCTTAAGTACTTCATTAAGCAAACCAAGCTCTCCGACAAACAAATGAGGTGGGAAGATTTCCTTTTGCAATTTCATTTTCATATTGCTGACATTGCTGGCAAGCATAATCAAGTAGCCGATGCACTCTCAACACGGCTGACAGTGAATGAGGTTTCCATAGCAACTCACAATGATCTATCTTCTATGATAGATGAGTACGCTATTGATCTCGATTTTAGAGATGTGATTTTAGCCCTTGCACTAGGGAAGAGAGAGGAACCATTTACCTTACAAGATGGTTATCTTCTCTATGGCAATAGACTATGCATTACTAGCTCACTACGTGAGAAAGTAATGTATGAATCCCATGCTCCTCCTTCTGCGGGGCATAGAGGGATTCAGTCTACCCTAAAAGGGATAGAAACATATTTCTATTGGCCTGCCATGAAAGAAAACATACAAGAGTATAATTCTAAATGTGTGGTATGCCAAAAGACAAAGTTTGATAGAGGAAGCAATCTGGATTGCTTCAACCTTTGCCAATCCGTGATTCACCATGGGAGAGCATATCCATGGATTTTATCTTTGGATTGCCCAAGTCTATCTATGGGAATACGGTAATATAGACAGGTTCAGCAAACAAGCTCATTTTATACTTGTCAAAAAGACTATCAAAGCCCATCAAATGGCAACCCTCTTCATATCACAAATCTTCAAGTACCATGGCTTGCTGATGTCCATAGTGTCGGATAGAGATCCTAGAATGACCATTAATTTCTAGAAGGTCTCTTTGAGAATTTAGGAACGAGGCTAAACTTCTCTTCGGCCTATCACCCGCAAACGGATGGCCAAAGTGAAATAGCTAACCTAAAAATTCTTGATCTACTAAAAGCCTACGTAATGAAATTAGATCAAAGGTTCCAATGGGAGAAGTACTTACCCTTAGTGGAGTATGCCTACAATAATGTTGTACATACCTCCACGAGAAAATCACCTTTCGAGGTAATTGAGGGAAGATCCAAAAGTCCCCTGCTACTTAAGATACACGGGAAGATCTTTGCTGCAGATGAGCATAGCCGAGACCTACAAGAATGTTTACAAAAGATTAAGGATGCTATCTCTATCTCATAGCAAAGGCAAAAGGTTGCTACTGATAAGCACAGAAGAGCCTAAGCCTTTAAAGAATGATTGGGTCTTGCTTAAATTTCCCAAGGCTCGATTAAGGCACACGACAGGCAAGAATCGTATGGGACACCAAAAGTACTATGCTAAGTTAGCAAAAAGGTACTATGGGGGAGATTCTGTCAGATTTTTCCCAGATTTCTCGCCATACTTTGGTTCTTAGCCATTCACTTATGGTTGCAAATATGTGTGACAGTGAGAGACGACGGTCTCTTTCTTGCCGATACTTGAGTTGTTGGCATTGTGGTCACACAAGGCACATTAGACGCCGTTGTTTTAGACGTACGAGACAACAGCGGAGATATATGTGTGATGTAGATATGGCTTTGACACATGTTAGAGAGGTAGTCCCAGTGGCAGTCTATGCCAATGACAGTGATATCACGCTTGTCTCCAGTGTACCTCTTGCAGATTTGTCTATGGTTAGCACACTTTCTCCACAATGGTTACTAGATAGTGATGCTGCTTTCCACATCACACCATGTCATGAGTGGTTTAGCACATTTTCTAGTAGGAGACTTGGTTGTGTGCACTTGGCCGATGGCTCGGTGTGTGACATAGAGGGTGCAGGAGACGTTTGTTTGTCTTTGCCCAGTGGTGGGATCATACACGCTACGTCATGTGCGCTATGTCCTCAGCTGAGATAGAGCTTGATCTCAGTGAGAGAGTTGGCAGCTTTTGGTTGTCAGATACTACTTAGAGAGAAATCTTTCTATATGCATTGTGGTTCATTAGTGATTGCTAGAGGAGCCCGCAACCGCCTGGTGTATTTTATGCATGTGTTTGAGGTTGGAGACAACGTAGTCTCGGTTTTTTCACAACCATGTTTGGAGCAAGAGATGAGGCGTGTCTCTTTTGTAGATGTGCTGCATGGAGAGCGGGTTATGCATTTCTCTTGTGGTGACGTTCACGCAGACAATGGTATCTCTAGGGATGCACAACTTGGTCAGTCATCAGTTGAGGTGACATTAGCTGATCCAAAGACCGATGCATTGTTCTATGATGCGTTTGATATGTTTGAGGGCGACAGTGTCCTTCAGACAACTATGTGTGATTGCAGTGGTGCTGATTTTTTGGTTTTGCAGTCATTCTCAGAAGATTTTCCTTTGCCAGACGATGCTGACATGGTGATGCATAGTCAGGTGGTTCCTGATGAGGATGCATATGGCATTGAGGTTGCTGACAGGGATAGGTTGGCACACATAGTGCATGTTTTGTCAAGTTTCGGGTCTCTCATGTCTGACCTTTTGGTCTTGAGACCTGGTCTTGCTTATGTGGTTGGTGCATATCGGAACACAGCCTTTAGTGGGAGAATGTTAGGTAAAGGTAGTGTGCCTCACCATGCTTTGCCCGTGTCCGTCGGGCCAGTGTTCGATCGCCCACATTCATCTCCTTATTCTTTCTACATACAAAGAATAAGGAGCTCTCACTCACATTCTCACATGGTTCTCACACAGTGAGATTTGGGAGCTCCGGCCCACATCATGTGTACTCTCTCTCTCTCTCTCTCTCTCTCTCTCTCTCTCTCTCTCTCTCTCTCTCTCTCTCTCTCTCTCTCTCTCTCTCTCTCTCTCTCTCTCTCTCTCTCTCTCTCGCCTTCTCACTCTCCGCACACGCACCGCATTTGCGCACTCACATTTAGGAGGGGGGAGTGTTTGCAGATGTTGATGAGGAACATCCATTCTAGCAAAATTTCCACTAAAGCCTTCATTTATAATCTTATGTTGATTACGAGGATTGTATAAGACTCGAGACTCTTGGCAGCCTATCTCCATAACCCAAGGGTTGTAGTGTAGCACGTTTGCATAGTTTCCTACATATCATAGTAATCTTTTAGTATAGTTTAGTCAAAGGGTAATTGATGGTGTTAAAACCACAATAACCATTAGTGTGTGTAATCAATAAATAATTAAAGACTACACCAATCAAGTTTGTATACATACAAGAAAAAGGTGATGCTTTTATTAAGAAGGCTACTATGTACAAGAATCTAAGTATAAAAACTAAGTGTTTGCCTTTTCAATTAATCCAAAAAACACTCGGCTATGCAAGCGCCAATCATGTTACCTACATCCATCATAAACCAAGAGCACTATTAGTTTATGGACTGCAGGTGTCAAAAGATCAAAGCATGTGTTATAGACCTCCACATAGAGAGATTTGAGGACATTAGGGACCTGATTGGTGATGGTTGGAGAGTGGACGGAAGTGTGGGGACCAAGGAGAATTTCTTATATCCTTAGTCTCAGAGGGTTCCATGCTACTGCTTTTAAATAGCATATGGTTGGTAGGTCCATGGTTGAGGAGCAGGCGGTTTTCTGCAACTGTTACGGTGGGTAAGTGGGGTGATGGGGTTTTAAAGAAAGTGGGTTATTACTTCCATGCGAGGTAGTGGAATGTTCCACACATGCGGTACTATCCTCAAGTACCTTTGATATCCAAAACCCATTTACTCCCATGATGCGCTACCCTTATTGGGTTTAAACCAAGCTTTGTAGGATCTGCCTTATAAGTATCTAAGCTAGTGGTCCCGCATTGAAGTATTGTAGGAGGTCCCACAAGGGGCACTAGACCCCAAAGGAAAACAATGCTCACCATTGAGCAGTTGTAAGATCGTTGGGGTATCATGGATCTCTAATTGATAGTTGAGTAGGTATCCCTTTACTAGCCTCCAAAGTTTGACTCTTTCAAAACCATTGGCACAAAAGTTTTGTACAAGCTTCTTAATATCTTGGGCTACACATAGTATTGAGGAGTTGGAAAATAGGATGGGTTTGATTTGGGCCCATCTTTATGGTCTATTGCTTCCTTTGTGGATGTACTTGAAGATTTGTATTGGAAAATTAAAATCCTTATCCACCTTTCTTTAATCGGCCACCACAATCTCAAGTTGCATGCTTAGGAATGTGGTTTCATTTCCTATCCCATCTGTGAACGATGTTGCATTGTGGTCAATTTCTAGACAAAGGGGGGTAAATTGGATCTTGTTGAAGAAAAAGGGTATGGTTATGATTGTTGATCCATAATATGTCATCAAAAGCATCTGACTTCCTTTTGAAGTAGTGTGAGATTGTTGGGAGACGTAGCAACGACCTAATCACAACCCACACAAAATTATCAAATCCGTGGATCGGAAACCCGGCTAGGGCATGGAAGCACGAGCATCGGATGAATAGAAATAGAGGATTCAAGAGAACACCTCTCCAATGCAAGTAGAGATTAGCCACGGCAAGACTAACTATAATCATACTCTAATCACTAATCAATCAACTCCTACACACATCAAGTCCACTGAAGTCCGACTTACCATAGACTAAAAACCCCATGCACACTAATGATAAGCACGCACTAATTACATTGGTGTTGGCCTCTCCAATCACCACATGTCAATCACGACACTTCATCAATAGCTACACACACGAGGTGAATGGTGCTAGAGTTTCATAAAACCTATGTACACACAAGCAAACAATAGGGCACACACACTAATTACAAGATTAAGACCCAACTTAATCAACCTAATTAGTAATGCTAAATATCACAAATCGAATACTTATAAAAGCATGGGAGTGGTTAATAGCAAGAAGTACATACCTCTCTCATATCTAAAATAATGAGAGTGTAATACTACTTCATGATATAATGAAATGTAGAGAAGAAGTAGACTAATGAGAAAATAGGAATTAGATTAATCAAACAAAGCTTACTCTAATTACAAATAGATTAACATAGCCTCTTAAGCATGGACAGTAAGCTCAAGGCTAGGCCATAGAGTGAACACTCAAGAGAGAGGAAGCTCTCAAAAGTGGATCCTCAAGAGTGGATACTCAAGAATGAAGCCTCTTTACATAAAGGCTTTCATCACAATCCCTTCTACTATGGGTTTAAGCTTGAGCCCTCTAGCTACCATATACAACTTTGGAACTCCCAATGAGCCCAAGACTTATACAAAGTGAGTTGGAAATATTATGCACAACCATAGCATATCTCCCGCTTAATGCATATTCGGTGTAGCTTGCGTTAGCGGCTGCTAACATTCCCCCCTTCCTAATTTGGTACACGTCCTCGTGTGCCGGTGAAGCAAAACACGGTGACATGGTAGAAAGCATGTCCATGGAAGAAATGTTGAGCTGCAAATCATAAGAACAAGTAATGAGCATCAAAGACCAACAAGGATACAAAACATGCAGTACAATAAATAATCATGAAAAGTGAATTTTTTGCTTCTAAAAGATGGGTGAGTCATAGTCAAAAAACTAGACAACAAAAAGAAAAAAAACACGTAACTCAATTTGCTACCAACTGTTGGAAATACGGAGAGAAAGAGTGAGAGATCACCTTTTGTTGGTGGGGTTTGCAGAAACTCCAAGGGAGGTGTCTCCTCCATTGCTTTTTGTCTGTCAAACTCACTCTGTCTCTCTCCCTCTCTCTCTCTCTGATAGTAAGGAGTCCCTCTCTCTATCTCTCTCTCTTAATATGTCTCTCTCTCTCTCCTTCTCTCTTTCTATGGTTCTCTCTCTCTCTCTCTATCACTCTCTGGCAGTAATGAGGCTCTCTCTCTCTCTCTCGCTCTCGCTCTCTCACTCTCTTCTCTCTCTCTCTCTCTCTCTCTCTCTCTCTCTCTCTCTCTCTCTCTCTCTCTCTCTCTCTCTCTCTCTTTTTCTATGGTTCTCTCTCTTTCTCTCTCTCAAAATCACACTTATAACGGATACACACGACAGCGCCCCACCTGTTACTATAAAACAGAATATAATTGCATGTTGTCGCACGTGCGGTCATTATTGAGACCGTATACTTTTGTACATCATATATAGAGGTCATGAGAGAGAAAAACCACACCTCGTGAGAGAGAGAGAGAGAGAGAGAGAGAAAGAGCCGTCGTCTGAGTCTCCGACAGCAAGCCGACCCATCTTCGACATAACGAAGGTCTGCGTCCTTAGAAGGTTTGGCCCTCTCTCTCTCTCTCCCTCTGCTTCTGAAATTTCCCTCTGCCTTTGCCTCTATCTCTCTCTCTGTTTCTGTCAGAGTATATTGCATATCTAGCTCTGTCTTAACAAACAACACACACATACACACACAAATACAACACACACACACACACACACTCACAGACACACAAATATAACATACACACACACACATACAGACACACACACACACACACACACACACACACACACACACAGAAACAAATATAACATACACACAAACACAAAGAGACACAAATATAACATACACACAAACACACAGAGACACAAATGTAACATACACACACACAGACACACACACACACACACACACACACACACACACTCACAAACACACAGACACACAAATATAACATACACACACACACACACACACACACAAATATACCATACACACAAACACACAGAGACACAAGTATAACATACACTCACACACAGACACACACACTCACAAACACACAGACACACAAATATAACATACACACACACACACACACACAGCCCCTCTCTCTCTCTCTCTCTCTCTCTCTCTCTCTCTCTCTCTCTCTCTCTCTCTCTCTCTCTCTCTCTCTCTCTCTCTCTCTCTCTCTCTATACTAAAGGCGCGCGTAGAGAGGCACAACCGGTGTGCATGTCTCTATGCGCGTCTTTAGTACTGTGCATCCACCAGTGTATGTGTTTATGTGTGTATGTGTGAGTGTTATAGAGAGAGGATGTAAGGCGATGAAAAGAGAGACAGAGAGAGTCTTTCTGTTACCTTATACTAACGGCGCGCGGAGGTGTTTTTTGAGGTCAAAACATGCTCCACGCGCGCCGTTAGTAATGGGAGTCTCTCACTCTCTCTCTCTCTCTCTCTCTCTCTCTCTCTCTCTCTCTCTCTCTTTAAATATGCTAAGCTATAGAAAGGAGAGGGAGAGGGAGAGAGAGAGAGAGAGAGAGAGACTCCTCTATTTGTATACAGTGAAATGGCTAGAACAAAAGCCACTACAAGGAAGGCAGGCAAGGGAACAGGATTAGCAGCTAAGGCAAGTAGCAGATCTGCAACCCCAAAGAAGAGACCTGGAAAACCCAATAAAATTCTGAAAGGTCCAAGGGTGAAGAAGTTACAAACCTGCATGGGACTTTTCAGAGAAATCAGAAAGGCACAAAAATGTGTATATTTATGCATACCAAAGCTGCCCTTTCAGAGGATGGTGAGGTCCATATGTGAAGAAGCTACCTGGGGCACCAAAAGGTGGAAGGTGGTGGCATTGATGGCTCTACAAGAAGCAGCAGAGGACTTCCTACTGGAGTACTTCAGTGACATCACCATTGTTGCAGCCCATGCCCACAGGGTTACTATAATGGACAAAGATAATGAGACATTGAAAAGAATAAGGTGGAGGTATGACAAACTACTGGTCCCCAATGTCTGCAGGGATAAGAAAATGAGGGAAATTTTGTTATACCCCCCTAAGCTAGTGCCACAACTCACAGTTGTAGATGTCACACATGATGTGAATACAAGGGCAAGGGCAGAGACTATTGCTCGCCAAACAGAGGACATGAGGGACGCAGAGCTTAAGGAGAAAGCAAAAGTAGCAGTGGAGTCCCAGAGGCAAGCAGAATGCAATGTGACCCTGTCCATAGAGGTAAGCAATCAAGAAACTCTACTTTCAATGAAGGATGGTTTGCTTGCAAAGATACCATTTGTAGATGGAGCCAGAAAGCTAGCTCTGAAAAAAGTGGACATTAATTTATTGCAGAATCCAGATGCTTAGATTTCAAACACAATTATCTATGCTTGTCTTAAGTAAGTGTTACTATCTTGCTAGCTTTGAAAACTCAGATAATAGGTTTGCTAACTCAGGTATACTCTCTGCAGCTTGATCAAAAGTCAACTCCCACTGCACACCCACACGGAGGTGTTTCTTCTTGATCCACAAATGTCAGTGATTATTAGACAGAAGAACAGTCCATCTGGGACCTTTGAGAGTTGGTTTCTCCACTGTGCTATGCTGGAAGTTACTGTCATCATCTTTCCATATGAGAACAACCATCACTGGAGTCTCATATGCCTTGATGTTGACCAACCAGCAGTGTGGGTGTTCAATTCAATAAAAGGAACCCACCCTGAAATTAGGTTGTAAGTGTTATGTATCAGAAAGTGTTTCTTATAGATATCCATGTAAATTTGAAGCCTCAAGCTAACATCTTGATAGTGCTTTTTTAGTTGTATAAAGAGGTTGTTGCTTGCCTATGGCAAGCTATGTGGAAGGTATGAACTATACAAGGCCCCAATAAAAGATGTACCTGTCCCAAATCAAACCGATGAAAATTCTTGCGGCTGGAGATGTCTTCTCCATGCAGAATATGTCCTGCAAAGCTACTTTGCATTAAAACCTTTCATGACTAAGGTAACCATTTGGCAATGCATTCAGTCAGTTTTGGTTTAGTTTATATAAGAATTCTCACCATGTGGTCTTTCAATTTTGCAGAGTGCTTTAAAAAACTACACATATGATTATTTGCAAAGATACCGGGTAAGTTTAATACAACACCTGCTTACAATGTCTAGCCCCAGAGAGCCTGAAGATAGCGGCTTGGATGACCGCACTATTGATATGACAATACATGACGTGCCACCACGACAAACCCCTGCATCCGATACAGTGGAATCACAACGGGCTGAGGGGGTCATATCAGCAGAAGATGAAAGAGCCGAGGATGAGGAAAGGTCAAATGAGCATATGGAAGGTGCTAGTGTACAACCAGAGGAGACAATGAAAGAGCCAAGTCAGCCAGTGGAGGAGCCAAAAGAGCCAAGTCAGCCAGTGGAGGAGCCAAAAGAGCCTATGGATGAAACCCAAGATGAGGAAAGCAGGCCTATAGATGAGCAAAAGGATATGGATGAGGAAAGTAGGCCTAGGGATGAGCAAACTGATATGGATGAGGCAAGGATGGATGAGGCAAGAATGTATGAGGCAAGCCGGTCAACCGAGGCAGAGGAAAAGACCTTGGAGGAAACCTTGAATGAGGCAGAAAGAGCCATGGGGGAGACCCCTGATGAAGATGTGAATGATGACTATGAAGATGTGAATGATGAAGCTAAAGTAGAGGAGAGCAACAACGACATCAACACTACAGAGACCCAGTATAGACCCTTGCTACCTGTAGATACGGTTGTTCCGGTAATGTCTATTCACGTATGGAAAAATATGTTCAGCTTCTAACTACTTATATGTACTTGTCAACTTTTACAGAGGTTGATTATCTTGGACCTCAATGGATTGCTGCTGATGCGCGTGCCTCTCGGTGACACAGAACCCTTTGAGGATTTGCAAACGTTTCGGATGGGAACTTGTCGAGTCGTGGTTTGTCCAGGAACCAAGGAATTTATTCAGTTTCTTCTTTCGCGCTTCAGAGTTGCCATATGGTCTTCAATGCAAAGGCAAAACTTGTCGTCACTAGTTACAATAGTTTGCACTGTATGCGGCGCTCACACGTCAGATTTTGCCTTTTTGTATGATCAAAGAAAATGCGTTACCGTCGAGGGCCACTACCACCCTAAAAAACCACACTTACCTCTTTTGTATAAACCGTTTAGCCAAATCGGTGTACCCTTTGATGCAACTAATACACTACTGATTGATGATACTCCTGAAAAGGGAGAACTAAATCCTTTGGGAACAACTATCCCACCACCTTCTTTCGAGGGGCATTCCTTCGATTTTTACCTTAAAGACATTCTGATTCCATACTTACAGAAATTGTATCTCAGTCCACTGTTCACGGACGAGTTTGTACTTTCTAATGAATTAAGATGACTCTTCTATCATGTCTTTGTCTTGTCTAACATTGAGAGAGAGAGAGAGAGAGAGAGAGAGAGAGAGAGAGAGAGATTTGACATGGTAAAGAAATGTATTTCAAGCACACTTATTCACAGGGCACAATTGGCAAATGAGCTCAAAAAACTTCATGTATTGAAAGTCATTTGTATACACTTGGGTTCACAAGAATATCTGTTACATTGACACTACTTCAACCCGACCATCCAACTCTTTGCACAAAATATCTTTTTCCCTTCGCCGCATCACCTTACGGCCAGCTAGGAAAAAGGAAAAATCTGATAGGTCCCTGTCCATTGACTCTTCAATTATGTCATGCCGCAACTGCTGAAGACTGCATAGCTCCCTTATTGTAACCACCAACAGTAGGCCATGCTCTTTATCAATCACTTCCACATCCACAGCGGGATTATCTTCCAAACCTGCAGAAACGTGGTCCATAGGAATGCACTTACCATTGAGCATTTGTGATCGCATATACCAAAACGAGAGTAACAGTGATTGGCTTTCAATCATGTACTTGACAACTAGAGTATCAAGCGCGACCTCGCACCGTAAGCCAATCTCTTCCTTTACATATCATCCTCTGTCAAGAAGTTTGTCACAGGATAACTGCTGAAATGACTTGCACATGAACATAGTTTTCGTAACACGGATGTTGTAGCTATGAAACAACTCTATGAAGAGTGCAGTAGGACAAAAGTTTGCAATTCTAACCAGTTTGGTGGGAATAGAGCTACGTAGAGACCTCTGTATATCCTTGTAGAGCTTACTTCGCATTGCCTCCACCATTGTTTCCTCGGGAACTGGCCAGTCCACAGTGTTCCAATCGGTTGGTAGAGGCACTTTCACCAACATGCCATTCTTATTCCCTGAGCTGAGTTGGTAGAAGTGGTCATAAAAAAATATTCCTTCATCAACCAAGCTTTTGTTGCTCCTCCTTGAATACTGTAGAGAACCAATGTGGGCATGAACAACAAGGAAGAGGCCTATTATGCACTCCACAGGCTCCCATTACTCATAAGAAGAGGGATAAACATCTGCAATATATATAAGAAGAGTTAAACTAAGAGTATCAATAAGTAAAAATGACAAATCTAATGTAATTGAGCTGTGAAGAATGGAGACATTGCTCATAAGAAGAGGGAGAAACATTGCAAAATATATAAGAAAAGTTATAATGAGAGTATCAGTAAGTTCAGATGTCAAGAGTACTTACAGATCAAATGAAGTTCAGATGTCAAGAGTACTTACAATTGCAATGTGGTTGATGTATATCTGATATATTTCCACCGTTTGCTATCACGTCTGGATGGGTAAACACATGCTGAACAAGAACTTCCTTTATTTCAACTTTGAATCCAACACTCTGGCCTTCCATACCACTAGACCTCTTGGGTCTTCTTGGTTGCATGAGGACCCATGAACCTTTGTTTATCCTTTGTCCAACCCATTGGTTCTCTACACTTATTGAAGTTGATATTGTAATTGAGGATATGCTACTACTTGGCCTTCTAGGCAAAGTGCAACTGTTGGTTGTTGGTGTGAGAGACAGTAAACACCTGGAGCTTCTTGGGCGAGAAGACGTGGAAGCCATAGCTCTCAGAGAAAAGATTTAGTGGAGGGAGATTCACTTTGAAAGCATTCTAATGGAGGGAAAGTGTTTTAGAATTCCAATATCTTGTGCGGGCTTAATGGTCACCCTCCAGTACGTTAATGACCATAAGAGAATATCGGAAGTGGGACCACTGGCAAGCACCTAACAGCTCGGTAAAAGGAAGGAAATTACAATGCCACAATCCTAGATTTGTGAAATTTTTATGCTATTTTCCTATTTTTTGAGTCTTTCCACGTACTTTCCTACGTAACGTAGCCTTCGTGCTCATTGGACGCGCTCTATTTTTCTCTCTCTTCATATGGCCCTCCAAATGACCTCCGAAATTTCCTAATGCAAGGGTTTTGGCGTCCGTATGGCTCAAAAACAGTCAATTTACAGCGCATACACAGCGCTGAATTCGCACTTGTATGGTGAGGTTATGACCCTCATCGGTGCCTGCTTTGGAGTAGCAGCTAGCTACCCCTGTTCTTGCTCAAGGAGGCTCGTGCCTCAGCACAAAAGCATGAAACCACACAAATGTATATCAGTCAAATGAAGAGCCCTCTTGTGGGGCATCACATAACTGCACGTAGGGGGGAGAGAGAGAGAGAGCAGTGTGTAGCCTGCAGGGCATCACTCCTAGCACCACATTGTGCATGAGAGGGAAAGAAAGCACTCCATAGCTCCTAACCCGTGACAAAAACCAAAATGAGGCCTCTCCCAGCATAAAATTCAGCGCCACTTCTTGATGGAGAAAAAGTACACAAAAATGTGTCACTTGGCGCATTTACAAGCATTTGCCTGTTTCGGGGTTGCCGCCTAAAAATCTCCCGACTGCTTGCCCAGTTGACTTCGTGGCAGAGTTGTAAAGTGTTCCCCTTGTCATACCGATGGTAATGACGCGAACACATTTCACGGCCCAAAATAGCAGTTCCCTAAATTTTAGGAGATGCTTCCGTTGGGCTCCCACTGGTCATCTGACCATCTATCCTCATTGGGACCACATCCAAAAGTGCAATGTGGCCCAACTGTCGGATACTTTCTGTTAGTAGTCCCACCTTGACTTTATGTCTTTATTGAGTTCACTTCCTAGTATCCGCCAACTTGCTAAGGGCGACGTGGGGGCCTACATGATCTTGCTCTGAGCCTAGACATCCTCTCACTATACAAATTCCAGTGCCGACCACTTCCCGTCTGCGGGTGAAACTACCGTTTACATTGGCCATACAATGTCCGACCGTTTGCTACTTCAAAAAGAGGGTCGCAAAAATAAAACAAAAATCAAAGAAACCAACAACTAAGGTTAGCCACGTCCTCGTGACATAGTTAACAGCTGCCACGTCCTCGTGACATACCCCCCTCTTGAAATCGCAAACGTCCTCGATTGCATACCATAAATACATGCCATTGATGATCTTGTGCTATCAACACTCTTTTATCATCACATGTATCCGCAAGAAAGGTTGTACACATAGATACAAATGACTTAATGAGACCTTTATACTTTTGTCATTTCCATCTATTACACTGAATTTGGTGAAGCTGCAAGGTAAAGCTGCAATACATTTGGTGACTCTGACAGTTCATGCTCTTCCATCCACTTTGCATCCATAGGCGGATAGTTCTTGAACTTCACCAAATAGCGTCTTGCAACTTGTCCTTTAACTTTTCTGTCCTTATGTGCCAAATCTTGCTCAGGTACCAGGATCTCATCAAGTTCCTTAACTTTTGGCTGATCCTCATATGGCATATCTTCTGGCACATCACCCACGAAGGGTCTTAGAGGAATCACGTGAAACGCATTATGAATCTTCCACACATCGAGCAATTTCAGTCTGTAAGCCACATCGTTGATCTTGTCAAGCACTTGAAAAGGCCCATAGTAACGCATATTGAGCTTAGGAAACAACCGTTCCTTGCCCTTCATTTTCTTTAACCTCGTCTTTTTGAACCTTAACAAAACCCAATCACCAAATGATAACAGCAATTCACGACGGTGACGATCAACAACCTTTTTCTGCTTTGCCCGAGTCTTCTCCAAGGCAACTTTAATTTTCTTATACATTTCATCCATGTTCTCAACATATCGATCTGTCTCGAAGATCTTTTCCTTTGTATGCAAAATGGGAGGAATCTTTTTGCCGCCTTCAACAATCTCAAAAAGTGCTTTGCTAGTAGACAAATGCACCGTATTATTGTACGCATACTCAAGCATAGGCAAATATTGTTTCCACTTGCCCTTATTATCTCACACATAGCATTTTAGCAGATCTAAAGTAGCATTAGCCTCTTCTGACTGTCCATTAGTTTGTGGATGAAATGAAGACGAGAACTTGAGCGTAGTGCCCATGTTCTCAAACAATTCTCTCCGGAACAAACTGGTCATACGAGGATCACGATCATTGATAATCGATTGTGGCATACCATGGTACTTAAACACATTGTACATGAACAAGGTGCCATCTGATCAAATTTTATCTTCTTCCTGACAGGGTTAAAATGGGCCTGCTTGCTGAACCTGTAGATAATGGTCCATATACCATCATTCCCTGTTGGCGTTCTTGAAGGATCAAAGATAAAGTCCATAGCTATGCTTTCCCATGGCTTATCCGGAATCAAAAGTGGTTGTCACAACCCTGGTGCCTTTTGCCTATCAAACTTGACCTTTTGGCAAATTATGCATGCTCGCGCAAAGGCATCCACATCCCTCCTCAAGGTAGGCCAATAGAAGAATGTCTCTACCGCTTTAATTGTCGCATCAATACCATGATGCCCTGCATACAGTGGGACATGACTCTCTTCCATGACCTTATGTCACAATGGCCTAGTGACACAAAGTTTGTCATGCATCATCATAAAACCATCTATGAGGAGGTAGTGCTCATGATGTTGCCCCTCTTGCAAATGTTCAAAGATCCTTGCAAAATCTTCATCAGTAGCATATTGTTCCTTCATGTCATTTAACTCATGATGATAAGGAATTGACACAGCTGAAATTTGTGGCTTCCTTGATAACGCATCAGCCACAACATTCTTCTTCCCTTCCACATGCATAATCTGGAGTGGAACATGGAAAAAATGTTTGCCCATCACATATGGTTTTCAGATAACTTTGGCTGTGTCAAGAAGTATCGCAAGGTCTGATGATCTGTTTGGACAACAAAATCAGCACCTAAGAGGTAATGCTTCCAGCTAGAAAGCGCATGAATCATGGCCAAGAGCTCTTTCTCATAGACTTGCATAGTGCTCTCTGGCCCTTGCAAAATTCGGCTTTCATAAGCTACTACCCGTCCATCTTGCATTAGCACTGCTCCGATGCTACTGCCACACGCATCACACTGGACCACAAATGACTTCCTAATATTTGGCAAAACAATTACTGAATCTAAAGTCAACTTTTCCTTTAAGAGACTAAAAGCTGAAATTTCTTTTTGGGTCCATCTGAAAGTGACCTCTTTCTTTTGCAACGCGTAAAGAGGCGATCCTATCTCTGCAAAATTTCTAATAAATCTTCTATAGTAGGAACACAATCCCAAGAAGCTTTTGACATTGCACAAAATCTTCAAGTCTGGCCATGTCTTAATAGCTTCGACCTTTGCGGGATCCATTCTGACACCATCCTTTGAGACTATGTGGCCAAGAAAGTGAATCTCTTCAAGGAAGAATTCACTTTTCCTAGGATTGACAAGTAGCATGTGACTGTGCAGCTCTTTGAACACAATGGTCAAGTGACGCATATGCTCCTCTTCATTCTTCGAATAGACTATCATGTCATCGAAGAACGTCCCAACAAACTGTTGATGCGAGCGGAAAATCCGGTCCATCATTCTGTTGAACGTGGCAGGAGCATTTGTTAGACCAAACGGCATTACTAGAAACTCATAAAGACCAAATGTCGTTCTAAACGCAGTCTTGTGCACATCCTCTTGCCTTATACGAATCTAATGGTACCCACTCTTAAAGGTCTATCCTGCTAAAAATTGCAGCACCCTCTAAACGATCGAGAATATCATCAATTCGAGGAATAGGAAACCTATTCTTGATGGTATTCTTATTCAAAAGACGACAATCAATACACATGCGCCATGAGCCATCCTTCTTTTGCACTAGGAGCACTGGGGAGCAAAAGGATGAAGAACTAGGCTGAATCATCCCCTTCTCTAATAACTCCTCAACCTGGCCCATAATCTCTTTCTGCTGCGCCGCACTAACCCTGTAGGGAGTTCTATTTGGTGGGCTACACCCTGGCACCAAATCTATCCGATGGTCCTCAGGTCTCTCTGGCGGAAATTGTAATGAATCAGAAAAACAGTCACTAAACTTTTGCAAAAATGATAACCTTTCTTTATCTAACACAGATAAATTAGACTGATCACTATCTGAGACATCATGTCACGTGACACATCCAACCCTATGTGTCTACATCATAGCAAGGGTTGAGTCAGTCCAGTCAGTTTCGATTAGAAGTGATCTGGCACTTTTGTGAGTCTATTCGTAAACCGTGCATGTCCAGTCACTTAGTGTAGATGCATATCCTCTGGTTGCACACAGCATGATCATAAGCATTTCCATCAGAATCCATCAGAATCGGTTAGGGGAATTTTCCAGTGCATTTAGCCTATTTTACCTATTTTTGACATTTTTCACTTATTAATTTAAGTGACTTTCCAACAAAAGTAGGTAGCGCAATTTGGGTAAGAAAATATATAAGCAAACCAAAGTTAGCACTAAATCATAGAAGAGGCAACAGGAGCCAAGCTCAGCAGGCAACTTCTCAACAAGACCTTGGCGGTTTTCCCCACCAAGCAAGAAGGACCTCCCTTAGCATTTTTGACAGAGGCATCCCAGCCTGGCGTTTTGCATCATCACACCATCGCCAGAACCCCCAGCATACCTAGCGTTTTGCATCAACAAGGAATCGCCAATAGAAACCAGTTGACCTAGCGTTTTTGCCATCAGCTTCCCTAGCGTTTTTGGACCAGCTTCCCTAGTGTTTCTCGATCCCAACATATGCAGAAGTTCAACGATTTTCAGCATTACAAGACCATCAAGATCAGCCCAAAGAAGTAGCAGATTTAGCCTGGAAAGAACATCAGTTTTCAGCCTTAAAGAACCTCAGTTTTCAGCCCTAAACCTGCAGAATTTCAGCGACAAAGACCCACAGAAACAACCCCAAAAATCAGCGTTTTTGGACCCGCAACAGATTTCAGCGCATAGCGTTTTTGGACAGCAGTAGAAAGATTGCATATTTCAGCCCTTAGGTCAACTTCGTCATCACCGTCGTCATCTTCAACATAGCCTAGACTTGCATCAGTCTCATGCATACCATTTGTACCAGATTGTGCAATCATAAGTAGACCACTCTCGTCGACAAGAGTGGGGCCTTCGGAGGAGGGTTTTACAACGTCTGGTGTCATATCTCTCTTATCTCTCTATCTCTCAGTCTCATACACTTGCACGCACAGTGTCCATTCACTTTGTTTGTGATCATAGCATTCTCTCATTAAGACGGAAGGCTCTACCTTCCATAAGAACAAAAGGAACCTTGAGCACAGTTCGGAGCACTCATCTTGAGCAAAGCGCAAACATTCATTCTGTTGCACCTAACATTGGGTATCAGAGCTTTGTCAGTGTTCTGTATCACTCAAGGAAAGAACCACAAGAACCACATAATTTTTTTTGCTTGTTGCGGTCGCACGAACCCAAGTTCACTTGGGCGTGTCAATTCCTAATCGTGTTTTTGAAGGGTGACAGGAATTCCAGGAAAGAAGGGCTTGTCCAGCCTCCCCTTGTGTGTCTTTTCACTCATTGAGAGCGGACCATGCACTTAGCGGCCGGCCAATCGACGTGAGGTGGGAAAAAGCAACCTTGGTGTGAGCGCAAGGCCGCCAAGGGGTGCACCCACGAAAAGGAGTAGAACTCGGGTGAAGAGAAGATCCTTCTCAAACGCGGTTTGCAAGCGAAAGAAAACCTCAAGAACCTCAAGACCCTCAAGAACCCAGAAACCCAAGACCCTCAAGAACCCAGAAACCCAAGACCCTCAAGAACCCAAGTCCCTCGTGGACTTAAGAACCAAAGATCATAGTACATGGTCGTCACCCGAAGCGGAATGGATACTTCACATATAGGTGATGAGCATGAGAGAGGAATTTTCCCTACCAAGATATTTTTACGACCCTCCCCCTTCGCCATCTACGCCACAAAGTGTACCAAACCCTATGGAGGCAATGGTCAAGCAGATGATGGACATGATGGCCAAACACGAAGAGACTCGCATGAACATGATGGCCCAACAACAAGAAGCGAATCAAATTGCATTGGCACAACAAGAAGCAAATTACATTGCTTTAGAACGCGAGCGTGATAAACGAAACAAAAGAAAAGCAGAAAGAAAGGCTGAGCGTGAAGCTCAAAGAGTGGCCTTGGAAATCGAGCGTGAGGCTCAAAGAGAACTACGTACTCAAGAATTGGTTCTACAAGTACTTGCTTCGAAGTTCGAACCAGCCAAAGATCGTGGGAGTTCCTCAAGTGGCGCAAGCCATGATGTGGATTCCAACCATCCAGTCACAGAGAAGTTGACTTTCAGTAAGTATGATGGTAAGATGGATGCTACGGTTATTCATTCTTGGTTGCATCAATTTAATGCTTATTTTGCGACAACTAAGAAGATAGGGAATAGCAAGGTTTTGACGGCAGCTATGTACCTTGCGAGTGATGCCATCAATTGGTACCACGCATGGCAAGAGGCACAGTTAGCCGTGCACCTAGAGGAAGCCCACGAATTCACGTCCCTTTCCTTCAATTGGGTTGATTTCCAAGACAAGCTCAAGGTGCGGTTTATGCCACCTCGGTACCTCGCACAATTGAAGGGCGATTGGCGCGCTCTCAAGCAAAATGGTATGCCAGTTATGTCTTTTTCTAATCTTTTTTTGCAGCTAGGTACCTAATTACGCAAGTCGGATGATGAACGCAAAGAGGCATTCCTTTATGGATTGGAGGAGTATATCAAGTACGATGTCGAGGTGCTCGATCCAATCAATCTCAACAAGGCGGTAGCGATTGCTTTCGCACAGGAGATGAAGCACAACAAGGGAAAGCCTAAGGAGAACAAGACTTCCACAAGTACCTCAGACTTCTTAGAACCCTCAGAATGGTAAGAATGGTAACTCTTCTAACCAATCTTCCAACAGTCTCTCAGAAAAGAATTCTTCCGATGAACCTAAGGGTAAGGCTAACACAATTTCTAAACCTAAGCTTACTCCAGATGAAAAGGTAGCACAAGGAGGATGATACATCACGTCGGAAGAGCAAAGCACTTATTCTAAGGAAGGTCGTTGTTTTCATTGTCACATTAAGGGTCACATAAAAAGAACATGTCCTAAGCTTGAATCGAATGAATCTAAAGAATCCATAGAACCCACTTCCTCTGTCAATGCAATTAATGATACACGAGTGTGCCCCAAGTTTCTCTTGACCCTCCCATTGATGATTCTCTCATTAAATGTTATGGTCAGGTGTCAGGGCAGCGTTTTGTCATATTGTTTGACCCAGATAGTATGCATGATGTGATCAGACCCTCTCTTGTTGAGAGAGCCCGCCTAGAAGTTAGTCAAAGATCTCCTCTCGAGGTCTCTGGCTTTGTTCCCGGTATGGACGCTCTCATCACAAAGGAGTGCCTTGGTGTATTGTTTGCAGTTCAACAAGCTGCCTTCACTAGGAGATTTGTTGTGTCTCCTCTCTTGAATGTGATATGATTTTGGGCATTCGATGGTTTCGTGATGTTAACCCTCTCATTGATTGGGAGGCTAACACTTTCACTCTCAATGCCAAAAGTGATTCTCCCATTGTCATTCATGGAGAGAACATTGTTCATTCTCCCTCTCTCATTGTTCATTCTCCCTCTCTCATTGCTAATATGTAGGACAAGATTGAAAGGATTCAGGAGAAGGATACTCTCTCAGTCTCTTCTTTTCCAAAGCATGACACACAGGATTTGAATGATGATGATAAGCATGATGATTTGAATGATAATGATTTGCATGATGATTTGAATGACAATGATTTGCATGATGATTTGGATGTTAATGATGAGCATGATCAAGATGTGATTTCTCACAAGCATGATGAGTTGCATGAAGAAGATGTGATTGTTCACAAGGATGATGAGTTAGTTGATGCTTTGTCTAGCGAAGCTAACCTCGTTGCAGATTCGATCAATCACGAAGGATCGATCTTGGCTCTCGAGTCAAGGTCCAAAGAACCCCCTCAAGGAGAAGCGATCTTGGCTCTCAAGCCTAGGTCCAGAGAACCCTTACAGGAAGTATTATGTGTTCGCATGATTGATACGCACGCATTGTTCGAGTGTTTCATTCGTGATCGTTTTCTGTATTTTAGTCAGCGTCTTTATGTGATCCCTTTTCCTAGGCATGACATATTGTACGTTGAGCACGTTTCTCTCATGAATGAGCACGAATGTACGCGGATTTTTCATGAAAAGCTGAAAAGTATGTATGTAAGGAAGTCACATTCCATGTCTCTTCCTTGGCATGACATAGTACCCGAAAGAGCACATGAAAGTATGAGCACCAAGCATGGGCATTTCCGTTGTGAATTGCCATAGTTGATTGCTCTAGATCATCAGAGAAAGATTCGATCTCATTGTTTGCATATGTTTGATGAACGGTTTGTCACTCCGTCTCTATGTTCATCTACATTGCATACACTATCTTTTAGGAAGACAAGATTTTTTTCCACTCACTTTACATGGAATGGGTATGTTCATATTTTTGTGTTGAAAATAGTTTCAGGAATTTTCAGCCATGGACATTCTTGAAGCAGAAAGAAGCATGACTCTAGACGAAGTTGAAGCATTGAAGGAGCCACAGAAGACTTTGTGTCTCTTTCGGCGCAGCCCAAAGAAGCAAGCGTTGTAGACGCACGACCCACACATCAGAGTGGGCCGACGAAAAGTCCCTTCCAGGATTCTGGATGCTATTGGCGATCTCCCTCGACGCCATATAGTTCGGTATCAGTACCTCACTTTGAAAAGGAGGGGATGTCACATGGCACATCCAACCCTATGTGTCCGTGATAAGCTACAGCATAGCAAGGGTTCAGTCAGTCCAGTCATTCTAGATTAGAAGTGATCTGGCACTTTTGTGAGTCTATTCGTAGACCGTGCATGCCTAGTCACTTAGTGTAGATGCATATCCTCTGGTTGCACACAGCATGATCATAAGCATTCCCATCAAAATCAGTTAGGAGAATTTTCCAGTGCATTTAGCCTATTTTACCTATTTTGGCATTTTTCACTTATTAATTTAAGTGATTTTCCAACAAAAGTAGGTAGGGCAATTTGGGTAAGAAAATATATAATCAAACCAAAGTTAGCACTAAATGACAGAAGAGGCAATAGGAGCCAAGCTCAGCAGGCAACTTCTCAACAAGACCTTGGCGGTTTCCCCCACCAAGCAAGAAGGACCTCCCTTAGCATCTTTGACAGAAGCATCCCAGCCTGGCGTTTTGCATCATCACACCATCGCCAGAACCCCCAGCATACCTAGCGTTTTGCATCAACAAGGAATCGCCAGCAGAAACCAACTGACCTAGCATTTTTGCCATCAGCTTCCCTAGCGTTTTTGGATCCCAGCATATACAAAAGTTCAGTGATTTTCAGCATTAGAAGACCATCAAGATCAGCCAAAAGAAGTAGCAGATTCAGCCCGGAAAGACCATCAGTTTTCAGCCTTGAAGAACCTCAGTTTTCAGCCCTAAACCTACAGAATTTCAGCGACAAAGACCCACAGAAACAGCCCCAAAAATCAGGATTTTTGGACCCGCAGCAGATTTCAGCCCATCGCGTTTTTGGACAGCAGTAGAAAGATTGCAAATTTCAGCCCTTAGGTCAACTTCGTCATCACCGTCGTCATTGTCGACATAGCCTACACTTACATCAGTCTCATGCATACCGTTTGTACCAGATTGTGCAATCATAAATAGACAACTCTCGCCGAGGAGAGTGGGGCCTTCGGAGGAGGGTTTTACAACGTCTGGTGTCGTATCTCTCTTCTCTCTCTATCTCTCAATCTCATACACTTGCACGCACAGTGTCCATTCACTTTGTTTGTGATCATAGCATTCTCTCATTAAGAATGGAAGACTCTACCTTCCATAAGAACAAAAGGAACCTTGAGCACAGTTCGGAGCACTCATCTTGAGCAAAGCGCAAACATTCATTCCGCTGCACCTAACACATCACGTGCAAAAATCAAGTACACAGAAAAATGATTCTTTATTACAGAAGTGATAGCAGAAGCAGACACAATAGGGACAAACTCCCCTTTGAGCTTTACATCCAAAACATGAGTTTTGTCCCTATGCTGAAGGGTGATCGTCTTGCCTAAGAAATCCAGCACGCCATGTACTCTGAGCATCCAGGGAATCCCAAGTAGCGCATCGCACCCCTCCAATGGCATGATATAGAACTCTTATGTGTCCACATACAACTGAATATGCAGACTCAGCTTTCCAATAATGGGAGTAACACACTCTGAGTGGTCAGGACATGCCAACCCTGCCTCTACTATGTAACCCATCTCTTCAGCTCTGATGCCCAGCTTTATAGCTAACTCTGGTGAGATAAAGTTGGCTTTGGCACCTGGATCAAGGAAAATGAGTGCCATCTAATCCCTAAATTTACCCCAAGCCATGTATAACTCATTGGCATCTGTATTGGGCCTGTCACCCACCATGTATGGCACCAAACCTACCGTGGGTTTAGGCTTCTTGCCTTTCTGGTCTTCTTTATCCTCTGAGTCAGCTGGTCTTTTCCTTTGTGGACAATTGGTAGCAAAGTGACCATGTTGCTTGCATAAAAAGCATTTGTTTTTAGCCATTAGGACCTTCTTTTCCTCGAGCAACTTACGCACAAAAGAATTCCTTTTCTGTTTCTTTGCCTGCGCTCCAAAAGTCCCGCCTAAATCCTTGTCCTTGGTGGCCTTTTCCGACCCCTGTGATGCTTCAGGAGCAGTTTTCACAAAGGGCTTCTTCGTTGAATTTTTATTTTGCTGCCCTCCTTTCTCGTTGCTCGGAAATCCACTGTCCTCTCCTTTCAACAAGGCAAGACCAGTGTTCGCAACTTCCATAAGCTGAGTGAGGGTAGCCACTTTGTTCTTGGTACAGTAATTGTGAAGCCCTTTAGGAAGCCCACATAGTACTTCTCTATCTGCTCTGTCAGTGGCACAAATCTGTAGGAGGTCACTGAGAGTAACGCTTTACAAAACCTCCAATTGTACTCCAGCAAGCTCCTGCATGAAGTTGAAGTAAGCTGGTGCCAATCTGTCATGACGTCGGCTTCAAATTCATTTGACAGCCAAGCAGATGCAAACATTTGCTTGTAGTAAACCCAAGTGGCAGGTGCCTGTCCTTGCAATAACTAAAACCGGCCTGTTCAATCAAAAAAGGACGGTAAACTTTACTTCAAACCTAGATTTAGCTTTCACCCATTATTAGTCGTCTATTCTACTTGTACTTTCAAGACACAACAAAGGGGAAAGGGATACAAGCTGCTAGATTGCACCTGTATGAGAAGACCAACACCAGATTGGCCCCTAACTTAGGCGCCCCTTTCGGTATTTCTTTATTGGTTAAAAGAGGGAATAAACGCTGTGGTTCCCTACAAGCTGCCCCACACAAACTTGGCTGAATTTCAACTGTTCCGGCCCGATTTTGGCAGCATAACTGTACTAGGACCCTTCACAGTCAGTATTCCCACGCATTGAATGACCTTCCCGATGCATACGGGCACTTTGCAAAACCTGGCAAGAATCTACAGCACGTTGAATTCTCTGTTTTTAGCCCCGAAAATGCGCCAGATCACCTGAAAGCGGTTCCCTCGCGTCCCCGAACCTCCTGGGGGTATTAGGGACCGTTTAGGGTCAAAACCCTAAACCTGCAAAAATACATAGCATGCTGTAATTTACTGTTTCGGGCTCCGTTTTGCGTGCCGGTTGCATCCGTAGCAAGTCCTCGAGCTCCCACACCTGTAGGGCTACTTGCCCTTTGAATCGGATGAGATTTCTGGCGTGAAACCTCTCCGAATTCACCTGTACCTGCGGGGGATTAGCCGCTAGCTAATCCAATACCTGTGCAAGAGGCTCTTGCCTCGGCAATCGCGCATGAAACCCACACAACTGTACATTGGTCAATTGAAAAGCCCACTAGAGGGGCATAACATACTGCCATAGAGGAGAGAGAGGGCAGTGCGTAGCGTGCAGGGCATCACTTCTGGCACCGCACTGTACATAGGAGGGAAAGCAAGCACTCCATAGCTCTTAACCTGTGACAAAATCTGAAAATGAGCCTCTCCCAGCTTAAAATTCAATGCCACCTCTTGTTGCATGAGGAAAGTGCACCAGAAGGTGCCACTTGGCACATTTACAAGCATTTTCCCGTTTCGGGGTTGCCGCCTAAAAATCTCCCAACCGGTTGCCCAATTGACTTCACGGCAGAGTAAGAAAATGTTCTCCTTGTCATTCTGGAGGTAATGACGCAAACACATTTTCAGGTCCCAAAATAGCAGTTCCCTAAATTTTAGGAGATGCTGCCATTGTATCTTTCTAGGTCATCTGACCCTCTTTGTACACTACAGCCACACCCATAACTGAAATGTAGCCTCTGTAGCAAAGGATTCCACTTTGGCTAGTCAATGACCCCACTTTGGCTAACCATAGTCTTTGTCCAACCTTAGTGCTCTCTTGCCCTCAAGCCTGGACTCCCTCTGGACAGTTCCACACTAGCTATGCAATGCAGGGCAGTTAGATTTCCCGAGGGGTGTTTCCAAAAAGTGAAAGTAAATATATAATAAGAAAGAAATCAACAAAAAGGATAGATAGTAGTCACACACTGGTGACATACCCCCCTCTTGAAATCTCAAACGTCCTCGTTTGCATCTATGTCGTACATGCTCACAGTCAACACTGATGTATTCAACACCTGTCGACACATGTACGACACATACATGCTCGTTCTCAACCCTCGTGTATTCAACACCTCGTCGACACATGTATTGCCTGCGTGTGAACCCTGTCCCAATGACATAGTGGTAGCTTCGCACTCTGCCATTGTTTTGAGTCACTAACTTTTCAATGACAAAATGGTAGCTACACATTTTGCCACTGTCTTATAGTACACGTTGGGCCCAGTAACACTTTCGAGCATACCCAAACCGACAGTTTAAGAATGCAGTTACACATGTACCCTTTAATAGAAGCAATTACTTTATCCTTGACAAACTGAGAAGAAATACTCACTTCTATAGCACTAACCATACTTTTGGACATTCCATAAGAGCAATTGCCAAACTGACAATCTGTACAGCTCTAACATTCATGTAACAGGTATTTCATTTGAGCTCACTTTAAATACCATGTACATCATTTGTTTCAAAAGCCATTGTCATATTGACAATTCATGTAGCTTTGAAACTTAAGGGGTCAAGGTAGGTTGCAAATTGAAGGCTTCAAGGTAAAGTGATAACACAGTTGGTGACTCTGCAAGTTCACCTTCTTCCATCCACTTAGCATCCATTGGTGGATAGTTTCTGAACTTTACCAAGTAACGCCTAGCAACCTTGCCTTTCACTTTTCTTTCCTTATGTGCCACAATCTGTTTCGGGAGCAAGATCTCATCAAGTTCCTCGACTTCCGGCTGATCTTCAGCTGGCATATCTTTTGGCACATCACCCACATAGGGTCTGAGAAGACTGACATGAAACGCATTGTGAATCTTCCAACTGTCAGGCAATTTCAGCCTATATGCAACATCACTGATTATGTCGCACACTTGAAAAGGCCCATAGTAACGCATGCTAAGCTTTGGAAACAGTCTTTCCTTGCCCTTCATCTTCTTTAACCTTGCCTTTTCAAAGCGTAAAAGCACCCAATCACCAAGTGAATATACCACTTCACGACGGTGACGATCAACTGCTTTCTTTTGCTTTGCCTGAGTCTTTTCTAAGGCCACTTTGACCTTCTTATACATTTCATCCATGTCCTGAACATACTTATCTGCTTCAAATATCTTGTCCTTTGTATGCAGTATAGGAGGAACTTTCTTGCCACCTTCAACTATCTCAAAAGGTGCCTTGCCAGTTGATGAATGCACTGTATTATTGTATGCATACTCTACCAATGGCAAATACTGCTCCCACTTTCCTTTATGCTCTGACACATAGCACTTCAACAGATCTAGGACAGTAGAATTTGCCTCTTCTGACTGCCCATCTGTTTGAGGATGAAATGACGAAGAGAATTTGAGCGTTGTGCCCATATTCTCAAACAAGCCTCTCCAGAACAAACTTGTCATGCGTGGATCACGGTCGCTAACAATCGACTGTGGCATGCCATGATACTTGAAAATATTGCTCATAAACAAGCGTGCCATCTGATCTGGCTTTATCTTCTTCCTGACAGGAATAAAATGAGCCTGTTTGCTGAATCTGCAAATAATGGACCAAATACCATCGTTTCCTATATGCGTTCTCGGACGATCAAAGATAAAATCCATAGCAATACTTTCCCATGGTTTATCTGGAATAGGTAGTGGTTGCAATAACCCTGGTGCCTTTTGCCTGTCAAACTTGACCTTCTGGCATGTTAGGCATTCTCGCACAAAGGCATCCACATCTCTTCTCAATGTAGGCCAATAGAAAAATGTCTCAACCGCTTTAACTGTAGCATCAATACCACGATGCCCTGCATACGGTGGGACATGACTCTCTTCCATAACTTTGCGTCGCAATGGCTTTGTGACACACAATCTGCCATGCATCATCATGAACCCATCTTTGAGAATATAGTGTTCATGACGTTGTCCATCCATTAGCTGCTCGAAGACCCTTGCAAAATCTTCATCATTTGCATACTGTTCCCTCATATCATCAAGTGCATGATGATAAGGAATTGACACAGCTGAAATTTGTGGCTTCCTTGACAAGGCATCAGCCACAACGTTCTTCTTGCCTTCCACATGCACAATCTGAAAATGGAACATGGACAAGATATTTGCCCATCGTATATGCTTCTCAGATAACTTTGTCTGTGTCAAGACATATCGCAAGGTCTGATGGTCCGTTTGGACAACAAAGTCTGCACCTAGCAAGTAGTGTTTCCAACTTAAGAGCGCATGAATCACAACCAGTAACTCTTTCTCATAGACCTGCATGGTCATCTTTGGCCCTTGCAAAATTCTGCTCTCATAGGCTACTACCCTGCCATCTTGCATTAGCACTGCACCAATGCTACTACCACAGGCGTCACACTGGACCACAAATGACTTCCTAAGATCTGGCAACACAATGACTGGATCTTTTCCTTTAAGAGATTAAAAGCTAAAATCTCTTTGTGTGTCCATCTAAAGGTGATGTAAAATTCTTCAGCATCTACATAGGACTTGATATGTAGGCGCAACTTTCCAATGATGGGTGTCACAGCCTCTGTATGGCCACGACATGTCAAACCTGCCTCTGCCGTATATCCCATCTCTTTAGGTCTGATTCCGAACTTTGAAGCCAATTCTGGGGAAATGAAGTTGGCTTTGGCCCCTGGATCAAAGAAGATAAGCACTGTTTGATCCCTGACCTTTCCCCATGCTCTGCAAAGCTCACTTGCATCTGAATTTGGCTTGTCGCCCACCATATCTGGCACTAGACCAGCCATGGGCTTCTTTCCTTTCTTGTCCTCCTTGTCTTCAGAATCAATTGGCCTTTTCTTTGTAGGACAATTGTAAGCAATGTGGCCAGGCTGCTCACAGATGAAGCAAAACGTCTTTTCCATTTCTTCGCTGGTCCCTTTTCTGATTTAGCCGTAGCTTTGTCTTTCCCTACGTTGGCTGGCTCCTGAGTCACTTTCGGAGCCTCCTTGGGAACATACTTCTTCGCTGAATTTTTCTTGGCTGATCCTTCCTTGACTTCAGTATTGAATTCACAATCTTCTCCCTTGAGCAAACCATTGCCAGTGTTTGCTACCTCGATGAGCTGTGTCAAAGTAGTGACTTTGGTCTTCGTGCAGTACTTTCTCAACCCTTTGGGTAGGCCACAACAGTATTTTTCAATCTGTTCTGTCAATGGCACAAACCTATAGGAAGTTACTGGAAGTAGAGCTTTCCAAAACTTCCGATTGTAGTCATCCAGATTTTTGCAAGTAGCAGCATTAAGCTAGTGCCATTCTGTCATGACATCTGCTTCAAAGTCATCAGATAACCATGTTGCTGCAACAATTTGCTTTAAGTAAATCCATGTGGACGGAGCTTGCCCTTGAAGCAATAAAGTTGTCCACCATTGTCCCGCATTCCCTGTCAAGAAAGTCGCTGCCTTGAGGACCTTTGAAGCCTCTGTAAAGTTTCCCCCTACATAGGCCTTGTCAAACTGCTAGAGGAATGAGAGAGCCTTCTTCCTGTCATCAAACCCTGTAAAGGTCGTGAAAGTCACACCTTTGCCACCTTCTTTGTACGGAGTTGGCCTCTCCAGCGGCGTTAAGTTGTCATATGGAAGTGACTAAAACATGGGAACACTGTTAGGGTTCATTTGTGTTCCCTGACCGAAATTAAGTTGACCTGGAAATGCCATATTTGGCTGCTGATTTGTAATTCCAGCCATACCAAAATTTGCCTGTGGCATCCCAAATTGGCCCTGAGTCCTTTGAAATCCTGGTAGCATGCCCGTGACACCATACATGGGGTTAGGCATAATCGTTTGAGCACCCCCGAACACTGTTCCTGGCATGTAAAACTGATTTTCAGGTGCATGACCAGCCATGCTCCGGAATACCGATCCACCTCCAAAATAGCCAGGGTGTACTGAAGGTGGTGGGAAGACCTGTTGCATAGCCTATAGGTTGCTTCCCTGCCCATTAGAACCAGCTATAGGCTGCTGAAAGGTGGCGGGCTGAGCTGGTACAGCTTGAAAGATTGGCATCTCAGCCACCTGTTCTTGCACCTTAGGCACAGGTTGTGGAGACTGCATGTTCTCCGTCAAGTGTACAGGTGTTTTCATTGACTCTGCAGACCTGTGCTCGAGCCTTAACAGGCTTTTGAATGTGATCCAATGACCCAACTTGCTGAGACGGAAGAGAAGGTTGCAGAAAGGCTAAAAACCTCGGATTCTGTATTACTTGTGTGAACATAGCCACAGAAGTAGCCAACTGGCACCTGAATATATCATCATCTGTCTGTGGTGGTCTTGAAGACTCACCCACTTCATGTGTTTGTTGACCCTGTGAAGAAGAAACCTCTTCAGTCACATCATCTGGTCTGTCAGCCATAATTGCAATTCCCTGTGTCTGGTCTATGATCCCCTGTGTCTTTAAGCCCAAACTGACCAAGGCTCACTTCTATGGGAAAAAGTGATTTAATCCCGTCGATGGAACCATGAAACCGGCCTGTTCAATCCAAAAAGGGCGGTAGACTTTACTTCAAACCTTGATTTAGCTTTCACCCATTATTAGTCGTCTATTCTACCTGTACTTTCAAGATAGACAACAAAGGGGAAAGGGATACAGGCTGCTAGATTGCACCTGTATGAGAAGACCAACACCAGATTGGCCCCTAACTTAGGCGCCCCTTTCGGTATTTCTTTATTGTTTAAAAGAGGGAATAAACGTTGTGGTTCCCTACAAGCTGCCCCACACAAACTTGGCTGAATTTCAACTGTTCCGGCCCGATTTCGGCAGCATAACTGTACTAGGATCCTTCACAGTCAGTATTCCCATGCATTGAATGACCTTCCTGATGCATACGGGCACTTTGCAAAACCTGGCGAGAATCTGCAGCACGCTGAATTCTCTGTTTTCAGCCCCGAAAATGCGCCAGATCACCTGTACAGCGGTCCCCTCGCGTCCCCGAACCTCTTGGGGGTATTAGGGACCGTTTAGGGTCAAAACCCTAAACCTGCAAAAATACACAGCAGGCTGTAATTTACTGTTTCGCGCTCCGTTTCGTGTGCGGGTCGCATCTGTAGCAAGTCCTCGAGCTCCCGCACCTGTAGGGCTACTTGCCCTTTGAATCGGATGAGATTTCTGGCGTGAAACCTCTCCGAATTCACCTGTACTTGCGGGGGATTAGCCGCTAGCTAAACCAGTACCTGTGCAAGAGGCTCTTGCCTCGGCAATCGTGCATGAACCCACACAACTGTACATTGGTCAATTGAAAAGCCCACTAGAGGGGCATAACATACTGCCATAGAGGAGAGAGAGGGCAGTGCGTAGCGTGCAGGGCATCACTCCTGGCACCGCACTGTACATAGGAGGGAAAGCAAGCACTCCATAGCTCTTAACCTGTGACAAAATCTGAAAATGAGCCTCTCCCAACTTAAAATTCAGCGCCACCTCTTGTTGCATGAGGAAAGTGCACCAGAAGGTGCCACTTGGCACATTTACAAGCATTTTCCCGTTTCGGGGTTGCCGCCTAAAAATCTCCCAACCGGTTGCCCAATTGACTTCACGGCAGAGTAAGAAAATGTTCTCCTTGTCATTCCGGAGGTAATGACGCAAACACATTTTCAGGTCCCAAAATAGCAGTTCCCTAAATTTTAGGAGATGCTGCCATTGTATCTTTCTAGGTCATCTACCCTCTTTGTACACTGCAGCCACACCCATAACTGAAATGTAGCCTCTGTAGTAAAGGATTCCACTTTGGCTAGTCAATGACCCCACTTTGGCTAACCATAGTCTTTGTCCAACCTTAGTGCTCTCTTGCCCTCAGGCCTGGACTCCCTCTGGACAGTTCCACACTAGCTATGCAATGCAGGGCAGTTAGATTTCCCGAGGGGTGTTTCCAAAAAGTGAAAGTAAATAAATAATAAGAAAGAAATCAACAAAAAGGATAGATAGTAGTCACACGGTGGTGACATTAACAATGTCGTCCACCATGTAAGTGCATTGTCCTATAAGAAAGTGGCAGCTTTCCTAACCTTCGAGACCTCTGTTAAATTCCCTCTTGCATAAGCTGTATCAAACTGCTGGAGAAAAGTGAGAGCCTTTGCTTTATCCTCAAAGCCACTGAAAGTACTGAACTTTACAGCTACACCACCTTCTTTGTAAGCTTTCGGCTTCTCCAGTGCCCCCAAATTGTCATACGTAATGGTCTACAACATGGGCACTGTAATAGGCATGATCGGCACATCTTGGCCATTCACATTTTGTGTCAGAGGTGCGATATCTGGCTGCTGTTCAGAAAAACCAGCCATGCCAAAATGACCCTGTGGCACCCCAAACTGGCCCTGGTTGGCACTGAAAACCCTGCTGCATGCCAATACTACCATACATGGGGTGTTATATGATGCCTTGCACCCCCAAACACTGTTCCTGGCATGTACGGTTGACTTCCAGGCGCATAACCAACCATACTTTGGAACACTGATCCACCCCCGAAATACCCAGGATGTACCATGGGTGGTGGAAAAACTGGTGCATTGCCTGGTATCCAGTTCCCTGTCCATTCAAGATAGCATGCGGGCTCTGAAAGGTGGCGGGCTGAACTGACATAACCTGTGGAATAGGCGTTCTAGCCACCTGTTCAAGCACGGGAGAAACCTATTTTGGAGCCCCTGACTCCGCAACATGCGAGTGTTCCCTATCCTGCTGAGTCGCATGAAGTACTTGGGCTTGAACCTCAACAAGCTCTGTACGCGGTGTAGGTTGCCTATTTTGCTGTTGCACTGGTGGCGCTTGCAAGAACTGCATAAACCTTGGATTCTGCACCAGTTGCAAAAAGACATTTACCGCTGCAACTAACTGAGTCTTGAATGCATCATCCTCAAGTTGCCCAGTCATAAAGCCCTGTACTACTGGAGGGACATTCACATTAATAGGAGGTACAGATTGACGTGGCCGTGAGCTCTCGCCAATCTCGAAAACCATAGGAATTTCCTGTCTGTCCTTTGAAGAGGAACCCTCTTCCATAATGCCCTTCCCTTTGTCGGCCATAGTGTAATCCTGCGTTCCTATACTCTGTGTCTTTACCCAAAACAACCGAGGCTCACTTCTTGAGGAAAAAGTTATTGATGTCCCGGCAACGGAACCCTAAAACCGGCCCGTGGGGCGGTAGGCGTTGGCTTTCCCCCAAAATTCTTTACTTTAGACACACACAGAGAGAACGTGCAAAGGAAACCTGTGACGAAAATTAACACTTAAAGTACACACGGCTCGAAAGCTAGAATGCCCCGAGTAGACGCCGACAACCTGTAGGCCCCAAAATTGGCGCCCCTTTCGGTATTTCTTTATACTTTGAGAGGGTAAATTACAAAGTAGAGTCCTGGGAATCCCTTTACTTATATCCCGCTAGATACTACCAGTTTTGGCCAAATTTTGGCAATATAACAGCTCAAAAATTGCACAAAACCAATTCCCTTGCTAGAACTCACTTCCACTGACGTATACCCTCTGATTCCTGCACAAAAACAGTAAATTCAGCATGTTGTATTTACTAGTTTTGCTCTGTTTTCAGCCCCAAACAGTCCCCTAGCTGTCCTCTGCCAGTGGGGCACGATTCCCAAGGGTTCTGGCATCCGTATGGCTGAAAAAAATTTACTTTACAGCACATACACAGCGCTGAATTTGCACGTGTACGGTGAGGTTATGACCCTCACCGGTGCCTCCTTTGGAGTAGCAGCTAGCTACCCCTGTTCCTGCTCAAGGAGGCTCTTGCCTCAGCACAAAAGCATGTAACCAAACAGCTGTACATCAGCCAAATGGAGAGCCCTCTTGTGGGGCATCACATAACTGCACGTAGCGGAGAGAGAGAGAGAGAGAGAGAGAGAGCAGTGTGTAGCGTGCAGGGCATCACTCCTAGCACCACACTGTGCATGAGAGGGAAAGAAAGCACTCCATAGCTCTTAACCCGTGACAAAAACCAAAATGAGGCCTCTCCTTATATAAAATTCAACTCCACTTCTTGATGGAGAAGAAAAGTGCACAGAAATGTGCCACTTGGCGCATTTACAAGCATTTGCTCGTTTCGGGGTTGCCGCCTAAAAATCTCCCGACTGGTTGCCCAATTGACTTCGCGACAGAGTTGTAAAGTGTTCCCTTGGTCATACCGAAGGTAATGACGTGAACACATTTCACGGCCCAAAATAGCAGTTCCCTAAATTCTAGGAGATGTTTCCGTTGGGCTCCCACTGGTCATCTCACCATCTATCCTCATTGGGACCACATCCAAAAGTGCAATGTGGCCCAATTGTCGGATACTTTCTGTTGGTAGTCCCACCTTGACTTTATGCCTTTATTGAGTTCACTTCCTAGTATCCACCAACTTGCTAAGTGCGACGAGGGGACCTACATGATCTTGCTTTGAGCCTAGACATCCTTTCACTATACGAATTCCAGTGCCAACCACTTCCCGTCAGCGGGTGAAACTACCATTCACATTGGCCATACAATGTCTGATCGTTTGCTACTTCAAAAAGAGGGTCTCAAAAATAAAACAAAAATCATTGGAAAGAAACCAACAACTAAGGTTAGCAGTAGCCACGTCCTCGTGACATAGTTAACAGCTGCCACGTCCTTGTGACAGGGACAACCAAAATAGTTATGTCCAATTTGAAAGCATCCAAAACATTGGCCTTCTTGTAGTTGTGAGAGTGCACGCGTGCGGAAGCGTGAGAGGGGAGAGAGAGAGAGAGAGACAGTAGACACAAACGCCAGAGATGGTGAAGAGGGGGCGATCAACCCCCATGACTACCATGAGCAGAAGACCGAATACAATCAGATGTGTGATCTCTGTGAGATGTGGAAGTGAGTACCCCCCTGTCCCTATAAATAGGTGCCCAAGGGGAGGTAGGCAAGGCATGATAAAAATCCCCATGACCCAAAAGAAAAATGATATATATGGAAATATATGTGGGCGTCCGGACAAAAGTGGGCGGCCGGCTTACCAGGAGCAACCTAGAGGCTATGGGTGGCCAGCCAGGAGACATACTAGCCATACATGTATCCCTAGACCTGTGAAGCAACAGAGTGGTGTAAGTCTAACACTAGTAAGGTGTCTCGTAGTTGAGGCGTCAAACAAGGCCTTTGTGGTTGACCTTCACGAGACTCTCGAGAATTTGTTCTTTGCTAGCGAGAGTTGTGGTAAGTGGCCGGAGGTTTTTCTTTGGTAAACTCTAGCTTTCCCTTCATCAGTTTGTCGCCTACCGCGGCATGGTCCATAAGCTCTTGCATGGTAGAGATTTGCTTGGAGAGAGAATATTCGTGCAATGGTGATGGTATCCAATGGTATATCGCTCGCATTGGGCCTCCAAGGGAACGAACCTAAAGAAGGACACCGGAAGGTACACGTGGAGAAACCTTTGGTTATAGTCGTCCATGGTTTCGGTGGCAAGCATTTTCAAGTTTCCCCACTCTGCCAAAGTCCGGACTTCAAAGAGAGAAGGCATGTAACTGCGTGCAAATACTGTCTTGAAAGCTTGCCAGGTCCTTGGAGCATACGGTTGTGTCACGATTGAGCTCCACCACTGCATAGCATTATCTTTAAGAAATACTGCTGCTCGAGAAATCTTGGATTCTTCTATATAGTTCCCTGAAGCATAGATGTTGTTTTGTCTACGGATTGCAGCTTAACGCCTTGGGGCTTGGTGGTTTAGGTGCATAATTGTACATAAGCATGAACAAGCTATGACTAGTAGTAGCACTTTTATAAATTCAATCTATGGGAGATAACGTTTCCAATCAGATTGATGACGAGAGACATGCGCGAAGCATGTCCTCCATTCTCTGATAAGTGCGTTCGGTTTGTCCATTAGTTTCAGGATGATCCGAGGACGACATACACAAATGGGTCGCAAATTTTTGGAAGATGGGTTGCCAAAAATCACGATCATTGACAATTTCATCAGGCAAATCATAGAGCTTATCTAAGTGCTTCACAAAGAGTTGAGCTAATTTATGACTCTTTATGGTGGTGCGAGTAGGAATGAAACACGCCATCTTTGTGAGTTGGTCAACAATGATCAAGATGGCATCATGACCACAGCTGGTCCGGGGCAGTTCTACTACAAAGTCCATAGAAAACTTAAAAAACCAAGAGTTATTCGGTCTCTAGTTTGGTATCAAGTCTATTTTTTTCTCCTCTTCAGATTTGTCTTGTTTGACATTAGTGATTTATTACTTTGCTCAGTATGTTTTGTAGCACAAATGATATATGGCTCTTGTTGCAGTATTAGTTTTATTAGGCTATGGTCACGCGAAGCTTAGTTTTCCGTAAGCCGAGCCAGCAATCTCTGACGCGCGTCAGCTTTTCGCAGGTATTCACCGGCTTAGTAAGCTAACTATGCCTGAAAAGGCATAGTCACACAAACTTACCCACCCACTGCCGGTCAGCACCAGCTGTCTCTCTCCTGCTTGCGACTTGTTGTTCCTCTCTCTACCTGATGCCGACGGTGGCCATGCTGAGCGCCTGTCAGAGGCTGTCGGGCTTTAGTTCTAACTAAGCCTCACGTGACCATGCTCTTATGTCATGCTTGTAGAAGTTCGGCAAGAAGCATTTTTGTCACTCTGTTAAAATAGCGTCGGTTCTCGGGAATCTTGTGACCCTTAGTACTTGTGAGACACTCTTCTTCCGACACATTTCTTGTTCCACTTTCTTAGTATTGTTTAGTATTTTTCTTTAGCACGAGCACATCTAAGGCGGCCAGCCAGCCAAAGAGCATCTAATAGGGGCATGAGCTTACGTGTACAACTCCCTTTTTGGCCGCCAACTGGCTGGCTGGCCGGTGTAGCCCACACCCCACCTCTTCCAGCCATAGCCAACGGCTCCTTCCCATCCAATCAAATCTTAGATTTTCAGTAAACAGGCTCGTCGAGGGCTGGCCGGAGCTGTTGTGCTCAAGATTGGCAGCCCACAGTGGAAGATTCTACAGGAATCGTTTCATGGCTGGAGACTGGCCGTTCGGCTAGATGTGCTAGAGCTAAGATCTCTCTCCCCCTCTCTCTTCTCTCTCACATGCACGCCCGCACTCATTTATGATTTATACTTTTTTGCCATTTGCTTTAAAGTGTGCACCTGGTGTCCAACTTGATTGGAGAGGCAACTTGAGTTCTTGGAAGCTCAGCAGACAGAGAAGACTGAGACAGTTTTTGATGGCAAGCCCGCCCCCTTTTTTAGTTTTCTGAATGTGAAAGTGGGATAGGACATACTTTATTGGCCCTGCCAAGGATACGGAGTCAGCACACTCCCATTTTGGAGGATTATTTATATCGCAAAGTTCAAACAGTGAACAGCGCCTACCACCCCCTTCACGATATGATTTCATATTAAAATTATGCGTGATTTAGTAATGGCTGAGGGAAATGCAGCCACAATGAGTATGACTGCTTGAGTAACGTGGGAAAAGCACAGAGAGTGTTTTGCACCCTTGAGAATCATTCCACATCTTTTATGAAGAGGATTGACCAATTGCTCTCAAAAGCTCAAGTCGCAAAACAAAAGTGAGCACATACTTGATAAAAGAAACATTAGGAAGAGACAAAAAAATAAAATCCCGCGTTCAATTCTATCATAAACTTTGTTAAAATCAATGTTTGAAAAGATGTAATCATGCTAAGTTTCCTTTACACGCTTCAAGCCTTTTCAAATAGAAAGTATAGCATCCAAAATGAATCTATACCCTTGATGAAACCTTTCTACTACTCATACTTGAGAATTATGGCAGCCATTGAAGGATATATTCAAAAATAAAGCAGCAAAAATTTTGCACATAGAGAAGTCAAACACAAAATCGGTATCCAATGAGTCAAGTCCTCTTAAGTGAACAAGTTTTATAGCCTGCATCTATAGTCATAGGAATGACTTCCTCCTTCAAAGCTTCTTGCCAGACCATAAGAATGAAAGGGATTTCATTTGGTAAAAATCTATCCAAACCAAGGGTCTTACCATGTGTGAGAGTAGTGATGGTCTCCCCTTGAGATAAAGGCTTATCCAACTTATTGGCTTTTATTTGGAGCCAATTTTTTTCCCTCAATAAGGGCAATTTGAGCCCTAGCTTTTGTGATATCCTCTTACCTAAGAGAGGATCAGAAAGCACTACAGAAAATTCTCTTGGTGGCTAATAGACCTTGATCCACTTTTATTCTTTAAGAGAGGAATGAAATTCTTGATCTTTTTCCTCTGAAGAAGATAAAACGTTTCTTTGCTAGGTCTACTAAATTTCCCAACCCAAAACTTTTGTTGCAAGCAAGGGCACTTCGAACTGAATGGAGTTCTCTCTCTTAGTTTATTAGCCTTCAGGGAAGGACGACTTTGACTGTCGGAAGCAGCTAGCAAGCTAGACATTTGTATCCCATTATATTTCTATGTTTTCAAGTACCTTGGGCCTTGTTTTTTAAATCAGTAAGGACCCTCTAACAACGATGTCCCAACTGGCTTGTGAGTTTCAGCTATTGAAAACAAATCTGACAATCTCTTTAACTTCCAAGTGAACTGACCAAAAAACAAGTCTTACCATACATCGAGCGACATTTTTTGAGTGAACCAAAATTCGAGCGAACATTTGTACGACCTCGAACCCTCGGCCAAGTTCTACAAGCATCGACCAACTGCAAAAAGTGTATGCGGGAGTTTATTTCAGAGGCACCCTATTGTGACAAGGGACTTAGAATCCACTCTAAAAAAACAAAGTGTATTCACTTTTACAGTTAGTAGAGAGAGAGAGAGAGAGAGAGAGAGAGAGGATAGGAAAAAGAAGACTATATTCACTAAAGCTCCATCCTACCAATCTCTCTCACTCTATTAGGTAGAATCTCACAAGATCCCACCTCATCACATTAGTTGGGAACGTCGTATGTTGTTTGTCACACAAAGTCGAGCTCACGACCTTCAAGGAACGAAGCATGTACTGAGCTATGCTAGATCGCCGCATGCGCTTTCATTTTTCTCGAGCTCTGCACAAAGAATTAAACAAAAAACTTGACTCAACTCCTACCTTTCGCACACTGCTTCACATGCATGCACCCCCATCGTCTAACATTTATCCCGCCACCAATATCTCCCTCCACCCTTGTCATCGCGCGTCCCAACTCAACCCGGCCGCCACCTTCTCTTTTCATTTGAAGTACCTTCCAGGTAAAATAAATGAGTCCTTGTCTTTTCATTTTGATTTACCTTCCATGTAAAACTAAAGGGGAATCACTCTTGATTCCCTTCAAAAAAACATTTGTGAATAATAGATAGCTATCTTAAGAACGTATTGGCTCCACAAGATATATTACATGAAATCTTTTCTAGATTTCAAAAATTAACTTGATTGAGAATCATTCCAACATATGTTTCATCTTTTATTAAGAGGATTGACCAATTGCTCTCAAAAGCTTAAGTAGCAAAACAAAGTGAGCACATACTTGATAAAAGATCTACAAAGACCAACATTATGGAGAGACTAAAAATAAATGAGTCCTTGTCTTTTCATTTGAATTATCTTCCATGTAAAACTAAAGGGAATCACTCTTGATTCCCTTAAAAAAAAGACATTTGTAAATAATATATATATATATATATTTGGCTCCACAAGATATATTACATGGAATCTTTTCTAGATTTCAAAAATTAACTTGATGCCCCCTCCCCCCAACGAGCCTTTTGCTCTCCAGTGCTTCCCCTTCTGTCGTTTCCCCTTATGTTGGGTGACGCGCCATATTGCCTTCTTTCCCAGCTCATCGAGTGACTGTTACGCAGGGGAGTGCTGTAAGAAAGAGATAGGGGAAGATAGTGTAGAACATGGTAAAGGGCCAGACAAAGAAGAGGGTTGCCTTGTTTGTTTGCAGGAGCTTGAGAGACAAGGGCTCCCTGCATGTCACGCCCATATCCATCTAGGGAAACCTCCCTCTCTTCCCCTCCAATTCCTCCAACTGGCTACAGGGCTCGCAACCTCCCTCATGCATTTCGCCCCACCACCCTCCTTCTTCGATCCCGAACGAATGTGCCTCTGATAGGACTATCCCCCAGCTTTTTGTTTGTCATTTTCTTAAGCAACTAGAGTGCTTCGTTAGCCGCATTTGTATTGAATTGAAGTGAGTCCAAGGGTAAGAGAAAACAAGAACCTAGAAGAGAAAATTAGAGAGAGAGAGAGAGAGAGAGAGAGAGAGAGAGCTTGTGCTTTGTTTTCCACAAATCCTATTACCTTGAGTTGACATAGTCCTATTTTGACAGCTCCACGAATTAAGTGACACTACCGAGAGGATGCCAATCAAGTCTTTTTCATGATTCCTTGATGGCACCACATTTGGCATACATATAAACTAAAGCACTATCAAGCATGCCAACTTTCTTCAATAGACCTTGATTGGAGATCTCGTCGGTGAATTTTCTCACCCATGTTGATGTCTTGTGTAAGTAAGGCCACAAGGTTGAAAGGTGCAAGCATAGGTGATTTGCATTTGGACAGAGCTCTTCCCTTCGTCGCATCCACAAATGAAAGCAACACAAAGTTTCCTTGCTCATCAAGAAATTTATGTGCTTTTATTTACCTCCTATTGTGTACCTGTTAAATGCCTTCGAGCAATTTGTCGTATCGACCACAGTGCCTGCTTTTGCGAGCATCCTTGAACCTCGAACCATGTCCAATCGTAGGCCTTGCTCAAATATTGACGATCATATCATTGCCTTGCCAATACCTTCGTACCGAAACTGCTCCATATCAAAAGATAGGCTTTAGCATTGGCAGGTTTTCGGATGTCCTTGAGTTTTTTGGTAGCCTTGCATGCCGCTTGACGAACCCTAGTCGTGGGCGGCAACATTCATGGCAATATGCATATCCCTAGATCCTCGACCCGATCGATATTCCAAACTCGAACAATAATTGCCTGTCCAATGTGGCAGAACTAGATTTTGGATCGAGCTTCATCGTTGCTTTGTTGATATTGGCCTTGTACTTGTCAAGATTGCCAAACAAACCGATGCCGTGCATGGCTATCGTAAATAATCATGGCGCAGTTTTTTGTAGGCTTTACAAACGGTACTATGGCCATGATCATAATGCCGCTAGCATGCCTTGCAGAGGCCTTGTATGCAGCTCCGACTGTTGTGACTGCCACCACTGTGGGAAAAAGGGCTTAAAATAGAGTAGGGGGGCCCAAAATAGGGTGCCCAACTCAAAAATACAAAAATAATGTTAAAACCCCTCATGCAGTCGTGGCGGGCCGACTGCGCAGAGAGTCCCGCGGAGGTGATGGACACTGTAGGGCTTCTCACGCCATGGCCATGCGACGAGTTGTCATCCTTAGCACAGGGCGAACCTAGCAAGACCAACACGGCCCAGTTTCATGCAGGTCGACTTTGGCCTCGGCTTCTCCTGTCGAGGCCCACTCCTTGCAAGCAGCTACTCCCACAGATCTTCTTCTTGCCGGCCTGGACTTCGTCCCTGCTGTCGTTGTCTTCAAGGGGCTATGCCCACATCCTTTTCCATCCGAGTCTCCACGAGCTCCAAGACCGCTGAGAGAGAGAGAGAGAGAGAGAGAGAGAGAGAGAGAGAGAGAGAGATGTGAGACCCTACAATGCCATTCATGAGAGGGACCTTGCTTCCATGCCCTCCACCCTTCTTCTCCTTCCTCCCCCCTGAGCTCTGATACCAGTGAAAGGACAAGGGAACTGGAACATGCTCATCATCACCCAGCCATGCCCTATATAGACCCTTGGCCTTCTAAATATAGGGACCCCCTTGACTGCATGTCCGTCTTGGCCCTTGGCCGTGCCTGGTCCTACCCTTGGCATGACACTAGAGCTTTCTGGCCCTGCTCTTGTTGTGCGCATCCTCCTGCGAGCAGTGCATTCCAAGAGACGCCGTTTCAAGTGATCCTTACACGAGGATATAGAGAGAGATTGCTTTGCATTTGCTAAAAATAGCCTACATCTTTGTGGCCCTGCTCTTAGTGCGCACATCCCACATTTTGGTGCATTCCAAGGGACAACATTTCGGACAAGAAGATCCGTAAGCACTTCTTGTGCTTTCTCAAGCGTACTGCATCTAGCATATATATTGACCAAGGCAGTGCTCACCGAGTGGAGAGGTGGCCTCGCTTTGCATCTATTCAAAACAGCCCATGACTTTTGTCCGTCTTTGCATCTTCCAAATTGCGGCACGCCTTCACGATGCAAGCCTAGGTGATTGCATCTAGAGAGATGTGCTCGTTTCTTGTAGAGAGTTGCGCTCGCTTTGCATCACCTCAAAATATTCTAGAGGTTGCTTGTTCCTCTAATGTTTGGCACATCGCGCAATCAATGCATTCCAAGACGCAAGTTTCCGAACGAAAAGCTCCTCAAGCACTTTTTGTGCTTTCTCAAGCGCATCACATTTGGCATATATATCGACCACGGCACTGCCAAGTACGGCATATTTTTTCTTTTCAGCTGCCTCTGATTAAAAATATAATTGTGAATTTTTGGTGCCCATACCAATATCTCGCATAGAGCCACATGCCTCCAAGATGCATGTATAGGTGATTGCATCTACTGAAAACAGACTAGAGCCTTCTCTTGTGGGGCAAATCTTGCAGTCAATGCATTCCAATGCTTTGCATCCGCTAAAAACAGACTAGAGCTTTCTCCTGTCGTGAATCCTGCAATCAATGCATTCCAAGAGTCCACACTCCCAATAGGAAGCTGAAAAAAGTGTAGAGCTTTCTAGCCCTGCTCCTATTGTGCGTATCCCGCAACCAATGCATTCTAATGCTTTGCATCTGCTGAAAACAACCTAGAGCTTTTTGGCGCTACTCTTCTTGCTCACATCCTACAATCAGTGCATTTCAAGAGACGACATTCTGGACAGGAAGCTCCTCAAGCACTTTTTGTGCTTTCTCAAGTGCACCACATTTGGGCATACAAGACACTGCGAAGCACGACATCTTTTTTCAACAGCCTCTCACTAACAACACAATTGTGAATTTTTGTGCCCATATCAGCATCTTATGCAAAGCCACATGCCTTCAAGATGCATGCATAGGTGATTGCATCTGGAGAGAGGCCCTCGCTTTGCATCTGCTGAAAAAAAACTAGAGCTTTCTGGCCTTGCCCCCGTGGGACAAATCTTGCAATCAGTGCATTCCAAGAGTCCACACTCCAAACAAGACGCTCCTCAAGCACTTGCGTAGAGCCACATGCCTTCAAGACGAAAGTATAGGTGACTGAATTTGGAGAAATACAATTGCCTTGCATCGTTGAAAACATCCTAGAGCTTTTTGGCCTTGCTCCTGTTGTACATATCCCACGACCAGTGCATGCCGTTCCAAGTGATCTTTGCATGAGGATATAGGGAGAGCTGGCTTTGCATCCGCTAGAAACAGCCTAGGGCTTTCTAGCCCTGCTCCGGACATCAGTGTGTATCCCGCAATCGGTGCATTCCAAGAGGCGACATTCTGGACTGAAGCTCCTCAAGTACTTTTTGTGCTTTCTCAAGCGTACCACATTTGACATACATATCGACCAAGACAGTGCTGCCAAGCACGACAACTTTCTTCAAGAGCCTCTGACTCATAATATACTTTTGAGTTTTTGTGCCTATATCAACATCTTGCCTAGAGGCAACCAAGACAGTGCCAAGCACTTTTCTTGCATAGAGCCACACTCCTTCAAGATGCATGCATAGGTGATTGCATCCGGAGAGAGGCCCTCGCTTCACATCTACTGACATTCCGAATAGAACACCGGACAATTGCAACTGAGAGGGACATTCCAAGAGGAGACATTCGAGACAGGAAGCTCCCCAAGCATTGTTTGTGCTTTCTCATGCGCACCACAGTTAGCATACATATCGACCATGACATTCCGAACATAACACCTAACAGGGAGCATGATAGTTTTGGAATTTGTCAATGCTTGTGATCGACGTGCAATTAAAAAAGCTTGTGACATGTGATGCTTGGATAGGTGATTGTATCTAGAGAGAGGCCTTCACTTCCCAGTTGGATTCTTCCTGCGACAATTAAAAAAGCGCGACAGATCCGCATGCCTTCAAGATGCCTACGTAGGTGATTGCATCTGGAGAGAGGCCCTCGCTTCGCATCTGCTGAAAACAGACTACAGCTTTTTGCCCTTGTCCCTATTGGGAAAATCTTGCAATCAGTGCAGTCCAAGAGTCCACACTCTCAACAGCGTGCTTTCTGCCTTGCTGCAATCAGTGCATTCCAAGAGTCCAACCTTCAGCCCTACTCCCTGTGCGTGTCCAGAGAGAGGCCCTCGCTTCACATCTACTAACATTCTAGAACACTGGACAATTGCAACTGAGAGGGACATTCCAAGAAGATTCTAAGAGGAGACATTCGAGACAAGCAGCTCCTCAAGCACTTTTTGTGCTTTCTCATCCGCATCACAGTTAGCATACTATCGACCATGACATTCCGAACATAACACCTAACACGGAGCATGATAGTTTTGAAATTCGTCAACGCTTGCGATCAACGTGCAATTAAAAAAGCTTGTGACATGTGATGCTTGGATAGGTGATTGCATCTATGCTTGCATAGGTGATTGCATCTAGAGAGAGGCCTCACTTCCCATCTGGATTCTGCCTGCGACAATTAATAAAGCGTGACAGAGCCTGCCTTCAAAATGCCTACATAGGTGATTGCATCTGGAGAGAGTCCCTCGCTTCGCATTTGTTGAAAACAGACTAGAGCCTTTTGCCATTGTCCCTTTTGGGAAAATCTTGCGATCAGTGCATTCCAAGAGTCCACACTCTCAACCAGCGAGCTTTCTCACCTTGCTTCTATAGTGCGTATTCCACGACCAGTGCATTCCAAGCATTTGCATCCGCCGAAAACAACCTAGAGCTTTATGGCTCTACTCTTGTTATGCACATCCCACATTCAATGCATTCCAAGAGGCGACATTTCAGACAGGAAGCTCCTGAAGCAGTTTTTTGTGCTTTCTCAAGCGCACCACATTGGGCATACCTATCGACCAAGGTAGTGCCAAGCATGAAATCTTTCTAGCCGTGCTCTTGTTGTGCATAGAGCCACATGCCTTCAAGATGCATGCGCAGGTGATTGCATCTACTGAGAACAATCTAGAGCATTCTGAAATCACTACATTCCAAGAGTCCACACTCCGGACTCTGGCGCTACTCTTGTTGTGCACATCTCCAATCAGTGCATTCCGAGAGGCGACATTCCAGACAAGAAGCTCCTCAAGCACTTTCTGTGCTTTTTGAAGTGCACCACATTTGGCATAGATATCGACCAAGACAATGCCAAGCACGACATCTTTCTCAAGCGCACAAAATTTGACATACATATCAACCAAGATAGTGCCAAGCATGACAACTTTTTCTAACAGACTCTGACAAACAACATAATTGATTTTTGTGTCCATATCAGCATAACATCTTTTTGTGTCCATATCAGCATCTTGTGCCACATGCCTTCAAGATGCATGCATAGGTGATTTCATAGGCTCTCCCATGAATATACACCTCATTTGGCACATGTCCTGCAACAATAAGTGCATACCAAGAGACTGCATCCCATCCCAATCCTGTAGGAAGCTCGCCAAGAAGGTGTCGTGCTTTCGCGACTGCACCAAATGCAACAGGCATGTCGACCAAAGCAGTTCCAAGCACAAAGTCTTTTTCCAAATTGTCCTGGGCTATCTCGTGAAATTGCCTTTGTCGAGAGAGAGAGAGAGAGAGAGAGAGAGAGAGAGAGAGAGAGAGAGAGAGAGAGAGAGAGAGAGAGACGACATCTTGGACGGGAAGCGCGGCACTCTGCAGCAGGGCTCCAATCTGCACCAGCAAAGGGCATGAGAATCAACCAGATGGGCAGACAAAACAAATGCGCGCATGGCTTCTTTCTACCCAGCGTACTTGGTGTCGGTCAACCCCCGAGGCACGTTGCGTGCAAAAAAGGTGGAGGACTGAGGTGTGCAGGAGCAGGGGCAGGAGGTTGATCGGAGGCTACACGAGGGCAACGTTATTCCGAGAGAGCTTTTTTCGTGCATTAAAAAAAGGGAAAATTACCAAAAAAAACCCTCTAATTTGTGGAAATTCCCAAAATACCCTTCAAATTTCAAAAATTACCAAAATACCCTTGCATCTATTTTGGTTGCACTATTCAAGATTTTCTAATCTTTATTCCTTTTTTATAATTAAGATCCGTTTTTGAGTGCTTAGCATGTAATTTGTCACAAATTACCTCGAAAAAAGGGCAATTATGTCTAAAAATAATGAAGAAATTTATCTCCAAAGCCTACGTAACATAACCAAATTCTAGTTTCAGCATCTTGTATTGATAGACAATCGCTCTTCTTATGAAAAGATACAAAAAATTTCGTCTTTCAAGAAATTTAATCTCACGACCAGGGATACCTTGGGAATTTTGGAAAAATTGAAGGGCATTTTGGGAATTTGTGACATAATGTTGGGGGTGTTTTGGGAAGTTTTGAAATTTGAGGGGTATTTTGGGAATTTCTACAAGTTAGAGGAGTATTTTGGTAATTTTCCCTTTAAAAAAAGCTTGGGAATCAGCCATGTGGATGAATGTGCTTCCAGATTTGAGATTTTTCCCACTACGCTAACGAAGTAAAAACATTCTTACAACCGTTGTGAGCACCCCTTCCTCGTGTTCGATGGCCTGTACCAGCAGCGCCATCCTTAACGCACAGATTGAGAGACATAGACCACAAGCAGGCATGTGCCATCTGCCCCCGCCGCTCATTGCAACAGCATCATACTCAAAAGAAGAGGGATGTGCCCACATGGATGCACCTTGCCTTGCAACTTTGCCCATGTTTGCGGTCTGACGCACGCAACGAGAGAGAGAGAGAGAGAGAGAGAGAGAGAGAGAGAGAGAGAGAGAGATTGGTATCCCCTTTATTCAAGCATGCACCGCAAGGGGGGTTTGAGCTTGTGTCTCTGATGAAACACAAAAAATTGCATTGCTCAATTGTTTCCCACCCTGCTTGCATTGGCTTGCGAGAGAGAGAGAGAGAGAGAGAGAGAGAGAGAGAGAGAGAGAGAGAGAGCATGTGTGAGCTTGTCCTGCAAGCTCTACGTATAGAGCAAAACATTGCCTCCCCTATAGATGACACCCACCCTCAAGGTTGTGCGGCCCTGAACCCCTCATCGAGACGACAGAATGTGCACTAAAATCTCATCGAGACGAAAGAATGTGCACTGAAATCGGAAAATTCTACCTCTCTCAAAATCTCTCTCTCTCTCTCTCTCTCTCTCTCTCTCTCTCTCTACACACTGCCTACCTCTCTCTCTCTCTCTCTCTCTCTCTCTCTCTCTCTCTCTCTCTACACACTGCCTACCTCAACTAGACTTTCCCTCTTCGCGCACTGTTCTAACAAAATTGGAAGGCATTTCTTTTGGGGAATCAAAATCATTTGCACCACCTAATCATTCACTACCAAAAAAATATGTTTTTTTTTTTTAAAGCTTAATCTCAGATCCTTTAGGGAGGTTTTTTTTTAAACTTAATCTTTTAAAACTCAATCCTTTAAAGATTAAAACTCAATCCTTTAGGGAGTTATGCACTTTGTATTAACTAAAACTCAATCCTTTAAGGGGTTAAACACTTTTATTCACTAAAACTCAATCCTTTAGGGAGTTAAAACACTTTATATTCACTACAAAAGACATTGAGTTTAAAAAAAGCCTCTCGGTACAAGAAAAGATCCGAGTTTTAATAAAAACCCTCCTTAAAGGATATGCACTGACGCAGACCCTTTAGGAAGGCTTCTTTTAATTTTAAAAATCAATCTTTTTTGTGTGGAACCTGGCCTCCTACGGTGTGCAGCCTACGAGGCCTTGGAGCTTTGGGGGGCTCAAAGGGGGCATTGCGGCAAGGTATGGTGCAGGTGTGCCTCTGTTGGAGGATGCTGCATGGAGATCTCAAGCCACAAAGCCTCTAGGGTGAGGTTGTCAAAGTCGACGATGCGGAAGCGTAGAGACCAAAGAGAGAGAGAGAGAGAGAGAGAGAGTTCTCCTGAACCAATCAACTTTGGCAATGAATAACTGAATGTGTATACAATGGAGGCAAGGGGTTGCTTATATAGCAATCCCAATAAATTGCCCTACCCAAGACTTTGACAAATAAGTAAAATAAATACCTAAAAGCCAAACTAAATAATGGCATCACATTGGGCAGTTCACTTGAGATGCATAAACTTTAACACCCTCTTTGCAACTCATAGTGGACATCAATAGTGAGACCAAGTCGATGAAGAAGCTACCATGGACACCCCAGTAGTGGCCACCAACTGGATACACCTCGGTGTTTCTCTCCTCAACTTTGTACCTGAAAGTAATGTCATCTTGAGCATCGGTTGCCTTTGTAGAAACTTTGAACTGTAGTCTACACTACGTCCAATAATCCCCATTCGTGAACTATGAACACATCATGTCCAAAATATAAAACTCCAAGATAATGAACTATTGGAACACATCCTGTCCATAGTCTAACCAACAACAATGAATTGGCTAGCCAATCCATAGTGTTTTAGACGTCTGATTGGTTCCTTGCCAAATGCATATGCATTGAACTCCGACCTACGGGTCCAAACGCCAATAACTTGAAGTCCAACACAAGGGTCCAAATTAATTACAGGGAGCATTTCTTGCTCTCTGCCACTCACAAGCCTCTCTCTGGCTGAAGCTAGTGGTGACACCGATCTTCATTTGACTAGAAGGCGGGAGTCCGTGCTAGTGTAGTCACCACCACACCAGCAGCCTCATTGTTGTCCTTCCCTGAGTCACTATCGCTACTTTCCTCCTGTTGCTTGCTTTTACCTTTGTCCTTTGTAGAATCTTTGTCTTTGCCTTTGGATTTGCAATCCTTGGCCAAATGACCATGCTTTCCACATTTGTAACAATGGTACTTTGTCCTCATCTATCTGTGAGTTCCTACTTTTGCCTTTGGCTTTCAACTCCCGAGCCAAACAAAGTGTTGAATCACAATCATGACTGTTGTCGTGCCTCCCGGGTACCAAGGCAACTATCTGAGTACTGATACTGCCATCCGTGTCCACTAGCGAACTCCTCCATTTTCTTTTGACTTCACAAACTTGAGCCAAACAAATTGCCGGGTTCCTTGAGAACTCTCCCGGTGTATAGGCCACTAAATGGATGGTTGACAAATAAAACACCTAGGACAAATAGGTGTTTATTCTACCCAAGACTTTGACAAATAAGTAAAATAAACACCTAAAAGCCAAAATAAATAATGGGATCACATTAGGCAATTCACTTGAGATTCCTAAACTTTAACAGAGGCGTTTCGGTAGGCCTGTCTTCTTGTTGTTGCTTTTCCTTGTCTCCCCCGTATTTTTTATCATACAAGAGGCATAGTCCCTCGTGTCTCCTCAATGAAAGGGTAAATGGACGGCCTAGATACTGTTTCATCACGGGATGTTCTAGGTTTTGCACTTTGAGTGTTCATTGCTAGGGCAAGGCTCCCTTCTAATAGCCTGTGGTTTCGGCTTCAAAGTAAGTGCCAGCTCTTATCTTGGAGGATGTTGGTGCTATGATTGGCTAGCTTGTGATTCCGGCCTTAGTTGTGGGTTCAGCTCGGTTATTCGTGGTAGTCTCAACAGATTGCGAGTTCAGGTGGTTTGCTTTGCTTTGCGGCGGCGTAGGTGCTCTTGTCCGGATCTTGTTTAGTTGTTGCCCTTAGTGGTGGCTTTCGTCAATCAAGCTATTATGTCGGCTCTATTCGGAGGTTCCCTCTGGGCAAGCGGTTTGTCAATGGCAGGTGGAAACTACAGATGCCTCTACTAGTGACGAGGATTGTAGGCCCCGCCCTCTCCGCATGCTATGTGGATTAGTTTTTTATTTGTTTTGTGGCCTCCTGTGTTCTAGCTAGTTTGTTAAGGGTCATCTATGGTCACATGGTGGTTATCAAAGTTGTTTTTGTATTTGTCGGTTGTTGTTGTTGTTGTTGTTGTTGTTGTTGTTCTGTTGTGCTACTGCGATGCCATGGCTCATATTGAGCATGGCTTTTTTTGTAATTCTTTTTGCTACTTAAGTTATATACTACTCACTACTGTGAGTATTAAAAATAAAAGTGAATACTACCCCCCCCCCCCCCCCCCCCCCCCTCTCTCTCTCTCTCTCTCTCTCTCTCTCTCTCTCTCTCTCTCTCTCTCTCTCTCTGTGTGTGTGTGTGTGTGTGTGTGTGTGTGTGTGTGTGTGTGTGTGTGTGTGTGTGTGTGTGTGTGTGTGTGTGTGTGTGTGTGTGTACTAAATGTAAAAGTGAACACATTTCTTTTCTAATGCTCTTGTGCTATAATAAAAATCCCCCAAAGGGTCTCCGTCGGTGCAGAGAGATTTCTTTTACTATACAAAGAGAGAGAGAGAGAGAGAGAGAGAGAGAGAGAGAGAGAGAGAGAGAGAGAGAGAGAGAGAGAATGACTGCATCTATTGTTAACTAGAGTGCTTCGTTAGCCTGCATAACCGAAAGTGGATAACAAACTGGGATAACGGTACAACCTTCAAGGCGATTGCAATTAGAGAGAGCTTCCCTTTGGTACCTGCATGCTTATGGAAATGAATGGAGAGCATTGAAGAAGAGTATACATTAGTGAAAACAAGATAGAAGTGAAAGCTGAGAGAGAGAGAGAGAGAGTGAGTGCAATGTTTTTTTTTCAACCAATCTTGTTAGCGTAAGTGAGTAGAAGTCACTCATACATACAGGAATGTATTTACTGTTTTGTTCACATGCAAGCATTGAACAAGAGTATAGATCTGTAACGAAGAATGTAGAAATGACAGGTGAGAGAGAGAGAGAGAGAGAGAGAGAGAGAGAGAGAGCGCTTATTATTTGTTTTGCACAAATCTTGTTATGACAAGTGAGTGTAAATGACTGAAACGATTTGATGAAAATAGTATGCCAAAACTTTGATGAATTAAGAACGGAACTATGCAAACGAGAGTTGAGGAGACTTTGAATGTAGCATGCAATGACTTCTTTACAATGAAATGGACAAAACTTCTGTGGAGAAGAGGAGGAGGACTATATCGGTAAGATGCTCTTCAAAGTTGCGCGTGTGGCTAACTGCTTGACAGAAAAATAGCGCGAAACGAATTGTTTAGGTTACTGAAGGTGGTTGGGGACCACATTAGAGTAATTTAATTCTATAGTCTCGAGTAGGCCGAGCACGTCCGCAATCTGCACGAACAACATGCAATGGTGTTTTGTGGAGCAACTAGCCAACACGGCGATGTCGATGATGATTTGTCAACCGAGTGTATTCCAAGTGATGTAATGTGGATGCCATGGGGTAGGCGGTTGAACTGGCCATGGAATGAACTCACTCCATTTATGCATTTAGTGTCTGAGCACCCGCTCTTGCAAATTTGGGTAAAGACAGTATTGCACTTATACATTGCAGTCTCAAATTCTGGCTGCTGCTCAATCAGATCAGCTAGGATTGACCTACCCATTCTAAACCAAAAACAAAAAGCATTTAAATCAAAGCAGTTGATAACTTGTCATGTCTGACATAGTTTGAATGGAAACAAAAAGACACTGTTGTAGGCAATGATCAAAGTTATGTGACAAAGACAGTGAGAAAAACAATGAAATAAAGACGGCAGTAGTTCGCAGCTATATTTTCTTGCGATTTTTCAAAAAATGATATATTCTCAACCTTGGTGGATGTCCAGAACAAACGTTATAACCTAATGCAGTTGTTGTTTTGTGTTGTTTAATAATGTTCTAAGTTTCTAGCTTTATGTATATTGGTACTAGTTGCTAAAATGGTAATTTCAAAATTGTCCTTGAAAGAAATATGTGTCTACATGTCCGCTCGCATTCTCTTCGAAGGATTGCGCTTGTGCTGGCCACTGCGTTTATGGATGTTATTCGTGACTCCGATATATCTCCTATCGTTTTTCGTGCATCGTATACTGTAGACTATATATTCTTCTCGCGACGTTCCTTTTTCTGGGGTGGAAGGCCGATGCTTGTCTCTGGTTGTTGAGGAGTGTCTAAATCTGATGTCCATGCAGATTGATTAGGTTTTAAAAAAATGACGGTGCTACGGAGAAATGAATGGAAGCTAGTGATACTTGTTATCCATACTTGCCTTGGTCTGTTGCAACTAGCTCGTATGGGGAGGCTGGTTGGCCGTAAATTACTGCCTTGTGTTCGCTGTGGTGCCATGCTACCTTCTGGATTGTGATAGGTGGATTAGTTGCGTCGTGCGTGTGGTTTGCCGAAGTCATGAAATTTGCCAAGATAGTGGCACATTTTTCTTGAGTAGCTTTTGAAAGTTCAGCCAAATCAATGTTGTAACCAAACCGCAGCTACTCCATCGCATACAATGTAATTCCTTCAGTTTTTGTGTCGAGGAGTTGTTGTGCTTCAACATTACGCAACATACTCTCATCATCCTCGTACTGGATATCAAGCTCTTCAAGTATTTTCTTCATGAGACCTGCAGGATGTAGGAGCAAGCTGGTTAGCACAACAGACAGAAGGCATTATATTTTTCTTTTCTAATAGTACCTATTGTCATCCTGTCTGTGTTTGGCGTGGCCATCGTTTGGTCTAGAGCTTTATATCTTGCGTCGCACTTATTCATGAAGTTGCGACGCTCTTGAAAATTATGGAACCCCTCAATATACGCATGGGGTTTCTCGCCTGCTGAGTTAGCCAATCTCATCTGCTTAGTCATGAGGTAAAATCTCTTAGGTTGTATCATTGGTTGTGTTTCCTTTGCATTGTTCGTGTATTGCTTGAAGAGCTGCACAGTAAGATGAGTGATTGATTCGCATGTGTATACATAGGCAGATGCAAGATCAGACAAGCGTGCAAACCGTACCGTGTTGTGATCCATTGTTTGATTCAGTTTCCTGCACGTAAAAATAATTATTTTGATGATCTCTTACAGTATTTTTGAAGCATAAGATCCGACAAACGTTTAAACACAAATGAATGAAGTGAGGAAAGGAAGAGTAGTAAATTTACAAAAGGTGGATCAGAGTAAGCAGGGGTGATAGGGAAGATGTCTCAGCAATGCAACATATTGAAAATGACACGTCGACAGAAGAGAAGATGAGCAGTTGAACAAAAATTTCTGCTTTGTATACAAGGCAGTTACAAGGTGATTCAATCTGTTTAATAGAAAGAGGAATTGATACTGAAGAGGGGGAAGGAAACTTTCACGTTTAGATGGTCAAAAATCTAGATGGTGTGAACATCTCTGGCGTAGGGAGCTCTAGTAAATGTAGCCGGGTTCGCTCAGTGACGCGTGACAGCATCACGTATAGAAGTCCAGGGGCGAAAACTTCTTTTACAATGAGCAAGACGTTGGTGTTCATTCTTGTGCCTTGGGACTTGTGTCCAATCATAGCATAGGCGAGAGCTACTGGGAATGTGGATTTATGGTACCAGTGCCCATTGAATGTCCGCCTGCTACGCTTAGACCGTTGAAGTGTAAGTTCCTGTTTGGATGTGTTCAATGTGACTTTGATTGCTTTGACGCCTCCTTCTTCATCTTGGAGGATTTCGTCTACGCGACATATTGATCCATTGGCTGCTCCAATTGTTAAGTCTATGTTCTCTTTTATCAGCGCCTTTGCTCCTTCTGCTATTCTATCAATTGCGTGGAAGTCGGGATCTTCAAGCCATGCTTGGAGCTCAGGGACATTGTGTGCATTCGTCTTGAGGCCGATTTGGATGATGTGACTATGCCGATGGAAGCATTCGAAGAGATGGTTATTATAATATCGAACGTCACTCTTGTGTGTGCAAATGATTGTCATATTCCTATCCATGTGTTGCTCTATTTGATCCTGCTTTATGATGCGGTCACCGAGCGCATCGTGGATCTCTTTCTTTGTGGGGAGCCTGACTCTTATTGTATTGAGGAACTCTATGAAAGAGATATCTTTTGCATGGCACACTGAGCAAGACATAATGTACGTAGTAGCAGTGGACCAATAAGTGGATCTTGTGATGTGGCATGAGTAGCACTGATCACTTTGATGCCTGCATACTGGCTCAACTGTGCCAAATCACCAAAGAAGAAGACCTCTTTATCTTTGAATGGGTCTAGCAGTGTGCCGTTGGTGACATTCACAATTTGTCGTACTATGAGATCAAAAGCTTGCTTTCTCAACATAGAAATCTCGTCTATGATAATCGTTTCTGCTTCTTTAATACTAACGTATATGTCATCAGTTTCAGAGATTGACAGGGGATATTGTTGTGTGCGCACTGGTATCTTGCACTGGTAATGGACAGTTGTTGCGATGCTGATTAACCTCGTGGCTGCTGCACCAGTCGAAGCAGCGAGTGTGACAGTTTTCCCTTGTATTATGAGTTGGCTTGTGATATATCTTATGAGGAAACTTTTGCCACTCCCAGGAGTGCCTGTGATCACATGCAGTCCACCCTTTGCTGTTGTAAGCTTCTTGTAGATCTCTGCTTGTTCAGATGTCAGTGACGCGTTTTAGACGTTTTGAAGCTCGTTTAGAAGGGCAGAGATACGAGATGACGTGTCCTATTGCTCGTAGTCTGTTTGCACATCTGGAGATTGAAATGAGGCAGCCTTTGTTGAGGATGTCTTCTGTAGTATCATGTTGTGAAATTGGTGTGTTTGATCTGTCGTGAGCATATTTCGTTGTGTGTACTCTGTGATGTACATCTCAAGATCCTCATCTGTCGCATCACTATCAAATTTCTAAGTTTGCACTCAAGATAGTATGGCCTGGACGTGTTCTCTGGTGAGAGCAGCTGGGATTCGTTTCTGAAGGTGATGCTCTTTAGCAGCACGTTGTAAAAGAAAGCTTTCGGATGATTCCCTGGGTGAAAATCTATGAAACGAACCAGTCGGTGTTGCCACTGCAGCGATTGGCCATAGGTATTCTCCTCTGAAATTCTTTTTTTCCTTTCTTTTCCCTTCGTCACTATGTAATTCTTGTGGAAGTCGTAGAATGTAAGCTTCTCCAGAGTTTGTGGTCGTGCGCAATACAGATCAACAGGGTGCAGCACGACATCGTTGTTGTGAGAAATGATTCGTTGTCGTAGTGTCGAGGGTGATGAGTTGACGTATTGGACGCTATCTCTCTTTGAAATGATTGGGATTTGTAAACAATTTAATGCCACTTTTGGCTGAGATAGGTTTCGACAGTAAAGCGGTTGAGATCAGCTTCAATTTTACAGTGTCAAGGCCACCTAGGCCTAAGCGCTCTGCATCTTCTGAGCGGATGTTGAGATGACCCAGTGGTTCAGTGTTGAGTGCATACTTCAAGAGGTAGTAGGACATCGATGAATTGGTAACCCATTGTATGTTCATATGCGCTCCCCATAGCAAAAGCAATGTTGGGTGGTACGGTGCGACATTTCTGTCTTCGTGTCGGGGCCTGAAGTATTGCCATCTGTGATTTTGTTCGTTGAGGACTGGGCTTGGATTTGGCTGCGCATGAAATGGAAATCCGTGCTTACATACTCCATCTCTTTGACCGTGGTAACAACTTGTACGGCACTTGTGTAGTTGTTTCCTAAGTACGAGTTCTCAGAGCCGGCTTACTTCTGGCAGAACCACAGAGCTAGTGTCTGTCGGGATGTATGCAGCTATTTCAGCAGATAGTTGCTCTTTGTCTTCTTCATGCATCCACAGTATTACATGAGCATGCAATGATCCTCTGTTCTGGACCTCGTATCTAACCAAGTGGTGTTGCACACGGCCCAACACACCTTTCTCAAGTATATATTTGGACATAAGCAGTTGGAACTTAGAGTGGAAGGTGAGGGCGCATTCGACTGGGCAGTCTGTCCAAGTGAAGGAGCCGTTCAACTGACGTGCAATTAGCTCGATCGTGTCAATCTCAGGCCATCGTGTATCTGTGACCTCATCAGCAGTGAAAGTCAAGAAGAAATCAGGCATTCCCCATTCGTCCACCATTGCTATCAAGTCCTTTAGGTTCTTGCAGTGCCACGAGCAGGAACTTGGCATGCTGGAAGGGGTGTTGTACCGAAGCACATGTCTCATAGTATCTTCCTCAGTTGTTGTACGATTGACTATCTTGTAGTTGTCAATGTCCTTTTGCAACAAGCTCGTGTGTGTATTGTTAGCCAACATAAGTGTCTGCTTTAGTTGGTACATTATGAGCAGGTATGGCTTGTACAGGGTGTAAACGGAGAACAGAGTCGATGCACGTATCTTTACATATATATTAAAGTTGATTTTACCATCATACTGGCCTTTCCCAAAAGGGAACAGGAATGGAAACGTTGCCGTCTCTATTGTGATGTCGTTCACATAGCTTGATGCGGCAGGCATGCCGTTGAGCTTGAAAGTAACTCTTCTCTCAAGCAATTGTTGACGGCCACGGAGCTGCAGAGAAGCAAATTCGTAAGTATCGCTAGCAGTGAATGCTCTTCTCCTGGCTGGTTCAACGATGTTTTTGATGATACCAAACATCAAACTTGTGTCAAGTTGCGCCATCAGTGCAAACGGTGCGTTGTCTTGTTGTTGTTGAATGATCTTGCTCACACTATCTTGACTTAGTATGCAAAGGCCAAGCTTCTTATTCGGTCGTTTAGCCATCGACATGTACTTCTGTAGTACGAAGTTGTTCTCAAGATTGAATGCAAGTATGTCTGCCACTTTTGATGTAGCTAGGTCTTGCTCTGTAAAGGTTGTTCTATGCTCTTTACTCCATGATAGCAGAGGGTTATCTAATATTGAACGTCTGTCTAGTGTACCTCGTGCAATTGTTGTCACTGTTGAGATGGCATTGACAGATATGTCAATGATGCTCAATAGCTATATGTAAAGCTGATTTCCGTTCAATATTCTTCTTGTGTAGTCTGGAAGTAAAGGCACACAATATATGCGACGTGCACTTGAGTTCTCACAAGTGGAGCACTGCACCCATTGCGTTTCTATGTGTGTAGCCTCTAAGGTGGATACCAATAGACTGCTAGCAAACATTGCAATCAATGTCTCGTCTGGAGCTCGAGTACAATCAAAAGAGGCACTTCTTTGGATGAAAACTACACCACAAACAAAGCATATGCTTAAAGGTCTGAATATTGTTGCAACATCTGAACTCCATCAGTATACTAAATTGACGATATCAATCCATGATTGTGAGCATGGTAGAAATCTTGCCTTCTTCTTGATTGAAGAATGATGTCTCGCTTTCGATCTGCTAAGGTGTATCCTATGCTTTCGGTGATGGTCCATTGAAGGCTTAAGTCGGACTCGATCTTAATGACTCAATGCGATGAGAACCTTGTGATATTTACTTACTAGTCACGTCTAAGCAACGAACAGTTCAAGCATTTGAAACAACCATGTACCTGGTGCTGGATTGTGCTGTTGTGGGGTTTCGACTTGGGAAGACGCAAGCGATAGCTGATTTCCTGAATGTCCCTTGCAAAGAATAAGTACAAAGCGTTAGAAAAGTAATAGCACAATGTTGAAGGTTCTGAGAGTAATCTAATTATTTGTATGTGTTCTTTTCTTCTTATGTTATTGAAAAAAAAGAAAACGTGTTGGTATCCTTGCACGCGGGAGTTTGCACAGTCCTCCCCAATTTTTATAATACGAGGGAACGTGCCATTCCCACGGCAGCATGCAATTTTCAGTGTGTTCCTTTTTACTGTGTCCTCACCGTTCAAGATTAAAATGTGGCACTTCTTACTCACTGCACGCTGGAATATGTCGCCGTTGCAAATGAAGAGGAGATGTGTCCAAGTTTCTCTTGGTCTGTTTGCAGTGAAACACGGTAGAGTTAGGCCATAACTAGTTGCGCCTGCAAAAAAGAGCTGAGTAAGGTAGTTGAACGTGGACATACACACAAAGCTGTTATGATTTCCAGTGAGACCCCTTTACACCCCATACCCGTGCATAATAACTCTCCCGTCCTAGACGTTGCACAAGGTGGACATGGTCTCAAACATCAAATAAGTTATCCATGCAAGATGTACTAGCAAGTAATGAAGATCTACAAAACAATTGGCAGCATTGTGAAACGAGTAATCACCAAGCAAACAATTAGAGCTAATAAGAGGGATTTGCTAGTAGTGTTGTGCGATGTGACTAGCCCTGGTCTGCTAACGCCATCTATGTACTCCATGGCCCTCGAGGTCCTCCAACTACTCCTACCGACAACATGCAGTAGATCGTATTGCATCAATGCTACTACCACACCGTGCATCATCGCCACAAACCCTGGAGCATTGAATTTTCAAGAGATGTATAGTGCAAAGTGGGACAACAAATTGCGCAAGAGCCGATTGGAAAAGCCTCGTGACCGATTGATTGGAAAGCCCTGAATGCAACCACATGGCGATTAGCCGGAAACCGCCAGGCTTTTGCACTACCAAGTAATGAAGATCTACAGGACAAATGGCAGCATTGTGAAACGAGTAATCACCAAGCAAACAATTAGAGCTAAAAAGAGGGATTTGCTAGTAGTATTGTGTGCTATGACTAGCCCTGCTCTGCTAACGCCATCTGTGTACTCCATGGCCCTCGAGGTCCTCCAATATGAGATGATAGGCTCACTAATTACAACTCTCCTGTCCACGTGTGTTGTCTTTAGCTTCAGTAGCCAGCAATGCATTGTCACCCAATTGAGCCCCTTAGAGCTCCTACGTATCCACAACTCTCGGCTATTTCATCAGATGCACAACGATAATCACCTACACTTGCATCTTCACGGCTCCTCTAGAACAAGAACGCAAGAAGTATATCGGATTGTATATTGTTTGGAGCAATTGTCAGGCCTTGACTGTATATTGTTTGGAGCAATCGTGGATAAGGGGGAGAGAGAGAGAGAGAGAGAGAGAGAGAGAGAGAGAGAGAGAGAGAGAGAACCTGAACCTGCGAACTGCTTGTGGAGAAGATCGACGGTACGTCTGCGAACTGCTTCTCTTGTTAACCTGTGCTCCTGCAGTTTTTATTAATTTGGCATAGCTTTTGGCAGGTCATCGTTTTTTTTAGCGCTGTAAAGCGCTGCCATGTGGGTGAATGACAAAGGAGGGATTCACAAAAAGCCACTACGCTAACGAAGTAATGAAAATTTGTGATGATTAGCAATTTTGAGTCTCGCCCTGTCCTTTATCAATAGTAGCCCACAACTAGCAAGGCCTCATTGTGTTACACACATCAACACTCTCCTTTGACCTCTTCAATAAGGCCACACGCCTTAAGAGTTGGATGGAAACACGTCCCACCACCTAGTCATCACAGGTTTTCCAGAAGCACATTGAGAGAGAGAGAGAGAGAGAGAGAGAGAGAGAGTTGCCTCTCAAAAGAAAAATCACTCTAGCCCTTGCCGCCAACAATCTTTGCACCTGAGGATAGTACTAGATGTGGATACAAACACACAACCTTGTTGAGAAGGAGCAAGATCTTTTTGTGTAGAAGACTACATCACATGAATTGCCATAGAATTCATCAAAGACGTACTACACATTTTGAGTGTGTGTGTGTGTATGTGTGTGTGTGTGTGTGTGAGAGAGAGAGAGTGAGAAAGAGAAAGAGAGGCTTTTCGCATATAAACAGAAGATCTCAACTCTAGAGTTTTTTTTTATTGCATGCATGATGAGAAAGAGAGAGAGGGGAGGGGATTTTAAAAAGTGGGGAACGAATCTTAATGGATCTTTTAAAGATTCTTCCTTTCAAAAAACGCGGAGAGACAAGCATCCAATAGTCGATACAACACTAACTTCTTACGTGCACACAACCTTCAATTTTGTCTTTTGGGATCTTGGCAAATTCCTCATAAAATCTAAATAAAATTCAACGAGGATACTGGTATTGGCCAACAAAAAGCAACAAATAAACGACGGTCTCAATTTACAACACCCTAAAATATTCACGATAGTCAGCTAATAAGGTTGATCCATGCACAAAAAGTTAAAAAATACTAAGGTCTACTATTAAGCAAAGTGTTGAAAAATATCAAATACAATACAGAAGTATGAGGAGAAAGGGAGGGGGTTTCCTAGAAGGTAGAGTGCTGATGCATAGGAAGGCCTATTTTCATAAACTTATAAAATTCCTTCGGACAATAGAAAAGCTGATGTTTCCTTTATTTTCTAGAAAAAGACACAAGAAAGAACAAGCTCAAGAGTAATCCAATGTCAAGCTTGCTCGCACCTACCTCTTGCTTTAACATACCCATTCTTAAATTTAATCGCCATCTTTAGGAGATCTAGAGCAAATTTATCCAGTCTCTCAAGTGAAGAAATGAATGACTTGCATAAATAAGAGACTTACAAGAACTCTTGGCTATGTGTGTTTTGATAAAGTGCCCTCATTGACTCCCTCGGTTTTATCATCAATCAAAAAGTTTGATCGGAGTTTGGGATTCTTCCCAAAAAACAAAAAGACCAATCCATATGAGGCCACCCAGACTTCAACATATCTCAACCCTTCAGAACTCAAAAGTGACGAAGGTCTCGAGAACGAACTTTATATTGATCCTTAATCCAATCAAGAGAAGGATGATTTGCATCGAGTATATTGATCCTTAATCCAATCAAGAGAAGGATGATTTGCATCGAGGCAACTCATCTTGCATGCAAGGCTCACCATGCATTTGCAACCTTTAATAAAAGCTCTCCTAAATTCACGACCGATTAAACTTGAATAGGGGCATGTAGTAAGGTTATAGTACTCCCCAAGATATTTGCTTTTGCCGTTTCAAATAATATTTTACTATGACAAGGATGAGCTTCTGTTTCCTTGGGGAAAAAAACAGGAATCCCACGCATTCAGCTATGCATAAAAGTAGACTTCAAAATTCTTCACTCCGATGGGAGTAACATTACTGATCCTCAAGCCAAAGTCGTGCGAGAAAAAACAACATAAACCTATTTCTTCGAGGAAAATCAAATACCTTGCGAGCAATATCAGGCCTTCCACATAATTACTTGTTTTGGTGCTACAAAAAATAACAATGCTATACTTGAAGCTGAACACTTGTTATGAAGATAACAATACAGACAATCGAGGCCAGCCAGGACCCTATAGCAGCACACACAAATGGTGAAGCCTGATTACTACTTACTAGTTATCTTCAAGATATGTAATGACTGCTTACTAGTTATCTTCAGATGTAAAGAATTGACACAGGCAAGACAAAACCACAATTGACCTCTTCTTTTTTAGTTACAAAAGAGTTGACCATGGTAACTTGGTCCTCCTTATTACAGCTCGAACATGCTGTGAAAATTTATGCGACACTCGACCAGTACAGCCAAGGCAGCTCTCTGAAAGCAACACATATGTATCACAACAAGGCTCCACCGACAATGGTAACAAATCATATTGTCACCTCTTATGGACACAGTCTCCAATTATTGGAATCTCATAAAGCAAGACCTCCCGACTGCATATAAACTGAATCAGATCCACACAATATTCCACCTTTAACACCAATTTTCCCCTTTTGTTGCAATAATGGGTACCTGTAAACACGATGTATTGGGCATTATGAGGATGTGTTTAATCTCTTAACTCTTTGTTGTAGCTCTTCCATGACAGCTACTTGCTGCTTTGAGCGATGCTTTGCTATTGTATGGGTGGTCATTGTTCCCAGCTTCTCAAAGGCCACCTGTTACAAATCAAACTCCTATACGTCAGTATACATACCAGTTGCTGAGTGTGTGAACCCGTTCTGAGATTGGCACATCAGACCTTCAGGAGAGCATCGGGATCAAAAAGATGGCGAGTTGCAGTTTGAAAGATACTGATGACCTCAAATAATTGCTGTGTCAAAAGTAACTCCTCTTCTTTCATCTATGTACAGAACAATATATGAAATCAATTTTCCTGGAAAACATAAACACGGGAACATCCTGAAAAGCAGCAGAGCATTCAAGGTGCACCTGTACAAGTGTGCGCATGCATACAAAACAAAAGATGCTTTTCCAATTTCATGAATAATCTGGAGTCAAAGGCAAGCGCAAGCACCGTAGACACTGGCGTTCAGAAATTTTCCTGATGATGTCCTGACTTTGCATGTAAAAAAGGGTTGGTTCCGTAACCCCTTTTCTCTGTCTGGTCAGGTGACTCTGACGACTCAAAATCTCATTTAGTTCATAATTGGAAAATACATTTCTATTACAAGCACCCCACGGGGATGGGAAACAAAAAAAGGGGGAAGGGGGAGGGGGGCTTTGAGGAAAGAGGGCCTTGCAAACTTAGACTCTACATCTAGACTTTTGTTGTCACTCATTTAAGGCTATACGTCTGATTGATTGAACATGCTCACATGCATCACCATGATTTCTGATAATATGTGACTGTAAACACATGAACTACTAATCCTAGTCAGCTTACATACACCACCGGTTGCCACCTGTACCTTGTACAATCAGTTGTGAAAAGCGGTTATGTAAGAGTCCTAACTTATCTAATGAATCTACAAACTTGCGAATGAGCTCATAAAGGTTTCAATAGAAGATTTCATGGGCTTTCTTAGTCTACAAGCTACATGCCCATGTTGCCAAATGCCCACTAAGTGTAAAAACAACCGTCAAAACACATTCAAACCATTTATTCAAGAGGGTTCCAAAACTGGAAAACCTAATCTAATGGAATGTCTATGAGCATGTAGGTCTTGCGAACACGCTCACAAAATTCCCGGTACTAAATCTCCTAGACTCTAAGAAATTGCTATCAACAGCTGGAAGTCGGTGTAGCATGTCCATGTAACACATAGAGCCATCTGCTTGTGACATCCCCTCCTCCTTAGTTGCAAGGCTGAGGCTAGCAAATCTACGAAAAATTTCTTGTCCACCGAAGCACATTCATGTGTCCCTCAATCCCAACTTCAAAAAGCATTGCCTCACAAGTTTGTGACGTGGCATGCCTGGCCGAGACGACCAAAGGGGCTAGGATTTAATAACCTAACCCCCTCTAAATAACAAATAACGGCCGAGGGGCCCGGACCCTAAATTAAAGCAGAGGACCCCCAAAAAACTTGTGCAACGTGCCGCTGTGGCAAGGCTGTACAGAAATCCCGTAAAACGCAGAAAAGTGCTAACATGGCTGAATTGTACAGTGTATTGTGCAAAGGACAATTGGCACTAGCTTTTGGTGTTTGTTGCTTTTGGGAGCCATAGCTTTTCATGTGACTAGCTTTTCGGCCAGGGGCCTTTAAATACAAAGCCAAGACCCTCTTCTCTAGCAAATTAGCTTGGGAGCAGTGCAGAGACAGAGGACCCTCTGACAATGTACCTTGTGAAGCATCAATAAGAAAGAAATACTGAAAGGGGCGCCAATCTTTGGGGCCAATGCATCTGGAAGTAGAACTCCACCGCTTCGTATCCTCTCTCTCTCTCTCTCTCTCTCTCTCTCTCTCTCTCTCTCTCTCTCTCTCTCTCTCTTCAAGTTCAATACAGTTGTTGTAGATTTGATGCTTAGTGTCCAAGCCTATTGCAATGGTATCAAAACTCAAACAATCTAAAGATCCGATCCCTTTTCCGCACACCACATGGACTCTCGGAACGCATCCGGTAAAGAATAAACTATTCCACCGACTATCCGACTTCAAGAAGATGAAGTCAACCCGACTCCCAACGGGGGAGAAGCAAAAACCAACAGAGATTCCAGACCTCCTTCTAAGGCATCGGGGAAAGAGCATGGCCTGTTCCCGCCAGGAGAAGTCGACAAGATGGAGTACAGGCGGAAAAGAACAGGCGAGACAACTTTAAGCACTTCAAAACAACTGAACTGAGAGAGAGAGAGAGAGAGAGAGAGAGAGAGAGAGAATTTCACCCCAAGAGAGCACTGGCCCCAAACCTTGGCGCCCCTTTCCGTATTTCTTTATATTGCTTCAACTCATTAGAATGCCGGTACTCACGCTCTACACTTCCACGCGAGCCCTCAGCACAAAAGCAACTTACAGGAAAAGCTTCAAACTAAAAGTATTTGGTTCAAAAGTTGCCAACGCTAAAAACAGTCAACGCTTTTTGCGAAAATCCGTACTGCGACATCAGCACGCTTGTCAACGTGTTTTTCGGGTGTCCGTACAGCCTACCACCTCATCAGCCTGTCAACACGATTTGTGGGAATACCATGCAGTGGTGCCACGTCATCTTTTTTTACGTCGGGCTTGAAGTGTATGGATCCTACTTAAGTTCTAAGGACTTGGGCCCCAGTGAATGAGGTCCCACAAGTTGGCACGACTTTAATAAGTTGCCCCACTCAGCAAGGATCTGTAAGTTGGTTAGAACTCTGCTTCTTCTACTGCTTCTAGGGTTTAGGTCCCCTGACCGGGAGCTGCATGTTGGCTCAGGTCTTCAGTGGCTTGACACGTCAATAGTTTGTGACATTCCCTCTTCTTGAGAGCAGAGTAATCGTCCATGATTACACTAAATCTGCAAAACAACTCAAATTAGCTCAAAAAATTTCAAGGGTCATTCCAAGGGACATTCGCAAGGACAATTTGTTTTCTCATTCCAGATCGGAGCTCTTGATATTCTTACGTAGTAAAATTAGCCATCACCCAGACTGCACTTGTCACAAACTGCTGATGTGTCAAGCCACTAAAGAATGAAACCAACTTGCAAATCCCGGACAAGGGGCCTAAACCCTAAGTGAAGAAGTAGCAGAAGAAGTTCCCACCAACTTATGAGACCCCATTCAATGGGGCCCAAGGGACCTACAAGCATTAAAATAAAGTAAGACCAGACACACACACACAATGCTCTTGCGAATTCAACTGATGACGTGGCACTGTTGTACGGATCACCCGCAATTTGCATTGGACTGCTGACGTGGAAGATGTACGAAGTTCCGCGTTCTACGTTGACTATTGCTGACGTGGCAGACTGTGCGGATTTCTAGAGTATACGCTGTAGCTTTTGGCGTCAGATGCTTTTGGACCATAAGCTTATGGGCTTAGTGCTTTTTATGTAAGCTGCTTTTAGAGGCCACGGACCTTTAAATATGACCCATGGGATCTCACTCTGGGAGTCCACCCGCGGGGGATGCAAAGCAAAGCCATGGAAGTTGTACTGAGTTCAAGCAATATAAAGAAATACCAAAAGGGGCGTCAACATTTGGAGCCAGTGCTCTCTTGGGGTGGAACTCCATCACTCCCCGTCTCGTGTGCCGTGCATCTCTTTCAGTTCAGTGTTATTTGAAGTGTTAAAGTTGTTCAATTTGTTCTTTTCCGTTGGCACGCAGTGTCCATTCCGTTACAGCACTGATCTATAATGGGTGTCTCGATGCACTAAAATGACATACCCAAGCAATCTCACCCAATTAAGAACATTCAATGGTTGGCACATCACAATGCAACACAGATGTTGACATATACATGTTACAAGACACAACAAACAGTGCCCCTAAGCACTCCCCCGAGACAGACGGTCTACGGTATGAAGCTACTCGACTACCTCGTCAACCCCCCCGCAAATAACCTAAAAATGTATGAGCCCTGAGAAGGCTGATACAACCAAGCATACAACTAAAACACTCCTAAACATCCTGTCTACGTCGTTCAGAGGTTTTCCAACGTACAACGAAACGCTCCCCAAACATCTCGTCTGCAACGAAAGCATTCGCTAGACATCCGGTTTGCGTCATTCCAAGGTTCAAACATTATCAAACAGCATTTCCACTACTCCATCGGGGAGCAAATCACCAGTCATTGAAACCAATACTAAAACTGGCGTCAAACAATTCAAATTGGCACCAAGACAAGCGATTCAATCCATTTCAAACAATACTTTCTCAGACAAATTTTAGAAGTATCTAAATACAAAACTGTAACGAACTTGGACACCCCAAGTCCAGATTCTGTCGCGACACAGCACAGATTCCTTAAAACAATTCACAAATACCGATAGAGAGTCGACACGGCCCGACGTAGTTCTGTGCCAAGAGAGATTGGACCCAAAGACTAGCACCCCTTTCGGTATTTCTTTTATATTAATCTGTGAGCAAAGTAAAACTACCCGCGGGTGCTCGCTCTCAGATTTTGTGTCCAGATGCTCTGAGAAGTGAGCCCCCTTATGTCACTTATAAAGATTACAAGGGATGCTAAAAGCAAAGCCCCAAAAGCATGAAACTCAAAAGCACTTCAATCTCAAAAGCAACTGGTCTTCCAAAAGCTTAGAAAGCACCAGCGCCAATTGCGGAAATCCATACAACCAAGCCACGTCAGCAGCCATCGTAAGTCCGTACACTCTGCTATATCAACAAGTCAACGCAAATCACCAAGTTCCATACTGCTGCCACGTCAGCTAGTCAGTGCTGTCTGCGGCATTCCTACTGTCTGCCGCGTCAACAGTCTATTGGGCATGCCACGTCATCACTTTGTGAGAAAACAACTAGAAAATTCATTCAGGTTTTTGTTCAAACAAAACTTTGAGGGTGATAGGCTTGTCCTTCTGCATCAGGATGATCGTACGGTTGCGGATTTGGAGTGCGCGTCATTCTTGTCATGTTAAGGCATGCCAAAGAGAACGTCGCAATTGCCCAACTTCATGATATGGAAATCGGCTTTTCCATGGTATCCTTGGATAGTCATTGGAAGAGCCCCAATTAGCGGGACCACTTTGTCAGTTTGTACGGTAGCTAGTTCAGCTTCAATTTCGTGTCCCTGTGAATCATAATCAAATTGCATCTGCGTCAAGAATACTCGATGGATGAAATTTTCAGTAGCTCCGGGATCGTAGAAAATCAGGGCTTTCTTTCAAGCCGTGAACTTTGCGATATGCTTTGCACAATTCATTTGAACTCTCAAGGTTTATGCCATAAATATCAGGTACTAGTCCCTTAGCCGTCGGTGGCCCTGGAGACCTTTCTGTTGTCGGAGCGAAAGGTTGCTCTGAAGATGTCGAGGCTCGTTGAGGACATGTATTGACGTATTGAAGCCTGAAGGTATGCCCAGTCTGAAAGCATTCAAAACATCAGCCTTCTTATCATAGCTATCCAAAACGGGAAATCGGAACAGGAAACAAGAACGTCAAGGAGTATGAAATGCCATTCCCTGTTACAGATACTCACGTTTGAAACACGGAACAGGGATTCAGAACGGGAAGTTGAAACGGGAAACGAGGAACGGAAACTTGAAAATGGCCATTCCTTGTAACTATACTTCTTCGTTGACGTTGTGTCAAACAAGGCCTTTGCAATTGACTTTCACGTGATTCCAAGGGATTTCTTCGTTGTTTCCCGAAGTTCTGATTGTTTGTCGAAGTCGCTTCTATAGTGAACTCGAGCTTTCCTTTCATAAGTTTGTAGCCAACCAAGGCATGATCCCTAACCACTTGCATGGTTGAGACTTGCTTGAACAGGGATTCATAACGAGAAGTTGGAATGGGAACATGGAACGGAGACTTGAAAATGGCCATTCCCTGTAACTATGCTTCTTATAACAGGGTTTCTCATTGACGGTGTGTCAAACAAGGCCTTTGCAGTTGACTTTTACGGGATTCCCGGGGATTTCTTCGTTGTTGCCGAGAGTTCTGATTGTTTATCGAAATAGCTTCTGAAGTGAGCTCCAGCTTTCCTTTCATAAGTTTGTAGCCAATCGCAGCATGGTCCATAACCACTTAAATGGTTGAGACTTGCTTGGACAGACTATATTTCTGCAATGGTGATGGTAGTCCAATGGTGCATCGCTTGCAATAGTCCTCCAAGGGAATCAACTTGAAGAAAGACACCGGAAGGTAAGACGTCGAGCTTTGGTTGTAGTCTACCAATGGTGTATCACTCGCAATAGTCCTCCAAGGAAACCAACTTGAAGAAAGACACTGGAAGGTAGACGTAGAGAAACCTTTGGTTGTAGTCTTCCATGGTTCTGTGGCAAGCATTTTGAAGTTGCCCCATTTCGACAAAATCTAGAATTCAAAGAGAGGAGTCAATACAATTGCGTGCAAAAGTTGTCTTAAAAGCTTGCCATGTCCTTGGAGCATCAGTTGCGTCACGATTGAACTCCACCACTGCAAAGCATCAACTCTAAGAAATCCCGCTGCTCGAGAAATCTTGGATTCTTCCGTAAAGTTCCCCAAAGCATAGATATTGTCGAATTGCTATAGGAACTGCAACTCTTTCTTCTAATCTTTCACTCCCAAAAAAGTGAAAAATTTGATTGTCATCCCGCCATCCATAAAATCCTTTGGCTAATTCGACGCATACCTCGGACACGAATAATAAGGATATCCATACGAGCTCCAATCATTGTACCCTGGTGGCGATGATGGTGGGGGAGGTGGGGGCAACGCCCGTGGCAAGGCCGGTTGCGTTGGATCAGGGTCAAATAGTTGCACCATATTCCTAAAGACTCCCTCAATCGAAAGAGATGGCTTGAAATGTTACCAGTTAGAAGAAGCTCTCGTGCTTTTTGGTGCCGAAGGAGGGGGTACTGAGTAACATGTAATTCAGAAACTGTTGGAAACCCTGCAGCATTTAAAGATCCTTGCAGATGCCGTGAAAGTATGTCGCGAAGCTCGTCGAGAAGAAAGTGAGGTACTCTGTCAAATCCATAAACACCATGATGCTCTGTCTCTTCTAGATAGGACCAGTATATGCTTCGAGAAAAGCACACGACCTTGGAGCCCTAATACCACAGTAACGGGATGGCAACACGTGCCAACGGAAAAGAACAGACGAGACAACTTTAAGCACTTCAAAACAACTGGAGAGAGAGAGAGAGAGAGAGAGAGAGAGAGAGAGAGAGAGAGACGAGGAGTGGCAAGAGTTCAAGCCCAAGAGAGCATTGGCCCCAAACCCTGGCGCCCCTTTCGGTATTTCTTTATATTGCTTTGACTCAGTACAATGCCTGTCACAAAGTGATGACGTGGCATGACCTAAAGGACGGACTCCAGACACAGAGGGGTCAAATCCCTGGTGAACGATGCAGAAGAAGTTTTACCAACTTTCAAGTCTTGCCGAGTGGCCCAATTTTAAAAGTTCAGTTCCTACCAACTTATGGGACCTATCCAATGCGGCCTAAGTAGTAAGGGATCGCACAAGGGATTAAAAATTTGGTGGAAGGTTGATGACATGACAAATGTACGGACATCAGTGTTTTACGATGCTGACCTGGCAAGCCGTACAAATTTTCGAAACTTACACTAGCAGCTTCTAGCGCTAGCTTTGGACCCAGTTGCTTTTAGACTTGAATCTTTTCATGTACTTTGCTTTTGGAAGGCCCAAGGCCTATAAATTGATTGCCAAGGCCTCGATGACCAATCTCAGGCAGATTAGCTTGGGAGCACTGTTGAGAAGAGGACCCTCGGACATTGTACTTTGTGAAGCATTAATAATAAAGAAATACCGAAAGGGGCGCCAATCTTTGGGGTCAATCTCTCTGGGCGCGGAACTACGCCGTGCCATGTTGTCTCTCTCTCTCAGTTTTGTTCAGTTCTTTCACTTTTCTCACGTGTGTTGTGGTAGATTCTCAGCTTGGAGTATCCAAGTCTGTTACAATGGTATCAGAGCTCAGTCAATTCTTCTTCTACGAAGCATCCGATCCCTTTACTCGCAGCACACATGGATTCAATCGACGAATACTGCCAGGAGGAAACTGCGGTACCCAACCACTCCGGTTCGGGAGAGAATAATGAAGACTCCAATGCACATCGTCCACCTTCATAAGGTTTGGAAGAGTAAGGCACGTCTCCATCTACGTACGAAAGAATGGAGATGCAACGTCAACAGCAGGTTGATGCTTGTGCCCAGCAGATGCTTCAGTACTCCAAGGATCCCCACCAAGTATGCGAGATTTTTAGTCAAGCGTCTACTTGGCGAGATGCACTCTGGATGGCGTACCACTATACGTTCACCTTTGAAGTCAGCTTTGAAGAAGACGACTACACCAGGAACATCTACTCAGAATGTGTACTCAAAGGATGAATTTGAGGACGCACTAGAATGGTGAGTCAGCAAACTCATGAAGACTAAGAAGCAATCGCGGAAACAGAGCCGAGTAGTAGATTATCCAGGCTACTTGGGTCGAAGATCTACTTTTAAGAATGCCAAGAAGCGTGTGAGATTGAGGGTGTTTCCAGTTCATCCTCACCCTCTTCTGACAGCTCGGACAGTTCTTCTACCCCTAAGTCTAGTGACGAGGAAAGGAAGAGAAAGAAGAGGAGAAAGACTCGGAGACATAGCAAAGGCAAGAAGAAGGCAAAGAAGAGCCGATCCCACAAAAAATCTCGAAAATATTTTGATGGTTCGGACAAGGACTCTTCCTCCTCAGATACTTCGGATTTTGATGAGCCGGTGTTCTCAACCAAGAGAAGGTACATTTATAGAGCCAACCACTACGATTTTCTCGAGGACAAGGGCAAGAAGCCTAAGGATTTCAAGGAGAGTGGGCAAGCAATAAAGTTTGATAGTTTATCTCGCTGTAAGGATACCCAAAGGTCCTCGCTTTTATCCAACAGTTTGACATAGCCTACTCCGGAGGAGACTACTCAAAGCACTCCAAGGTCTGGAGGGCGGCATCCTACCTCAAGGGGAACGCGCAAACATGGTGGTTTACCCTGCTTCTACAGAAAGAGACACCAACGATGTGGCTACAGTTCAAGCGACTTTTTACTTCTTTATGGCTCACAATTTTGAATCATCTTAGGATGACCAAGGAAGACACTAGATCTTGGAGATGTCTCTCCATCCTATGTAGTTGTCAAACTTGACATCCTTGTCACCGGCTTTGAAAACCGGCATCTTGGGGTGACACTTGTGGTTATCCTTCTTGAACTTGGGCTTCTCTTTAGTGTTAGGTAGGGAAGTAGTAGGAGTTTTCTTCTTTGGAGAAGATTTAGATATTGTATAAGAAGTAAATGTAGTAGTATAATCAGGAGAGTATGATTTGAGAAGAGATAGAGACATCCTTGCATTCGTTCAGTAGAGAGTTCTTTTTTCCTCGCCCTTGCAAGCTCTTGGAAGGCCGTTTGTCTTGATCCGGAGATCCCTTTTGTGCTTCTGCACCTCTTTCCGCATCTTCCTCTTGCGGGTTGTTACCCACCGGCAATATTTTCTTGATGCACGTCACCATCTGTTCCTTGCACGTTCTTGATTCCTTCCAAAGCCTTTTGGACAGCCAGCAGCATGAGAAGCTGCTGTAATTCCGCGAGTTGAACTCGTACTTCCTGAAGTTCATCTTCAGCCGTTCTTCCGTGGCTCACCATGGTTCTTCCCGTTCCTTTCCGGAATCGTCCTCCTTTGCACGGAAAGAGAGGAATCCGAGCGCTAATACCATTGTCACAAACGGGAGCGCACACGAATAATCAACAAGCTAGATATTAATAAACTCTCAACCAAAAGAGACGAGAGAGAAGATGGACACAGTATTTGGGACCAGTAGATAAGTTGGTCCCCCCCCCTTCCCCCCTTGAAGAGAATCTTTATTAGGGAGAATCTTTTTACAAAGCACAAGAAACGAAGTGATCCCTCCATTCTAAATCATCAGAATCAATGGTCAGTTCCTTCTTGTGCGGGCAATTCCCAAGAGACGAGCTCTTAATTCTGTTTCCGTCTGTACCTAGAGCGTGAAGCCCTACAAAATTGTTCTTGATTCCGTTTTCGAAATCTCTGAGCATAGCCCGAAGCCTCCTTGCTCCTTCTCCGTAATGGAGTACCTACAAAAGCACAAACACGAAACAACACCACGCATCATGAATTCACAATCGGTACCTGTCGCTCTAAGTGCAATAAAGCAAACTCCGTGTATTGGCTTCTCTCGATCACTTGCGAATTCCCGAAAGAGGTACCCCTTGTTGCTAGTGCTGGTGTTTCTGTGAAAAGCGCACACACACACACACACACACACACACACACACACACACACACACACACACAGAGTAACAAACTTGGACACCCCAAGTGTAAGGTGCAACGGAAGTGAATGTTCAACTTTGCCCAAGATGAGTGCTCCGAACTGTGCTCAAGGTCCCTTTTACTTACGGACATAGTTTTTCCACACGTCGGACGCACACGGGTACGAAAGTACGAAATAAGTACGGATCAGACTACTCGAAATTCCACATGTCAGTCTTTCAGATAGCCTACTACATAGGATGCTACATACTACACCACCTGGCACTAGGCAATGGGCACCATGTTTAAAACTTTATATACAAAGAAAAAATCATAAAAACTTTATACACAAAGACAAAACCAAAACCACAGAGAATAAAAAGGGGAGAGATGGTGCCTCTAAGTAATAAAGTAACCTCCAAACAAAAAGGAGTGAGGACTAGTCACTGTAGAAGCAAGCCAAAAAACATTTAAAAGTGTAGTCTCTTGAAGGCTGAATCCAAAACATAAGTAGAGAGTCGAGACTATCAGCTAGAATCTAACTATACATACTAGAGTCAGCAGTGAACACTGAACACCATACGACATAAGTAAATGTCCAAAACCATGGTCCAAAAGCAAGTGCCCATGTGCAGTGAGCTCTAACTCTCACCATAGCTCACATCCTCATCGTCATAAGCAGCATCGTCCTCGTCCTCGTCCACGTCCTCATCCTCATCACCACCAATTGAGCATGATGCTCCAATATGACTGGTACCAGCAATGGGAATAGGCTCTATCGCATCTGTAGTACTCTATGCAATGGCCTCCTAAATCTCATGCAAGACAAGCAAGCGGTCCTCATCTTTTTTCTTATTGAGCATTTCCAATGTGACCTCCATTCTCTCATAGCCGCGCTCTTTGATTTTGGATATGAGCCTCAAGTTCGTGTGTATGTACACAAGCTTCTTTGTATGAGATGGGAGTAGCCTATTCCTTCTCTTGGTATGAATGAGAGAGAAGGTGCTCCAATTTCTCTCACCTGGAGAGGCACATGTCCCTTGAGAAAGCACCCTCAAAGCAAGAGCTTGCAAAGCGAGTGTACAAGCCCCAAAGTTTCCCACCATTTCACCCCCTCTTGAATCCTATTTGAATCTTTTGCAATTGGATGAGCAAATGACTTGTTTTCAGCTTTATAAATGTCAAACTCATCAATTAGGGTGCCTTGCAAGGTCAAATCACCCTTGGTGTACCTGTCCAAGAATGTCATCCATCCTTCATGCACCTCGCCATCACTGTCTTACCCTCTTCCTCACCATATAGGATGCAACATGTATCCAACAGCATGTAATGGTGTGTGCAACATTTCCATCTTTCAATGCATACATCCCTAATCTCTCTCATCCTTGCAGCATCAATGCCTTACATGTTTTCAATTTGCTCTACCATGCAATCCGTAAGCTCATACATAAGCCCCATGGTGGCTCCTTCCCTGTTAGCCAAACGAGAAATTTTCAAAATTGGAGCAGTTATTTTCAAAATCAACCTAGCCTCTTGCCAAAAGCATGCATTAAACACAATGTTAGAGACCTCAGTGGCCTTTTCAGTCTTGGATCTCTTCATCTTCACAAATTGTCATTAATCATAAGCTTGCGCATACCTTGCATGCATCTCTCATCCACAAGATTGGCCAACATAATAAAGTAGCACGCAAATCGAGTGGCTGACGGCTTCACCGAGTCCTTGCTAAGTTGCCGAAACAATGCCAACACAGTAGACTTTCTTGTCACAAATGTGACAATCTTTGTTGCATCCTCAAGCACTTTTGAAACCCAGCCAATATGCCCAATGTCCTCAAATAAAAGGTCCAAGCAATGGCAAGCACATCTTGTAAAAAAATGTGTTTCCACTCCCTTTCAATCATCTCCCCAGCGCCAACACAATTGGTTGCATTGTCCATGCATAATTCCATAACATTTGCTGGGCCAACCTCTTCCGATGTCTTTGTTTCCCCAGATGTGTCTACAACTTTCAAAAACACTGACCCATGAATAGAGTGTTAAGTGCAGCGGAATGAATGTTTGCACTTTGCTCAAGATGAGTGCTCCGAACTGTGCTCAAGGTTCCTTTTCGTTCTTATGGAAGGTAGAGCCTTCCGTTCTTAATGAGAGAATGCTATGATCACAGACAAAGTGAATGGACACTGTGCGTGCAAGTGTATGAGACTGAGAGATAGAGAGAGAAGAGAGATACGACACCAGAGACGTTGTAAAACCCTCCTCCGAAGGCCCCACTCGTCGGCGAGAGTGGTCTACTTATGATTGCACAAACTGGTACAAACTGAATGCATGTGACTAATGCAAGTCTAGGCTATGTCGACGATGACGACGGTGATGACGAAGTCGACCTAAGGGCTGAAATCTGCAATCTTTCTACTGCTGTCCAAAAACGCTATGGGCTAAACTCTACGACTAGTCCAAAAACGCTGATTTGGGGGGTTGTTTATGTGGATCTTTGACGCTGAAAATCTGCAGGTTTAGGGCTGAAAACTGAAGATCTTTACGGGGCTGAATCTACTACTTCTTGTGGGCTGAATTTACTACTTCTTGTGGGGTAAATCTGCAAGTCTTCTATTGCTGAAATCCAAAACGCTAGAGACTGAGGTTGACCAAAAACGCTAGCTGATCTTGCATTTCCAAAAACGTTGGGCATGTGAAAAACGCCAGGCATGTGCTGGTCATTCCAACGACGATCTGATGCAAAAACGCCAAGGGCTGACTTTCCAGAGATGAATGCAAAAACGCCAAGGGCTGGTCTTTCCAACGATGATCTGATGCAAAAACGCCAAGGGCTGACTTTCCGACGATGAATGCTGTTGAAAACGCTAGGGATAGGAATCTGCTGCTTGGAGAAAACGCCGGGATCTTGCTTGGAGGGAATCCACCAAGGTTCTACTGAGAAGTTGCCTGTTGAGCAAGGTGCTCCTGCTGCCTCTTCTGCCATTGAGTGCTAACTTGGGTTTGCTTATATACAAACTTAACAAAATTGCCCTACCTACTTTTGTTGGGAAGTCACTTAAAAATAATAAGTGAAAAATGTCAAAAATAGAGAAAATAGGATAAAATCATTGGAAAATTTCCCTAACTGATTCTAATGGATTCTGATGGGAAAAATGATGATCATGATGTGCAACAAGAGGATATGCATCTATACTAAGTGATTGGGCATGCACGGTCTGCGAACAGACTCACAAAAGTGCCAAATCACTTCTAATCTAGACTGACTTGATTGAATTGAACCCTTGCTATGTTGTAGCTTGTCCACGGACACATAGGGTTGGATGTGTCACGTGACATCCCCTCCTTTTCAAAGTGAGGTACTGGTACCGAACTGTATGGCGTCGAGGGAGATCGCCAATAGCATCCGGAATCCTGGAAGGGACTCTTCGCCAGCCCACTCTGATGTGTGGGTCGTGCGGTACTTGAACTTCATAAAGGTCTGCAACGCTTGCTTCTTTGGGCCGCGCCGAAAGTGACACAAAGTCTTTTGTGGCTCCTTCGATGCTTCAACTTCGTCTAGAGTCATACTTCCTTCTTCTTCAAGAATCTCCATGGCTAAAAATTCTTGAAACCATTTCCAACACAAAACCATGAACAAACCCACCATTCCATGAAAAGTGAGTGGAAAAAATCTCGTCTTCCTCAAAGACTGTGCATGCAATGTAGATGAACAAATAGACCAAATGCTAAACCGTTCGCCACATACACGCAAGCAATGAGATCGAATCTCTCTCTTATGATCGAAATCAATCAACCGTGGCAATTCACAACGGAAATGCCCATGCTTGGTGCTCATACTTTCATGTGCTCTTTCGGAAACTGTGTCATGCCAAGGAAGAGACATAGAATGTGACTTCCTGACATACAAACTTTTCAGCTTTTCATGAACAATCCGCATACATTCGTGCTCATCCATGAGAGAAACGTGCTCAACATACAATATGTCATGCCTAGAAAAAGGGATCACATAAAGATGTTGACTAAAATACAGAAAACGGTCACGAATAAAACACTCGAACAATGCGTGCGTATCAATCATGCGAACACATAATACTTCCTGTGAGGGTTTTGTGGACCAAGGCTCGAGAGCTAAGATCGGTTCTTCCTGAATGATCGAATCGTCCCGTGGGGGTTCTTTGGACCTCGACTCGAAAGCCAAGATCGGTTCTTCGTGATTGATCGAATCTACAACGAGGTTAGCTTTGCTAGAAAAAGCATCCACTAACACATCATCATGGTGAACAATCACATCATCTTCATGCAACTCATCATACTTGTGAGAAATCACACCTTGATCATGTAAATCATCATGCTCATCATTAACATCCAATCATCATGCTTCACACAATCATGCAAATCCTGTGTATCATGCGTTGGAGAAGAAGAGACTGAGAGTCTCCTTTCCCCAAATTTCTTGCATCTATGCCTGAACTTGAGAAAAGAGTCGCCAGAACTCTTTGTTGTGTTGGTCGCTCTTTTCTTTGAGAACTTTGTTCTCTGCTTGTCTTGCTTTGTTCTCGCGATCAAATTTGGCTTGACTTTCTTTTTCTTCCAAGTCGTACGGACGCTTTATGGCTGCCTGTCACAAAACGGGAGCGTACACGAGCACTTAGAAATCTGAAAAATAAAATACTTTGTAAATGTGAGAGAAGGGAGAAGATCGACACAGTATTGGGGACCAAAAGATGGGTTGGTCCCCCCCCGTCAAGAGTATTCTTTATTCAAGGAGAGTTCATATACAAGCACAAGAATCCGAGGAAACCCCTCCATTCGGTAATCTTAGACCCGAAGGTCGTTCTTTTCCCGTGAAGGACTTAGGCACGAGGCCGTACTTTCCCGTAAGAGACTTAGGCGCGAAGCCGTACTTCCCGAGAGGGACTTAGACGCAAAGGTCGTACTTCCCATGAGGGAGGATTCCTGCAAAAACAACCACACAAAGCAATAGCTCGCAATGCGTATCAACAAATTATACCTGTAGCTCCTTGCTCGGGAAAGCGACCTCCGTACTCAGTCGTCACACGAACACTTGTTGAATTTCCTTCGCAATGACTGCTCCAAATTCTCAGCGCTAACTCCTCCTGCTGCTCCTGGCGTGTGTAAAACTGGAACGCTAACTGCCCTTTTATAGGCCCTTGCACCCGGCGGGAATAGGAGCCGAAAAGCAAAAGCCTGGCGCCCCTAGCGAGAGGAGAGAGAGAGATCGCTAAATTGAGCCAGCCTTGCGTAGGCTTTTTTTTTGTAGAGTTTTAACGTAGGATTTTTAGAGCATTGCTTTTTTTTATTATAAGAGGGCTGGTTACTTAAAAGTGACCGGCCACTTTATAAAATAAAGTGTGAACTTAAAAACTCACTCAGTTAGTGAAAACAATGCTACACGAATACATTCCAGGCGTCCCCGGGTGCAGAACACGGGCACAGATGCAATGCAGACATAGCTTCCTCGCGGGAAAGCATCTGCCCTCCCGCGAAAGTTCCTGCTTTTCGTAAAAAGCTTCTTTGAAGCCATCTTTATTCTTGTGCTTGCGTTCTTACGCGTATTTTCTTACTCAGTTCGGATTTCCTCCTCAACCTACGGAATGCCCCCTTTCTGATGCACCCATCACCCATCATGTGACGCATCAGGGGCGCTCGTAACCCGCCCCTTTCCACCGAACTTACGGAAACTCCTTCGCGATGTTTACCGTCACCCATCAAATGACACATCAGAGTTGTCCGTTCTTCATGGCGCTTCCTGTAGCTACAATCTTTTAACAGTAGTGTACACAATAAAATATCCTAGGGAAAGAAATTAATCATTAAAAATTAGAAAATAGTCCAATTAGCAACACCGCCATTCCTTCTTTGTATTCACGATCTATGGCTGCCCTTCGTTCTTCGTAGGCCTTTCTTTCTGCTTCTCTTTCTGCTTTTCTTTCTTCGCGTTCTAACTGTCTTTCCTTAATCAACTGCTTCAACTCCTCCATAGGAGTTAGTGTAATCTTTGTCGTAGATGGGGAAGGGGGAGGGTCGGAAAAACCTCCCTAGTGGAGAAAATTCTTCTTCTTCTCTCTCATGCTCATCACCTCCAAGCGAAGTATCCATTCCGCTTCGAGTGATGACCATCCACTGAAGTCGTGGCTTCTTGTGGTTCTTGGGGTCTTGGGTTCTTAAGTTCACGAGGAACTTTGGTTCTTGGGAGTTTTGGTTCTTAAGTTCACGAGGAACTTGGGTTCTTGCGGGTCTTGGTTCTTGAGGTTCTTGAGGTTTTCTTTCACTTGCAAACCGTGTTTGAGAAGGATCTTCTCTTCACCCGAGTTCTACTTCTTTCCGCGAGCGCACCCCTTGGCGGCCTTGCGCTCACACCAAGGTTGCTTTTTCCCACCTCACGTCGATTGGCCAGCCGCTAAGTGCACGGTCCGCTCTCAATGAGTGAAAAGAGACACAAGGGGAGGCTAGACAAGCCCTTCTTTCTTGGGATTCCTGTCACTCTTCAAAAACACGATTAGGAATCGACACCCCCAAGCGAACTTGGGTTCGTGCGACCGCAACAAGAAAAAAAAATTAGTGTGATTCTTGTGGTTCTTTCCTTGAGTGATACAGAACATTGCCAAAGCTCTATTACCAATGTTAGGTGCAGCGGAATGATGTTTGCGCTTTGCTCAAGATGAGTGCTCTGAACTGTGCCCGAGGTTCCTTTTCGTTCTTATGGAAGGTAGAGCCTTCCATTCTTAATGAGAGAATGCTATGATCACAGACAAAGTGAATGAACACTGTGCGTGCAAGTGTATGAGACTGAGAGATAGAGAGAGAAGAGAGATACGACACCAGAGACTTTGTAAAACCCTCCTCCGAAGGCCCCACTCTCGTCGGCGAGAGTGGTCTACTTATGATTGCACAAACTGGTACAAACTGAATGCATGTGACTGATGCAAGTCTAGGCTATGTAGACAATGACGACGGTGATGACGAAGTCGACCTAAGGGCTGAAATCTGCAATCTTTCTACTGCTGTCCAAAACCGCTATGGGCTGAAATCTGCGACTAGTCCAAAAACGCTGATTTGGGGGGCTGTTTCTGTGGTTCTTTGACGCTGAAAATCTGCAGGTTTAGGGCTGAAACTGAGGTTCTTCATGGCTGAAAACTCATGATCTTTACGGGGCTGAATTTGCTACTTCTTGTGGGCTAAATCTGCAAGTCTTCTATTGCTGAAATCCAAAACGCTCGAGACTGAGGTTGACCAAAAACGCTAGCTGATCTTGCATTTCCAAAAACGTTGGGCATGTGAAAAACTCCAGGCATGTGCTGGTCTTTCCGGCGACAATCTGATGCAAAAACGCCAAGGGCTGACTTCCGGCGATGAATGTTGTTGAAAACGCTAGGGATAGGAATCTGCTGCTTGGAGAAAATGCCAAGGCTTGGGATCGTGCTTGGAGGGAATCCACCAAGGTTCTACTAAGAAGTTGTCTGTTGAGCAAGGTGCTTCTGTTGAGCAAGGTGCTCCTGCTGCCTCTTCTGCCATTGAGTGCTAACTTGGGTTTGCTTATATACAAACTTAGCAAAATTGCCCTACCTACTTTTGTTGGGAAGTCACTTAAAAATAATAAGTGAAAAATGTCAAAAATAGGGAAAATAGGATAAAATCACTGGAAAATTCCCCTAACTGATTCTAATGGATTCTGATGAGAAAACTGATGATCATGCTGTGTGCAACCAGAGGATATGCATCTATACTAAGTGATTGGGCGTGCACGGTCTGCGAACAGACTCACTGAAGTGCTAGATCACTTCTAATCTAGACTAACTTGACTGAACTGAACCCTTGCTATGTTGTAGCTTGTCCACGGACCCATAGGGTTGGATGTGTCACGTGACATAGAGCATGCAAGAAAGTTAATGATAGGCCTACGCCTAGTGTCAGACCATCCATCACACACAATAGAGCATCCATATCTTTTCCATTTCTCACGCACACCCATGATCTCAATCTTTATGCATTTGACCTCTTCATTCAATTCTATGGTGCACAAAGCATGATAAGAAGAGCGAACATACGAAGGACCTGCTTGTCCAATAGCTTTCACCATCTGTAAAAAGTAAGGGCTCCTTACTTTCCATGAAGGAACATCTTCAGCATAAAAAAACCTGCACAAGTCTTGGTCTGCTTGCTTCCGTGTTTGCAAGCCAAATGCACTTGCCAAACCCCCTTGAGCAGCCTTCCTCTTCTTGCTTGAGGACCTATATTGGACTTGGAAGAGCCACTTACATTAGTCGTTCCCTTAGCATGCATACTGATTAAAGCACCTCCTTGAGCTTGAGAGGGGCATCTCCTTCCAAATCATTGACCAATGCATCCACATACGCAGCTCTGTCTTCTCCCTCTGACCTTGCATCTGCAGGCAATCTTCTAATAATCTCTACAACATCGACTGGGGCCTCATCACATGGGCCTCCAACACCATGGCCAGCAATGCCCAAAATATGTGCACGGACACGCAAAGGACCACCATCCCATGAATGCCCACAATAATTACATTTACAGGTCCATTTTCCTTTTGGGAGGCACTTCACTTGCTGCACATATTGCCACTCGGGACGCTTGGTTCGGCCCATTTGGATTTTGCGATGTGTCTTGGCTCTCGCGAGAAAACGTCACGCCACGCGATGCTTTAGGGCCCTTTAGGCTTGGTGGGCGCAGAAGAAGATGAAGGCCCCGGTCACCAAGGTGAGCAAGAGAGCAAGAGAGGGCTTCGCATCAAATCTCACCCACCTCAAGTCCCTGTTGTGCCTGCATACTGTGTACAGAGCTCTGCAAACATAATACAGAGAAGTGAAAACTCTTCACGCGGCCAAGTTAGTGAGTCGGCAAATTTTTGGACCCTTTTTTTTCATGCGCTGCATGGCCGTACGAAATCCAGTTCCGTACTTCATATGTACATGTACTCGTACGGCAGTTCGGCTGCTCATCCGTACGCGTCCGAAAAAAACTATGCTTACGAAAGGGAGAGCCTTCCGTTAGTGAGAGAGTGCAAGTGATCACAAACAAAGTGGATAAACACTCTGAATGAAGGTGCTGAGACTGAGAGATAGAGAGAGAAGAATACGACATCAGATTGTTGTCAAACCCTCCTCCGAAGTCCCCACTCTCAATGGCGAGAGCGGTCTACTATTGATTGCACAAATCACTACAATGCTTTGGACTTGCCGACGATGTCGACAACGATGAGGACGACAACAAGACGGGCTGAAATCTGAAAACGCTAATGGCTGAAATCTGCAAATCTTTATCTGCTGAATTCCGACTCTATGTCGGTGACGACGGCGATGACGACGATGCAACATCAACGCGCTGAAAATGCAGATGCTGAAATCTGCGTTTTCTGGGCTGAAACTGCAAACTTCGGTGGATTTGACCGTGCGGCGAGGATCTACTGCGGGAAGGTGCGGAGTCTGACTCCTGAAAACTGAAAACGCTGGTGCTAATGATGGTCTTGTCGCGGAGAATCTGCAAAACGCTGTGTGACTCTGCTGATCCAAAAATGCTAGGGCTGATTTGGTACTTGATGCAAAAAGACTAGTGATCTTGTGGTGTCTGTTGTCGCTAGGAGATTTACAAAGCTGAAGAAAACGCTGGCTGTTCTTGGCTGAAAACGCTAAGTCATCCGCCCCGGGGGGGGTCTTGTTGAGAAGGTGCTTGTTGGATGTCTGGTCCCTGCTCTTTTGCCAAAAGTGCTAGCGCTAGGGGTTTCTTATATACTTCCTTACTCATTTTTCCCTACCCAGTTTCCCAACAAAAGTCGCTAAAAAATAATAAGTGAGAATTGGCTAAAATAGGGAAAATAGGTCTATGCACTGTAAAAGTGTTCCTGATAGGTCCTGACTGAAATCTGATGATCATGATGTGTGCAACCAGAGGATATGCATCTACGCTAAGTGCCTGGACATGCAGGGTCTACGAACAGACTCACAAGAGTGCCAGAACACTTCCCTAAGCTAACTGAGCTAACTGAACTGAACCCATGTCATGAAGTAGCTTGTTCCCGTACACATAGGGTTAGTGTCACCAGGAGGTGTATTTTTCCTGTTGCCTTCCGTAAATAAGTATTAGATATATTTATTTTATTTTTACTTGTTTGTCTCGGAACCCTTGAAAAGGTGCAAGTGGACAATGCATGGCCAGTGTGAAACGGCTGCAGCCAAATGGGTTTCTCACATCGGGGATCTAGGTCGGTCAGACAGGGACTGCCCGGGCCAGTTAGCACTGAATTCTAATGAGTATGGAAGCTCGTGTGCGCCAAACTGGAATTTGGGCCACTCGTCAAGTCACTGCAACTTTATAAGTTGAAAGGGGCCAGTAAATTAACCCACATTGTAGATGTTGGTCAAATGGTAGTCTTCAATGATGGTCAGGAGACCGATAGGGACGCCATGGAAGCATCTCCTAAAATTTAGGGAACTGCTATTTTTGATCGGAAAATGTGTTCGCGTCATTAGCTCTGGCATGACAAGGGGAACATTTTATTGCTCTGCTGCCAAGTCAACTGACGCACCAGTTGAGATATTTTTAGCAGGGAAAGCCCAAACTCGGAAACTGGGCGACGTGTCAGCTTGTGAGCGATTCTGCCACTCTAGGAGGCAAAAACGAGCTGCATATCAACAAAGGGGGCGCCATTTTCGGCCTCAGGTGGATTGTAGCAGGTACAGAAGCTATGGAATGCTTACCTTGCCCTCTATGCACAGTATGGTGACGGGAGTGATGCCCCGCACGCTACATACTGCTCTCTTTCTCCCCTACGTACAGTATGTTATGCCCCACTAGTGGGCTTCTCATTTGACCTATGTACAGCTGTGGGGAAATATGCTTTCATGCCGAGGCAAGAGCCTGTTTGCACAGGAACCGGTGTAGCTAGCTGCTGCACCAAAGCAAGTCCACGAGAGGGTGATAACCTCTCGATTGCGCAGTAAATTCAGCACTATTTGCTTGCTGTTTTTACTCTGTTTTGAGACTGTTTTGTGCCCGGGATGCTTCCAGAATCAAGGGGCACCAAGCCCAAGGTGAAGGGAACAGTGTAGGGACCGTCGTGTGCCCAAATCAGGTCAAAAACAGGGCTGAACCAGAAATTACAGCGACCTGGAATTTACTGTTTTGTGCTCCCGACCGAGGGATAACACCAGTGGGATAGAGTCCTGAGCTTGGAAACTGATTCGGATTAATTTCGGTACCGTTATGCTGCCGAAATTCTGCCGAATCTGGAGCGTACTAGCTGGATGCAAGTGTTATCTTCCAGGGACGCTCTTTTTGTAATTCCCGCTCTCTAAATTAAAGAAATACCGAAAGGGGCGCCAGTTTTTGGGGCCTACAGGGTGTCGGTCTCGTGTGCGCAATGACAGTCTAGTCGCTGGACGCAACTGTGTTCTCTTCCCTTCTCAGTGCTCTGTGTAAAGTTTACAGGTAATTGAAATAGTACCGCCCTCTACGTTGTACGGGCCGGTTATATGGTTCCATCGACCGGATAGTCACTTTTTCTTCAAAAAGTGCAGCGTGGATTGTTGTGGGTGAAAGCAACATAGAGCTTGTCGATATGGCAGAGAAGAGAGACCAAGTACCTGAAGAGGGATCTTCCTCACATGGCACAGAGAAAATTCCTTCAACTCTTCAAGAAGAGGACAGGTTGTTTAGAACTCAACTGCTTGTTGCATGGACATGTTTCAGCAGTTGGCTAACAACCCAAGAATGCAGGAATTCTTACAGGCTCCGACACAAGGTTTTCAGCCTCCTACACAGGGCATGACTGAGCCGTTGCAGGAAAAGGGATTTCCAATGCGCAGAGGACTCATGATGCTAGAGGGAAAGCCCATGTGGTTGAGCAACTAGCGGTGTCCAATGATCCAAAGCAACTTGCTTTAGCTGGACAGGAATCGTTTGTGAATGGTCAAGGGAGCAATGAACAGGCTATGCGTCAGACCCTTCCATTATCTAATACTTATCCTGGTTATTTTGGAGGTGGTTCAGTGTTTCAAGCTATGGCTGGACCTTCCACAGGTTATATGCCAGGGAATGTGTTAAGAGATAATGCAAACAGGCATGGGTAACCCTATGTACGCGAACATGGGTGTCCAACCAGGTTTTCAGGGTGCCTATGGCCAGTTTCGAGTGCCTGGAACACAATTTGGTATGGCTGGTTTTTCGCAGCCATACGTACAAAATGCAGATATGACAGGGAAAACAGTTGATGCAAGTGCTGGAATGAACAGTCATGGAGCACCACTGTTACAGGCACCTGTTTATGATAATGTGGCTCCTTTGAGTCAGCCTAAGGATTACAAGGAAGGTGGGCAGGGAGTGAAGTTTGAAACTTTCAGAGGAACTGAGGACCAATTAAAGGCTTTGACCTTCATACAACAGTTCGATGCAGCTTATGCTAGAGGCAACTTCACGGAATCTTCAAAGATACGCAAGGCTGCCACTTTCTTGAAAGCGAATGCGCTTCAATGGTGGACCGCATTGTTGAACCAAGGTCAAGCCCCAACAACGTGGGTCCAATTCAAACAACTTTTTGCGCCTGCATGGTTGACAAACACTTTTGAAGTGGATGTGATGACGGAATGGCACAAGTTGAATGCTAAACAGTGTGCGGATTTGGAAGAGTACAATAAACGGTTCTGGGCCACACTGTTGCCAGTCACCTCTTTTAGGTTTGTGTCTTTGTCAGAACAAATTGAGAAGTACTGTTGCGGATTGCCCAAGAAAATCAGGGACTACTACACAAAGACTACTGTCATGAATATGTTTCAATTGATAGAGAATGCAAGAGTGGCCAACAATCTGTCGAAGGGAGATTCCGATGGATTTAATAGCCACAAGAAAGGGGCCCAGGGCAAACAGTTTTCAGCCAAGGGCAATGTTGCAGCAAAGCCTTCTGAGTCTCCTGCAAAGAAGCCCTCCACTGAAGAAGCTGATATGTGAAGCAGTCTAAATCTTCTTCGAAACGAGGACAAGGACAAAAAAGGCATTTTTCTGGCAAAACTTTTCAAGAAAGGAAAGCTCTTAGGGAGGCCAAGAAATGCTACATTTGTGAACAGGAAGGACACTTTGCAAATGAGTGCCCACAGAAGAAGTCACAGGATAAGGATGACAAGTCAGACCATAAAGGGAAGAAACCAAAGCCGAGTGCAGGACTTGTTCCAGATTTGGTTGGAGACCAGCCAAACACAGATGCCACGAAGCTGTGCAGAGCTTGGGGCAAAGTTAGAGACCAGACAGTGCTGGTTTTCTTTGCTCCAGGAGCCCGTGCAAATTTCATATCACCAGAATTGGCATCGAAGTTGGGCATTCGTGCAGAGGAGATGGGTATGACAGGCGAAGCAGGTTTGGCATGCCCAGGACATTCAGAGCCTGTTACTCCCATTCTGGGAAAGCTTCGTCTGCACATTCAGAGCTATGTGGATGCGGAAGAATTTCATATTATGCCGCTTGAGGGCTGTGATGTGTTATTGGGTATCCCATGGTGTTACAGGTTGCATGCTATGGTGGATACTTACAACAAAAAGATTACCCTTGTACATAGAGGAAAGACTCATGTCCTTGATGTAAAGCTTAAAGGCGAGTCTGTTCCAGTTGTTTCTGCTTCTGCTATTTCATCTGTAATAAAGAATCATCTTTCTGCGTACTTGATCTTTGCAAAAGAAGTACCTCAAGTTGTATCTAATTTGTCTACCTTAGATAAAGACAGGTCAACTTTTTTGAGTGGTTTCAGTGATTGTTTTTCGGACTCTTTGCCAGGGGAGTTACCTCCTGAGAGACCTGAGGATCATACTCTAGATCTTGTGCCAGGTTCTAGTCCACCGAATAGACCACCATACAGGGTTAGTGCAGCCCAGCAGAAAGAGATTATGGGTCAGGTCAACGAGCTTTTAGAGAAGGGGCTGATTCAGCCCAGTTCATCCCGTTTTTGTTCGCATGTACTCTTAGTGAAGAAGAAGGATGGTTCATGGCGCATGTGCATTGACTATCGCGCCTTGAATAAGAATACCATCAAGAACAGGTTCCCCATACCGAGGATAGATGACATTCTTGATCGGCTTGAGGGAGCGTCATTGTTTACAAGAATAGACCTAAAGAGCGGGTATCATCAGATACGCATTAGACCAGAAGATGTCCATAAGACTACGTTCAGGACAACATTTGGTCTCTATGAGTTTCTTGTCATGCCATTTGGTCTCACAAATGCTCCTGCCACATTTAATAGAATGATGGACAGAATTTTTAGACCACATAGAAACTTCGTGGGTACCTTCTTTGATGACATGATTGTCTACTCAAAGTCTGAAGAGGAGCATAGGGATCACTTGACCGCAGTTTTCAATGAGCTACGCAAGAATAGGCTACTCATTAATGCGAAGAAAAGTGAGTTCTTTTTGCAAGAGATTCACTTCCTTGGGCACATTGTTTCAAAGGATGGGGTACGCATGGATCCCGCTAAAGTGGAAGCAATTAGGTCATGGCCAGACTTGAAGTCTGTACATGACATTCGAAGCTTTCTAGGCTTATGTTCCTATTACAGGAGGTTCATTCGAAATTTTGCTGAGATTGCTTCTGTCACCAGCGTGTGACTACTATCTATCCTTTTTGTTGATTTCTTTCTTATTATCTATTTACTTTCACTTTTTGGAAACACCCCTCGGGAAATCTAACTGCCCTGCATTGCATAGCTAGTGTGGAACTGTCCAGAGGGAGTCCAGGCCTGAGGGCAAGAGAGCACTAAGGTTGGACAAGGACTATGGTTAGCCAAGTGGGGTCATTGACTAGCCAAAGTGGAATCCTTTGCTACAGAGGCTACATTTCAGTTCTGGATGTGGCCGCAGTGTACAAAGAGGGTCGGATGACCTAGACAGATACAATGGCAGCATCTCCTAAAATTTAGGGAACTGCTATTTTGGGACCTGAAAATGTGTTGACGTCATTATCTCCAGAATGAGAAGGGGAACATTTTCTTACTCTGCCGTGAAGTCAACTGGGCAACCGGTTGGGATATTTTTAGGCGGCAACCCCGAAACGGGAAAATGCTTGTAAATGTGCCAAGTGGCACATTCTGGTGCACTTGCCTCATGCAACAAGAAGTGGCGCTGAATTTGAAGCTGGGAGAGGCTCATTTTCAGTTTTGTCACAGGTTAAGAGCTATGGAGTGCTTGCTTTCCCTCTTATGCACAGTGCGGTGCCAAGAGTGATGCCCTGCACGCTACGCACTGCCCTCTCTCTCCCCTTTGGCAGTATGTTATGCCCCTCTAGTGGGCTCTTCATTTGACCAATGTACAGTTGTGTGGGTTCATGCGCGATTGCCGAGGCAAGAGCCTCTTGCACAGGTACTGGATTAGCTAGCGGCTAAACCCCCCGCAGGTACAGGTGAATTCGGAGAGGTTTCACGCCAGAAATCTCGTCCGATTCAAAGGGCAAGTAGCTCTACAGGTGCGGGAGCTCGAGGACTTGCTACGGATGCGACCGGCACGCGAAACGGAGCCCGAAACAGTGAATTACAGCCTGCTGTGTATTTTTTCAGGTTTAGGGTTTTGGCCCTAAACGGACCCTAATACCCCGAGGAGGTTCGGGGACGCAAGGGGACCGCTGTACAGGTGATCTGGCGCATTTTCAGGGCTGAAAACAGAGAATTCAGCGTGCTGCAGATTCTCGCCAGGTTTTGCAAAGTGCCCGTATGCGTCGGGAAAGTCATCCAATGCGTGGGAATACTGACTGTGAAGGGTTCTAGTACAGTTATGCTGCCGAAATCGGGCTGGAACAGTGGAAATTCAGCCGAGTTTGTGCGGGGCAGCTTGTAGGGAACCACAACGTTTATTCCCTCTTTTGAACAATAAAGAAATACCGAAAGGGGCGCCTAGTTAGGGGCCAATCTGGTGTCGGTCTTCTCATACAGGTGCATTCTAGCATCTGTATCCCATTCCCCTCTCTTGTGTCACTATAGCGCAGGTATAATAGACGACTAATAATGGGTGAAAGCTAAATCAAGGTTTGAAGTAAAGTCTACCGCCCTTTTTGGATTGAACAGGCCGGTTTCAGCTTCTCCACTCCATGCACTACAAGGAAAAGGAGTTACTTTCAAGTGGACAGCCAAGGAAATTTTAGCGTTCAAACACTTGAAAGAGAAGCTGACTTCAGATCCGGTAATTATTTTGCCAGATCTTTCTAAACCTTTTGTGGTTCAATGTGATGCGTGTGGCCATAGTCTTGGTGCAGTTCTAATGCAGAATGGCCGAATAGTCGCATATGAGAGCAGAATTTTTTTGAAGACTGAAATGAACTTGCAAGTCTATGAGAAAGAATTGCTGGCAGTAATTCATGCTCTCACTAGTTGGAAACACTATTTGCTAGGGGCTGATTTTGTTGTCCAAACGGATCATCAAACCTTGCGATATTTTCTTACACAGACGAAGTTGTCTGAAAAGCACATGCGATGGGCAAACATCTTGTCAATGTTCCATTTTCAGATTGTGCATGTGCAAGGGAAAAAGAACGTGGTGGCTGATGCGTTGTCACGAAAGCCCCAAATTTCAGCAGTGTCAATTCCGTACCATTGTGAACTAGACGAAATGAAGACACAATATGCTGAAGATTCAGATTTTGCAAGGATCTATGACCAGCTTGTTGATGGGCAACATCATGAGCACTATATGCTTAAGAATGACTTTCTCATGATGCATGGAAAGTTATGCGTTACTAAACAGTTACGGCCAAAGATTTTGATGGAAAGTCATGCTCCACCTTATGCTGGGCATCGTGGAATTGATGCGACAGTGAAAGGGGTTGAGGCATTCTTCTATTGGCCAGCTTTGCGTCAAGATGTTGACACATTTGTAAGATCATGCTTAGTATGCCAAAAAGTCAAATTTGACAGACAAAAGCAACCGGGATTGTTGCAACCATTGCCGATCCCTGATAGGCCATGGGAAAGTATAGCAATGGACTTTATCTTTGATCTTCCAAGGACGCAAACAGGAAATGATGGGATTTGGACTATCATTTGTAGGTTCAGTAAGCAGGCCCATTTCATTCCTGTTAGGAAGAAGATAAAGCCAGAACACATGGTCAAGATATTCATGAGCAATATCTTTAAATATCATGGGATGCCTCAGTCAATTGTCAGTGACAGGGATCCACGTATGACGAGTCTTTTCTGGAAGGCATTGTTTGAGAACATGGGCACTACGCTCAAGTTCTCTTCTTCGTTTCATCCGCAAACTGATGGACAGTCAGAAGAGGCAAATTCTACTGTCTTGGACCTGCTCAAATGTTATGTCTCAGAGCACAAGGAAACTTGGGAACACCATCTGCCATTGGTTGAATATGCTTACAATAACATTGTGCATACGTCAACAGGTAAGGCACCATTTGAGATAGTGTAAGGAGGAAAGAAAGTCCCGCCCATTTTGCAGACTAAGGACAAGATATTTGAGGCAGACAAGTATGTGCAAGATATGGATGAAACATACAGGAAGATAAAGATTGCTCTTGAGAAGACTCAAGCTAAGCAAAAGAAAGCTGTTGATCGTCACCGTCGTGAACTTGTATTTTCACTTGGTGATTGGGTACTTTTGCGCTTTGAAAAGGCCAGGTTAAGGAAAAGGAAAGGCAAGGAACGCTTGTTTCCTAAGCTCAATAAGCGATATTATGGTCCTTTTCAGATTTCAGAAAAGATCAGCGATGTAGCTTACAGGTTAAAGCTACCAGAAGGCTAGAAAATACATAATGCTTTTCATGTCAGCCTTCTAAGGCCTTTGTTGGTGATGTGCCAGAGAATATGCTTGATGAGGAACAACCCAAAGTGGAAGAATTGGATGAAATCCTTGTTCCTGAACAGATATTGGCACATAAAGAAAGAAAGGTTAGAGGAAAAGTTGCAAGACGCTATTTGGTGAAGTTCGAAAACTATCCATCGTTAGATGCCAAATGGATGGAAGACTCTGAATTGGTTGATTCACCTCAACTATTGCAATTGTATCTTAAAGCCTTTCCGATGGAACCCACAGTGACTTGATGCAGCCTTTTTGGAGCAAGGCAAGAGCATGGTTCATGATGCTCAAGAGAGTAGTTAAGCAATTGTATCTACTCTTTCCATACAGAATTTAGCTAGAGAAGTTTGTGCTCAAGAGTACACTAGAAGACTTCTATGCTTGATATATGTGTCGTAGCCAAGTTACAACGTCCAACGCTACCTTTCCGGAAGCATGTATATCTTGGATTCCCATCATAGAATATATGTGATATAACGAGATATCCGCATGTATTATTGGCATGCAAGAGAGGTCGCTTGCAGTATTTCAAGGGTGGGGTGTGTCACCAGGGGGTGTATTTTTCCTGTTGCCTTCCGTAAATAAGTATTAGATATATTTATTTTATTTTTACTTGTTTGTCCCGGAACCCTTGAAAAGGTGCAAGTGGACATTGCATGGCCAGTGTGAAACGGCTGCAGCCAAATGGGTTTCTCACATCGGGGATCTAGGTCGGTCAGACAGGGACTGCCCGGGCCAGTTAGCACTGAATTCTAATGAGTATGGAAGCTCGTGTGCGCCAAACTGGAATTTGGGCCACTCGTCAAGTCACTGCAACTTTATAAGTTGAAAGGGGCCAGTAAATTAACCCACATTGTAGATGTTGGTCAAATGGTAGTCTTCAATGATGGTCAGGAGACCGATAGGGACGCCATGGAAGCATCTCCTAAAATTTAGGGAACTGCTATTTTTGATCGGAAAATGTGTTCGCGTCATTAGCTCTGGCATGACAAGGGGAACATTTTATTGCTCTGCTGCCAAGTCAACTGACGCACCAGTTGAGATATTTTTAGCAGGGAAAGCCCAAACTCGGAAACTGGGCGACGTGTCAGCTTGTGAGCGATTCTGCCACTCTAGGAGGCAAAAACGAGCTGCATATCAACAAAGGGGGCGCCATTTTCGGCCTCAGGTGGATTGTAGCAGGTACAAAAGCTATGGAATGCTTACCTTGCCCTCTATGCACAGTATGGTGACGGGAGTGATGCCCCGCACGCTACATACTGCTCTCTTTCTCCCCTACGTACAGTATGTTATGCCCCACTAGTGGGCTTCTCATTTGACCTATGTACAGCTGTGGGGAAATATGCTTTCATGCCGAGGCAAGAGCCTGTTTGCACAGGAACCGGTGTAGCTAGCTGCTGCACCAAAGCAAGTCCACGAGAGGGTGATAACCTCTCGATTGCGCAGTAAATTCAGCACTGTTTGCTTGCTGTTTTTACTCTGTTCTGAGACTGTTTTGTGCCCGAGATGCTTCCAGAATCAAGGGGCACCAAGCCCAATGTGCAGGGAACAGTGTAGGGACCGTCGTGTGACCAAATCAGGTCAAAAACAGGGCTGAACCAGAAATTACAGCGACCTGGAATTTACTGTTTTGTGCTCCCGACTGAGGGATAACGCCAGTGGGATAGAGTCCTGAGCTTGGAAACTGATTCGGATTAATTTCGGTACCGTTATGCTGCCGAAATTCTGCCGAATCTGGAGCGTACTAGCTGGATGCAGGTGTTATCTTCCAGGGACGCTCTTTTTGTAATTCCCGCTCTCTAAATTAAAGAAATACCAAAAGGGGCGCCAGTCTTTGGGGCCTACAGGGTGTCGGTCTCGTGCGCGCAGTGACAATCTAGTCGCTGGACGCAACTGTGTTCTCTTCCCTTCTCAATGCTCTGTGTAAAGTTTACAGGTAATTGAAATAGTACCGCCCTCTACGTTGTACGGGCCGGTTATAGTTAGATGTGCACGTGACATCCCCTCCTTTTCAGAGTGAGGTACTAGTACCGAACTGTATGGCGTCGAGGGAGACCGCCAACAATGTCTGGTGTCACGAGGACGTGGCAGCTATTAACCATGTCACAGAGATGTGGCAACTGCTAACCTTGGTTGTTGGTTTCTTTCCAATGGGGTTTATTTTATTTGTTTAAGACCCTCTTTTTGAAGTAGCAAACGGTCGGACATTGTATGGCCAATGTGAACGGTAGATTTACCCGCAGACGGGAAGTGGTCGGCACTGGAATTCGTATGGTAAGAGGATGTCTAGGCTCAGAGCAAGATCATATAGGTCCCCCCGTCGCACTTAGCAAGTTGGTGGATACTAGGAAGTGAACTCAATTAAGGCGTAAAGTCAAGGTGGGACTACCAACAAAAAGTATCCGACAGTTGGGCCACAATGCACTTTTGGATGCGGTCCCAATGAGGATAGATGGTCAGAAGACCAGTGGGAGCCCAACGGAAGCATCTCCTAAAATTTAGGGAACTGCTATTTTGGGCCGTGAATGTGTTCGCGTCATTACCTCCGGTATGACTAGGGGAACACTTTATAACTCTGCCGCGAAGTCAACAGACGCGTCGGTTGGGATATTTTTAAGCCGCGAACCCGAAACGGGAAAATGCTTGAAAATGCGCCAAGTGTCACATTTTGGTGAACTTTCCTCTTCCAGAAAAATGGGCGCTGAATTTTTAAGCTGGGATGAGCCTCATTTGCAACCTGTCACAAGTTAAGAGCTATGGAGTGCTTTCTTCCCACTCATGTACAGTGTGGTGCTAGGAGTGATGCCCTGCACACTACACACTGCTCTCTCTCTCCCCTACGTGCAGTTATGTGATGCCCCACAAGAGGGCTACTCATTTGACTGATGTACAGTTGTGTGGGTTCATGCTTTTGTGCTGAGGCAAGAGCCTCCTTGAGTAGGAACAGGGGTAGCTAACTGCTGCTCCAAAGCAGGCACTCGTGAGGGTCATAACCTCACCGTACAGGTGCAAAATCAGCGCTGTGTATGCGCTGTAAATTCACTGTTTTTCAGCCGTACGGACGCCAGGATCATTGGGAATCGTGCCCCACTGGCAAAGGACAGTTAGGGGACTGTTTGGGGCTGAAAACAGGGCAAAAACCAGTAAATACAGCGTGCTGAATTTACTGTTTTTGGACAGGAATCAGAGGGTATACGACAGTGCAAGCGAGTTCCAGCAGGGGAATTGGTTTCGCGCAAGTTTTGGGGCTGTTATGCTACCGAAATTTGGCCAAATCAAATGGTATCTAGGTGGTTACACGTGAAGGATTCCCAGGACCTTACCTTGTAATTTACCCTCCTAAAGAATAAAGAAATACCGAAAGGGGCGCCAATTTTGGGGCCTACAGGTTGTCGGCGTCTGCTCGGAGCATTCTAGCTTCCGAGCCGTGTGTGTATTCAAGTGTTAACTCCCGTCGCAGGTTCTCTTTGCAAAGTGCTCTGTGTGTGTGTTTAAAGTAAAGAATTTCGGGTGAAAGCCAACGCCTACCGCCCTACGGGCCGGTTTCATGGTTCCGTTGCCGGGACATCAATCACTTTTTCCTCAAAGAATGAGCCTGGATTGTTCAGGGTAAAGACACACAGTGCAAGAACGCGGGGATTACACTATGGCCGACAAGGGGAAGGGAATTATGGAAGAGGGTTCCTCTCCAAAGGACAGGCAGGAGATTCCTATGGTTTTTGAGATTGGCGAGAGCTCACGGCCACGTCAGTCTGTACCTCCTGTCAACGTGAATGTCCCTCCAGTAGTACAGGGCTTTATGACAGGGCAACTTGAGGATGATGCGTTTAAGACTCAGTTAGTTGCCGCGGTGAATGTCTTTTCGCAGCTGGTGCAGAATCCGAGGTTTATGGAATTCTTGCAAGCGCCACCAGTGCAACATCAAAATAAGCAACCTACGCCGCGTACGGAGCTTGTTGAAGCTCAAGCCCAGGTACTTCATGAGGCGCAAGAGGAAAGGGAACACTCGCATGTTGCGGAGTCGGGGGCTCCAAAGCAGGTTCCTCCCGTGCTTGAACAGGTGGCTAGAACGCCTATTCCACAGGTTATGCCAGTTCAGCCCGCCACCTTTCAGAGCCAGCATGCTGTCTTGAATGGACAGGGAGCTGGATACCAGGCTATGTACTCAGTTTTTCCACCACCCACGGTACATCCTGGGTATTTAGGGGGTGGATCAATGTTCCAAAGTATGGCTGGTTATGCGTCTGGAAGTCAGCCGTACATGCCAGGAACAGTGTTCGGGGGTATGCAAGGCATCATGCCAAACCCCATGTATGGTACTATCGGCATGCAGCAAGGTTTCCACGGCAACCAGGGCCAGTTTGGGGTGCCACAGGGTCATTTTGCCATGGCTGGTTTTTCTGGACAGCAACCAGATATCGCACCTCTGACGCAAAATGTGAATGGCCAACATGTGCCGATCATGCCTAGTACAGTGCCCATGTTGCAGACCATCCCGTATGACAACTTGGGGGCACTAGAGAAGCCGAAGGCTTACAAAGAAGGTGGTGCAGCGGTAAAGTTCAGTACCTTCAGTGGTTTCGAGGACAAGACCAAGGCACTTACTTTCCTCCAGCAGTTTGATACAGCTTATGCGGGAGGGAATTTTACAGAGGCCTCGAAGGTCAGGAAAGCTGCCACTTTCTTAAAGGACAATGCGCTTACATGGTGGACGACATTGTTAATGCAAGGACAGGCACCCGCCACTTGGGTTTACTTCAAGCAAATGTTTGCATCTGCTTGGCTATCCAATGAATTTGAAGCCGACGTCCTGACAAATTGGCACCAGCTTACTTCAGCTTCGTGCAAGAGCTTGCTGGAGTACAATAGGAGGTTTTGTAAAGCATTACTCTCAGTGACCTCCTACAGATTTGTGCCACTGACAGAGCAGATAGAGAAGTATTGTTGTGGGCTGCCTAAAGGGCTTCGTGATTACTGTACAAAGAACAGAGTGGCTACCCTTACTCAGCTTATGGAAGTTGCGAACACTGGTCTTGCCCTGTTGAAAGGAGAGGACAGTGGATTTCCGAGCAGTGATAAAGGAGGGCAGCAAAAGAAAAATTCAGCGAAGAAGCCCTTTGTGAAAACGGCTCCTGATGCGTCACAGGGGTCAGAACAGGCCACCAAAGACAAGGATTCAGCTGGGACTTCTGGAGCGCAGGCAAAGAAACAGAAAAGGAATCCTTTTGTGCGCAAGTCGCTCGAGGAAAAGAAGGTCCTAATGGCTGAGAACAAATGCTTTATATGCGAGCAACCTGGTCATATTTCTATCAATTGTCCACAAAGGAAAAGGCCAGCTGACTCAGAGGATAAAGAAGACCACAAAGGCAAGAAGCCTAAACCCACGGCAAGTTTAGTGCCAGACATGGTGGGTGACAGGCCCAGCACAGATGCCAGTGAGTTATGCAGGGCATGGGGTAAAGTTAGAGATCAGACGGCACTCATCTTCTTTGATCCAGGTGCCAAAGCCAACTTTATCTCACCAGAGTTAGCTATGAAGCTGGGCATCAAAGCTGAAGAGATGGGGTACACAGCAGAGGCAGGGTTGGCATGTCCTGGCCACTCAGAGTGTGTTACTCCCATCATTGGAAAACTGCGTCTGCATATTCAGTCGTATGTGGACACTGAAGAGTTTTACATCATGCCGCTGGAAGGTTGTGACGCCTTGTTGGGGATCCCGTGGATGTTTCGAGTGCATGGAGTCTTGGATGCGTACAACAAAAAGATCACTGTACAGCATAGGGGCAAAACTCACATCTTGGATGTTAAGCTTAAAGGAGTCAGTCCCTATTGTATCTGCTTCCGCTATCACTTCTGTAATAAAGAATCATCTTTCTGTGTACTTGATTTTTGCACGTGATGTCTCAGATAGGGATCAGTCAAATTTATCTGTGTTAGATAAAGAAAGGTCAGCATTTATGCAAAAGTTTAGTGACTGTTTTTCTGATTCATTACCGTCGCAATTGCCGCCAGAGAGACCCGAGGACCATCGGATAGATTTGGTGCCAGGGTGTAGCCCACCAAATAGACCTCCCTACAGGGTTAGTGCGGCGCAGCAGAAAGAGATTATGGGCCAGGTTGAGGAGTTATTAGAGAAGGGGCTGATTCAGCCTAGTTCTTCACCCTTTTGCTCCCCAGTGCTCCTAGTGCAGAAGAAGGATGGCTCATGGCGCATGTGTATTGATTACCGTGCGTTGAATAAGAATACCATCAAGAATAGGTTTCCTATTCCTCGCATTGATGATATTCTCGATTGTTTAGAGGGTGCTGCAATTTTCAGCAGGATAGACCTGAAGAGTGGGTACCATCAGATTCGTATAAGCTCAGAGGATGTGCACAAGACTGCGTTTAGAACGACATTTGGTCTTTATGAGTTCCTAGTGATGCCGTTTGGGCTAACAAATGCTCCTGCCACGTTCAACAGAATGATGGACCGGATTTTGCGCTCGCATCAACAGTTTGTTGGAACATTCTTCGATGACATGATTGTGTATTCGAAGAATGAAGAGGAGCATAGGCGTCACTTGACCATTGTGTTCGAAGAGCTGCGCAGTCACAGGTTACTTGTCAATCCTAAGAAAAGTGAATTCTTCCTTGAAGAGATCCACTTTCTGGGCCACATAGTCTCAAAGGATGGTGTTAGAATGGATCCCGCAAAGGTCGAAGCTATCAAGACATGGCCAGACTTGAAGACTGTGCACGATGTCAGAAGCTTCTTGGGATTGTGTTCCTACTATAGAAGGTTTATCAGAAATTTTGCAGAGATAGCATCGCCTCTTCACGCATTGCAAAAGAAAGAGGTCACTTTCAGATGGACCCAAAAAGAGATTTCAGCTTTTAGTCTCTTAAAGGAAAAGTTGACTTCAGATCCAGTTATTGTTCTGCCAGATCTCAGGAAGTCATTTGTGGTCCAGTGTGACGCGTGTGGCAGTAGCATCGGAGCAGTGCTAATGCAAGATGGACGGGTAGTAGCCTATGAAAGCCGAATTTTGCAAGGGCCAGAGAGGACTATGCAAGTCTATGAGAAAGAGCTCTTGGCCGTGATTCATGCGCTTTCTAGCTGGAAGCACTACCTCTTAGGTGCTGATTTTGTTGTCCAAACAGATCATCAGACCTTGCGATACTTCTTGACACGGTCAAAGTTATCCGAAAAGCATATGCGATGGGCAAACATTCTTTCCATGTTCCACTTCCAGATTATGCATGTGGAAGGCAAGAAGAATGTTGTGGCTGATGCGTTATCAAGAAAGCCACAAATTTCAGCTGTGTCAATTCCTTATCATCATGAGTTAGATGACATGAAGGAACAGTATGCTGTTGATGAAGATTTTGCAAGGATCTTTGAACAGTTACAAGAGGGGCAACATCATGAGCACTACCTCCTCAGAGATGGTTTTATGATGATGCATGGCAGACTTTGTGTCACTAGGCCATTGCGACATAAGGTCATGGAAGAGAGTCATGTCCCACCGTATGCAAGGCATCGTGGCATTGATGCCACAGTTAAAGCGGTAGAGACGTTCTTCTATTGGCCTACCTTGAGGAGAGATGTGGATGCCTTTGTGCGAGCATGCATAGTTTGCCAAAAGGTCAAGTTTGACAGGCAAAAGGCACCAGGGTTGTTACAACCACTGCCGATTCCGGATAAGCCATGGGAAAGCATTGCTATGGACTTTATCTTTGATCTTCCAAGAACGCCAACAGGGAATGATGGTATATGGACCATTATTTGCAGGTTCAGCAAGCAAGCCCATTTTATCCCTGTCAGGAAGAAGATAAAATCTGATCAGATGGCACGCTTGTTCATGTACAATGTGTTTAAGTACCATGGTATGCCACAATCGATTATCAGTGATCGTGATCCTCGCATGACCAGTTTGTTCTGGAGAGGATTGTTTGAGAACATGGGTACTACGCTCAAGTTCTCGTCTTCGTTTCATCCACAAACTGATGGACAGTCAGAAGAGGCTAATTCTACTGTCTTAGATCTGTTGAAATGCTATGTGTCAGATAATAAGGGCAAGTGGGAACAGTATTTGCCTATGCTTGAGTATGCGTACAATAATACGGTGCATTCGTCTACTGACAAAGCACCTTTTGAAATTGTTGAAGGCGGCAAAAAGGTTCCTCCCATTTTGCATACAAAGGACAAGATCTTTGAGGCAGATCGATATGTTGAAAACATGGATGAGATGTATAAGAAGATTAAAGTTGCCTTAGAGAAGACTCAGGCAAAACAGAAAAAGGCTGCTGATCGTCACCGTCGTGAATTGCTACTATCACCTGGTGATTGGGTTCTCTTAAGGTTCGAAAAGGCAAGGTTAAAGAAGATGAAGGGCAAGGAACGGTTGTTTCCTAAGCTCAGCGTGCGTTACTATGGGCCTTTTCAAGTGCTTGACAAGATCAGCCATGTGGCTTACAGGCTGAAATTGCCTGATGCGTGGAAGATTCATAATGCGTTTCACGTAAGTCTTCTAAGACCCTTCGTGGGTGATGTGCCAGAAGATATGTCAGTTGAGGATCAGCCAGAAGTTGAGGAACTTGATGAGATCCTGGTACCTGAGCAAGTTTTGGCACATAAGGACAGAAAAGTTAAAGGACAAGTTGCAAGACGCTATTTGGTGAAGTTCAAGAACTATCCGCCTATGGATGCAAAGTGGATGGAAGAGCATGAACTGTCAGAGTCACCAAATGTATTGCAGCTTTACCTTGAAGCCTTTGGGTTACAGCCTACTTATGCCCGAACCCAACGTGTGCAAAGGAGGGGTAATGATAGAGCTAGTACATCAAATGTACATATGAATTCAGTGCCATAGATGGAAATGGCAAAAGTATGAAGGCCTCATTAAGTCATTTGTATCTATGTATGTTACGACCTTTCTTGCGGATACATGAGATGATAAAAGAGTGTAAATAGCACAAGATCATCAGTGGCGTGTATTTATGGTATGCAATCGAGGACGTTTGCGATTTCAAGAGGGGGGTATGTCACGAGGACGTGGCGGCTATTAACCATGTCACAGAGATGTGGCAACTGCTAACCTTGGTTGTTGGTTTCTTTCCAATGGGGTTTATTTTATTTGTTTAAGACCCTCTTTTTGAAGTGGCAAACGGTCGGACATTGTATGGCCAATGTGAACGGTAGATTCACCCGCAGACGGGAAGTGGTCGGCACTGGAATTCGTATGGTAAGAGGATGTCTAGGCTCAGAGCAAGATCATATAGGTCCCCCCGTCGCACTTAGCAAGTTGGTGGATACTAGGAAGTGAACTCAATTAAGGCGTAAAGTCAAGGTGGGACTACCAACAAAAAGTATCCGACAGTTGGGCCACAATGCACTTTTGGATGCGGTCCCAATGAGGATAGATGGTCAGAAGACCAGTGGGAGCCCAACGGAAGCATCTCCTAAAATTTAGGGAACTGCTATTTTGGGCCGTGAAATGTGTTCGCGTCATTACCTCCGGTATGACTAGGGAAACACTTTATAACTCTGCCGCGAAGTCAACTGACGCGTCGGTTGGGATATTTTTAAGCCGCGAACCCGAAACGGGAAAATGCTTGAAAATGCGCCAAGTGTCACATTTTGGTGAACTTTCCTCTTCCAGAAAAATGGGCGCTGAATTTTTAAGCTGGGATGAGCCTCATTTGCAACCTGTCACAGGTTAAGAGCTATGGAGTGCTTTCTTCCCACTCATGTACAGTGTGGTGCTAGGAGTGATGCCCTGCACACTACACACTGCTCTCTCTCTCCCCTACATGCAGTTATGTGATGCCCCACAAGAGGGCTACTCATTTGACTGATGTACAGTTGTGTGGGTTCATGCTTTTGTGCTGAGGCAAGAGCCTCCTTGAGCAGGAACAGGGGTAGCTAACTGCTGCTCCAAAGCAGGCACTCGTGAGGGTCATAACCTCACCGTACAGGTGCAAAATCAGCGCTGTGTATGCGCTGTAAATTCACTGTTTTTCAGCCGTACGGACGCCAGGATCATTGGGAATCGTGCCCCACTGGCAAAGGACAGTTAGGGGATTGTTTGGGGCTGAAAACAGGGCAAAAACCAGTACATACAGCGTGCTGAATTTACTGTTTTTGGACAGGAATCAGAGGGTATACGACAGTGCAAGCGAGTTCCAGCAGGGGAATTGGTTTCGCGCAAGTTTTGGGGCTGTTATGCTGCCGAAATTTGGCCAAATCAAATGGTATCTAGGTGGATACACGTGAAGGATTCCCAGGACCTTACCTTGTAATTTACCCTCCTAAAGAATAAAGAAATACAGAAAGGGGCGCCAATTTTGGGGCCTACAGGTTGTCGGCGTCTGCTCGGAGCATTCTAGCTTCCGAGCCGTGTGTGTATTCAAGTGTTAACTCCCGTCGCAGGTTCTCTTTGCAAAGTGCTCTGTGTGTGTGTTTAAAGTAAAGAATTTCGGGTGAAAGTCAACGCCTACCGCCCTACGGGCCGGTTTCATCTGGAATCCTGTGAAGAACTCTTCGCCAGCCCACTCTGATGCGTGGGTCATGCGATACTTGAACTTCATAAAGGTCAGCAACGCTTGCTTCTTTGGGCCGCGCCGAAAGCGACACAAAGTCATTTGTGGCTCCTTCAATGCTTCAACTTCGTCTATAGTCATGCCTCTACCTTCGTCAAGAATCTCCGACGATGAAAATTCATGAAACCACTTCCAACACAAAAACATGAACATACCCATTCCATGTAAAGTGACTGGAAAAATTCTAGTCTTCTCTAAAGACTGTGCATGCAATGTAGATGAACATAGAGACGGAGTGCCAAACCGTTCATCAAACACACGCAAACAAGGGGGTCGAATCTTGACTTTCAGATCCAAATCAATCAACTGTGGCAAATCACAATGGAAATGCCGATGCTTGATGCTCAATCCTTTTTGTGCTCTTTCTGATATTGTGTCATGCCAAGGAAGAGACATGGAATGTGAATTCCTTGAATGCAAACATTTCTTCTTTTCATGAGTAATCCGCATACATCCGTTCTCATTCATGAGTGAATCGTGTTCATCGTGCAGTATGTCATGCCTATAAAAAGGGATCACATAAGGACGGTGACTAAAATATTGGAAAGCATCACGAATGAAACACTCGAACAATGTGTGCTGACTAATGATTCGAACACATAATACTTCCTGTGGGGGTTCTTTGGACCTTGACTCAAGAGCCAAGATCGGTTCTTTGTGATTGATCGAATCTGCATCTTGATCATGCAAATCATCATGCTTATCATTATCATGCAAACCATGTGTGTCGTGCTTTGGAAAAGAAGAGACTGAGAGATTCTCCTTCTCCTGATTCTTTTCAATCTTCGCATGCACATTAGAAAAAAGTAGGACCAACTGTTGCATGTGCTTGTCGATCTTCGGCCGCCAAGCGCGATTGCTCACGCTCACGCTCCAAAGCTACCCTTCTGTCTTCGGCCGCCAAGCGCGCTCACGCTCTAGGGCTACCATTCTTTCTTCGGCCGCCAAGCGTGCTTGCTCGCGCACACGCTCTATGGCTGCCATTCTTTCTTTGTGCTCACGATCCCGTTCTGCTTTTCTTTCTTCGCGTTCACGGGCTAATGCTGCCATTCTTGCTTCGCGTTCTAACTTCCTGTTCATGATCATCTTGTCCAAAGTCTCCATAGAAGTTAGTGCAATCCTTGTCGTAGATGGGAAAGGGGGAGGGTCGAAAAAACCTCCTGTTGAGGAAAATTCTTCTTCACCACCCTCATGCTCATCACCTTCATGCAAAGTATCCATTCCGCTTCGGGTGATGACCATACATTGAAGTCTTGGGTTCTTAAGATCACGAGGAACTTGGGTTCGTGCGGGTCTTGGGTTCTTGAATCTTGAAGTTCTTGAGGTTCTGGAGTCTTGAGGTTCTTTGAGGGTCTTGAGGGTCTTGAGGCTCTTCTTTAGCTTGCAGTCTGTGTTAGAGAAGGATCTTCTCTTACCCGAGCTCTTCTCTTTTCCGCGGGCGCACCCCTTGGCGGCCTTGCGCTCAAACCAAGGTTGCTTTTTCCCACCTCACGTCGATTGGCCGGCCGCTAAGTGCACGGACCGCTCTCAATGAGTGACAAGAGAACAAGGGGCGGCTAGACAAGCCCTTCTTTCTTGGGTTTCCTGTCACTCTTCAAAAACACGACTAGGAATCGACACGCCCAAGTGGACTTGGGTTACATGCAACCACAACAAGAAAACAAAATTCTTGTGGTTTTTTCCTTGAATGATATAGAACACTACCAAAGCTGCATGATACAGCACACTACCAAAGCTGCAGCGGAAGTGAATGTTAAACTTTGCTCAAGATGAGTGCTCCGAATTGTGCTCAAGGTTCCTTTTACTTACGGAAGGGAGAGCCTTTCGTTCCTTTAGTGGGAGAGTGCAAATGATCACAAACAAAGTGGATAAACACTGTGAATGAAGGTGTTGAGACTGAGAGATAGAGAGAGAAGAATACGATTGTTGTCAAACCCTCCTCCGAAGGCCCCACTCTCTATGGCGAGAGCAGTCTACTATTGATTGCACAAATCTCTACAATGCTTTGGACTTGCCGACGATGAGGACGACGACGAGATGGGCTGAAATCTGAAAACGCTAATGGCTGAAATCTACAAATCTTTATCTGCTGAATTCTGACTCTATGTCGGTGACGACAGCGATGATGACGACACCGAAAACTCAGATGCTGAAATCTGCGTTTTCCGGGCTGAAACTGCAAACTTCGGTGGATCTGACCGTGCGGCGAGAATCTGCTATGGGAAGGTGAGATCTACGAGGTTTGGGGGTTCTACTGTGGAGTCTGACTGCTGAAAACTGAAAACGTTGGTGCTAATGATGGTCTTGTCGCGGAGAACCTGCAAAACGCTGGGTGGCTCTGCTGATCCAAAAGCGCTAGGGCTGATATGGTACTTGATGCAAAAACGCTAGTGATCTTGTGGTGTCTGCTGTCGCTAGGAGCAGACACCACAAGATCACCAGCGTTTTTGTATCAAAACGCTAGGAGATCTGCAAAGTTGAAGAAAACACTGGCTATTCTTGGCTAAAAACGCTGAGTCATCCGCCGGGGGGGGGGGGGTCTTGCTGAGAAGGTGCATGTTGGATGTCTGGTCCCTACTGCCTCTTCTGCCCAAGAGTGCTAGCGCTAGGGTTTCTTATATATTTCCTTACTCATTTTGCCTTACCCAGTTTCCCAACAAAAGTCACTTAAAAATAAAAAGTGAAAATTGGCTAAAATAGGGAAAATAGGTCTATGCACTATAAACATGCTCCGGATGGGTTCTGACTGAAATCTGATGATCATGTTGTCTGCAACCAGAGGATATGCATCTACTCTAAGTGCCTGGACATGCACGGTCTGCGAACAAACTCACAAAATTGCCAGAACACTGTTGAGGCGTCAAACGAGGCCTTTGCGGTTGATTTTCACAAGACTCTTAAGAATTTGTTCGTTGTTGCCGAGAGTTGTGGTTAGTGGCCGGAGATTCTTCTGTGGTAAACTCTAGCTTTCCCTTCATCAATTTGTAGCCGATCGCAGCATGGTCCATAAGTTCTTGCATGGTAGAGACTTGCTTGGATAGACAATATTCCTGCAAAGGTGATGGTAGTCCAATGGTGTATCGCTCGCATTGGGCCTCCAAGGGAACAGATCTGAAGGACACCGAAGGGTACACGTCGAGAAACCTTTGGATATATTCGTCCATCCTTTGGTTTCGGTGGCAAGCATTTTCAAGTTGCCCCACTCTGCCAAAATCCGGACTTCAAACATAGAAGTCATGTAATTGCGTGCAAAAACTGTCTTGAAAGCTTGCCAAGTCCTTGGAGCATGTGGTTGTCTCGCTATTGAACTCCACCATTGCATAGCAATATCTTTAAGAAATCCCGCTGCTCGAGAAATCTTGGATTCTTCTGCATAATTCCACAAAGCATAGTATTGTCGAATTGCTGTAGGAGCTGCAATGCTTTCTTGCAATCTTTCACCCCGAAAAAAGTGAAAAATTTGATTGTCGTGCCGCCATCTTTAAAATCTTTGGGTTGGTTAGGCACATATCCCGGGTATGGATAATAAGGGTATCCATATGGGCTCCAACCATTGTAGCCTGGTGGCGGTGGTGGTGGAGGTGGGAGCAATGGTGGTGGCAAAGGCGGTTGCACTCGATCAGGGTTAGATGGCTACACTATATTCCTGAAAACTTCCCCAATCGAAACAGATGGCTGAGAAGGTTGCCGGTTGGAAGCTCTCGTACTTTCTAATGTCGGAGGAGGAAATACCACCTGGGGCATCAGAGGGGGTAACATGTAGTTCAAAAATTGTTGAAAACTTTGCAGCATTGGAAGATTCTGCTGAGGATGCCGCGAAAGAATGTCGTGAAGCTCGTTGAGAAGAAACTGCAAATATTCTGTTGAATCCATGAATTCTCAGTCTTGGGTTCTTTATGGCTTATGCCTTGTAAGATACAGCGATGAAGACGGGAGCGCGCCCGATGCGCGATGAAGTAAGGGTGGGAGTGGCTAATAAGTTCGGGGTCGGAGGCCGCAGATACCTCAAATAAAATTCCAATAGCTATGTCTGCTCTTTTGTAGGACCGGTATGCTTTCAAAAAAGCACACGCCTGATGCTTTGATACCACTGTCACAAGACGGACACCACCTGCCAATAGAAAAGAACAGACTGAACAGACCTTTAGCACTTCAAGAAAAACAGAACTGAGAGAGAGGGAGAGAGAGAGAGAGAGAGAGACGACACACGACACGGAGTGGCGGAATTCCACCCCAGAGAGTATTGGCCCCAAACCTTGGCGTCCCTTTCGATATTTCTTTATATTACATCAACAAAGTACAAGCCGGTACTCGAGACTCTGCACCTTCTCCAGGAAGCATGCCAGAGAATGAGCCCTAACCTCATTTATAGGCCCTTGGCTTGAAAAGCAGTTACAGTGAAAAGCCTTCAAAACTCAAAAGCTTCTGGTCCCAAAAGCAATGCCAAAAGCTGCCAGCGTAATTTACGAAAATCCGTACAACCTCCACGTCATCAGCCAACGCAAAACGCAAAAATCCGTACAGCTTGCCACGTCATCGGCCAGTGTAAATTCTGAACTTCCGTACAGCTGCCACATCATCCGCTTTGCATGAGTATGTGTGTGAGTCCTCCTTTACATTAATCCCTTTATGTCACTGGGGCCCCATCGAACGAAGTCCCCATAAGTTGGTAGGACTTCTTCTTCTTCTGCTACTTGTTCTTCTTAGGCTTTAGGCCCCTCGGCCGGCATCTGTAAGTTGGCCCCATTCTTCAAGGCTTTGACACGTCAGCAGTTTGTGACATCAATCAACCTAGCTTAGGAAGTCTTCTAGCACTTTTGTGAGTCTGTTCGCAGACCGTGCATGTACATACACTTAGAATAGATGCATATCCTCTGGTTGCACACAGCATGATCATCAGATTTTCATCAGAACCCATCAGGAGCATTTTTACAGTGCATAGACCTATTTTCCCTATTTTTGACATTTTTCACTTATTATTTTTAAGTGACTTTTGTTGGGAACTGGGTAGGGCAAATTAGCAGAGGAAGTATATAAAAAAACCTAGCACTGGCACTTTTGGTTAGAAGAGGCATCTAGAACTTCGGTTCGACAGGCAACTTGTCACAAAGTGATGACGTGGCGGACAGCAGAAACCCTAAAATTCTTGCAAACCCTAATTTTTGCCAAAAACCCTAATTTTTGGAAATCGGGGAGGCTATTATAAAAAATAAAAATAAAATTGAGCGACGCAAATCTCAGCTTTTCGCTTTGATTTCGGAGAAAGAAAGAGAAAAAGAGAACTTGCTTTTTACTGACTCTCATTGAGAGAGAGAGAGAGAGAGAGAGAATCTGCTTTTGCTTTCAAGCTTTTGGGGCTCTGCTCTTGGGCATCCCTTGTAACCTTTAAATTAGTGGTGAGGGCCTCACTTCTCAGAGCATCTGGACGTAGAGTCTGAGAGTGAATCCCAACCCACTCTCTTGTACTTTGAATTGATTAATATAAAAAGAAATACCGAAAGAGGCGCCAGTCTTTGGGGCCAATATCTCTAAGCACGGAACTCCGTCGGGCCAGTGCAAATCTATTGTGATCTGTGAATTGTTTTGAATGGGTTATTTGGTGCTGTCACGGTTGATTCTTGACTTGGAGTGTCCAAGTCTGTTACAGTGGTATCAGAGCTCAGTCGATTTCTCTTCTACGGGAAATCCGATCCCCGAATTTTTTTTCCGCGGCACCTATGGCTTCAGGCAATGATCAGTCGACTCCCTCTGCATCTGGAGATGCGGGCTGGGATCACAACAAAGATTCTGACAAAAAGTATGGCCCGCCTCTGCCTACTCAGGCGGAGCAAAGAGAGATGGAGCGTCGTCAATTGATTGGCGATGCAACAAAGATGATGCTCAATTTTGCCAAGGATCCGAAGATGGCAAAATATATGAACCAGACCTCTTTGGAAGACGTACAGATGGAGTGGCAGAGAACCACAACACCACTCCCGAAACCCGCTCTCAAGAAACCTTCTGCCTCCAAGAAAATATACGGAGAAGGAACTGGAGAACGTGGTCGATGCACGGATTGCTCAGCTTTTTGACGCGCAAAAGAAAGCCAAAAAGCACGGCAAAAAGCAGAAGAAAGGCACTGACTTCCCGAGATATTTGGGTCGTCGGTCGACATTTGACAAGGCAAAGAAATTGAAGAAGCGCGTCAAGTTTGAAGACCTACCCAGTTCTTCTTCTTCTTCTTCTGACAGTTCTTCTAGCTCCTCGGATTCGAGCAAAGAAGACAGAAAAAAGCAAAAAGCGAAGCAAGAAACAAAGCTTCGGAAAGGCCAAGAAAAAGGCAAAGAAGGCTCCATCTCGCCCACAGACTGACAGTTCTACTGAGGACTCGTCTACAGACAGCTCAGATTCCGATGACGGAAAGTTTTATGCGAACAAGAATAATTTTTACAAAGCCAACCAGTATGACTTTCTCGAAGATAAAAGCAAGAAAGTCCAAGAGTTTAAGGAAGGTGGCCACTCGATCAAGTTTGATACTTTTCAGGCTACTCAGATGCTTCGAAGGCTTTGTCTTTTATACAACAGTTTGACATCGCTTTCGCGGGAGGACGCTATTTAGAGCACTCCAAGATTCGGAGAGCTGCCTCTTACTCTAAGGGGAATGCTCGTACTTGGTGGTCCACGCTTCTTTTAAACAAGACTGCGCCAGTTAAATGCCTGAAATTTAAGAGGCTTTTTATTTCTTCTTGGTTGACTCGAGAGTTTGAGCGAGATATACGAGCTGCTTGGAACCATCTTCGGATGACCAAGAAAGATACAATCAATGCTTATTGTGAAAGATTCTGGAGCTCTTTTCTACCCGCCTCTTCATTCAAGAAGATCTCGTTCAGAGAACAGATTGAGCGGTTTACCTTGGGTCTACCTACAGAGATCCGAGATCACTGCTTGGAACAGAAGTCAGCTTCTATTCAGGAGTTGATGAGTCATGCGAAGCGGGGCTTTGCCATTCACTCTGGCAGTCTGACCTACCCCACAGATGAGGCCATGACACAACGAGCCGAGCAGACTTCTGGGAATGAAAGTAGAAAGAAAAAAGAGCAACCAAGAGAAAAATGATGCACGACCCAAGCTTACTCCTGAGGAGAGAGCTCGCTTCATCAAAGAGGGGAAGTGCTTTGGATGCAGGGAACAGGGACATATCTCCGCGAAGTGCCCTAAAAAGGCACAGAAAGAACAGAATGACAAAGACGACGACAGGTCTGAGAGTTCGAGAGCAGCTGAGGAATGTGGCAGGAAAGGCAGATAGAAAAGAAGAACTGGTACCACATGGCGCTAGACATGTACCGAATCTAATGAATGAAAGTACAAACTTCGCCGCTTTTGGGGCAAAGTGAAGGATCAGGAAGCTCTTTTGAAGGAGCAAAGGCCAACTTCTTTTCACTTGGAATTGGCGGCTCGATTTGGAATTACGCCCAACAGACTGACGCCACAGGCAGAGGTAGTTCGATTGGCACCCATATGGGATGTTGCCATTACACCGAGCATTGGCAAACTTTGTTTGCAATGACAAGGGTGTTCAGGGCACGCGAGTGACGTTCTACTCAGGATCCCTTGGTACCACAAGAACTACGCCATGGTTGACTACCGGGCCGAGAAAGCGACTTTGATAAATGAAGGGCTTAGAGATTGTACTTGATGAACTTTTGTTTCTTACTCATTCTTTTGGAAGAGAACTGAACGATGGATAAAGGTTGAAAATGTTTTGACCTGATCAAAAGAACGCTAAGATTTTTCTCCACATTCATGCCGATTGCTTTTCAAAGGGCCCGAAGATCAAACCATTGATCTGATACCTGGAAACACGCCACCGAATCGGCCACCTTATCGTGTGAGCCGAGTACAGAATGAAAAGATTAATGAACCCAATGAAAGACCTCTTGGAAAAGGGTCTTGTCCAGCCTAGTACTTCACCGTATTGCTCTCCAGTGTTGTTGGTTTTGAAGAAAGACGGATCTTGGAGAATGTGCATCGATTATAGCACTCTCAACGAAATCACCATCAAGAACAGATTTCCGATTCCTAGGATCGATGATATACTCGACAGGTTACAAGGATCCTCGTGCTTTAGCAGGATTGACTTGAAGAGTGGATATCATCAGATCAGGAAAGTGCCGAGAGACGTCTACAAGACAGCTTTTTGGACGACTTTTGGGTTATTTGAGTTTTTGGTAAGCCTTTCGGCTTAACCAATGCTCCTGCGACATTTAACCGGATGATGGACAGGATTTTTCGAGAGTACAGGCTATTTGTTGGCACTTTCTTTGACGACATCATTGTTTTCTCCAAGAATGAGGCAGAACACAGAGATCATCTGCTGCAAATCTTTCAGGCATTACGAGATCACACGTTAGTGATTAATGCAAAGAAAAGTGAATTTTTCCTACCAGAGATACATTTTTTGGGACACATTGTGTCAACAGCAGGAGTGCAAATGGACCCGGCCAAGATAGAAACCATCCGTGATTGGCCCGATTTGAGGAATGTCCATGAAGTTAGAAGCTTCTTGGGACTGTGTTCGTACTACAGGCGGTTCATACGAAAGTTTGCAGAGGTTGCTTCCCCTTTGCATACCTTGACACAGAAAGGAGTACCTTTTTCGTGGGGACCCACAGAGGTGACTGCCTTTCGGACATTGAAAGAGAAATTGACTACGGGACCTATTTTGACTTTGTCGGACTTGCAGAAGTCATTTGAAGTATATTGTGATGCTTATGGTCGTAGTCTGGGTGCGGTCTTGATGCAAAAGGCCATGTCATAGCTTACGAGAGCCGTTTGTTCTCTAGGCCGGAGATGACAGCACAGATCTATGAGAAAGAGCTTTTGGCGGTTATCCATGCTCTTACTCAGTGGCGGCATTACCTACTCGGAGCGGATTTTATTGTCTTTACAGACCATCAAAGTTTGCGCTACTTCTTGTCACAGAAGCAGCTTTCGGAAAAGCAGATGCGGTGGGCAAACATCTCCACTTCCAGATTGTCCATGTGCAGAGACAGAAGAATGTCGTGGCAAATGCTTTGTCTCGGAAACCGTTGGTTCTGGTTGTTTACGCGATACATCATAGGAGCTTCGAGGATATGGTCGATCAGTATGCCACAGATACAGATTTTGCAGATATTTTCACACGGATACGGGATGGGGAGACAGTAGCTGGATACTCCCTTCGGGAAGGCTACTTGATGAAAAAGACTATGTTGTGCGTTACACAGCCGTTGAGGGAAAAGGTTGTGACTGAATGCCACTGTCCACCTTTTACGGGTCACGGCGGCATTGCTACCACCATGAAAGGGGTAGAGAGATACTTCTTTTGGGCGTGACTCAAAAAGGACGTGGAAGAGTTGTGCGCAGTATGCCAGAAGGTCAATTTTGACAGGCATAAGGCACAGGGATTGTTACAGCCTTTACCCATACCCACCCACCCCTGGAAAAGTATTGAAATGGATTTCATTTTTGATCTCCCAAAAAAACAAAATGATCATGATGATTTTCCAACTACATGGCACATCTGAGACGATTGTCTCAGACAGAGACCCCAGATTTATGAGTTTGTTTTGGAAGGCAATTTGGGAGAACATTGGCACGCAATTGCAGTTCTCGTCATCGTTCCACTTGCAGATTGACGGGCAATTTGAGATTGCCAATTCAGTGATTTCAGATTTATTGAAGTCTTGTATCTCCGATCAGAAGACTCAATGGGAAAAAGAACTTACCTTTGGTGGAATTTGCCTACAATAACACGATACACTCTTCGACGGGGAAGACACCATGTGAGATGGTTGAAAGTGCTGCGAAGGTTCCATCCTTCCTGAGCATGAAGATTAGATATTTGAAGCGGATGAATATTCGCGAGATTTGGATACGGCTTTTGCCAAGGTTCGCGAGACTTTGCAGGAGTCTCAAGAACGATAGAAAAAGGCAACGGATCGCCATCGTCGCGACTTGAAATTGAAGGAGGATGATTGGGTGCTCTTACTTTTGAGAAGGCACGCCTACGAAAGAAAAAGGGAGAGGAGAGGCTTTTTCCAAAGCTTAGTATGCGATACTACGGACCTTTCCAGATCACTGACAAGATAAATGATGTCTCCTTCCGATTGAAACTGCCATATACTTGGAGGATTCACAATACATTGCATGTGAGTCTCTTGAACCCTGTTAAGGGTGATGTGCCTGATGATGGGGAGCCTGATGAGCAACCCGCAGTGGAAGAAAACGAGGAGATCCTTGTTCCTGAACAGATTTTGGCACATAATGATACGAAGAAAGGTAAAGTCCGAAGGCGGTTCTTGGTTTAGTTCAAGAACTTTCCTGCATTTGATGCGAAGTGGATGGAGGAGGAGGACCTAGCAGATACTCCTCGGATTGTGAAACTTTACCTCGATGTTTTGGTTTAGCATAGTCTACTCCAAACGGAACCCAGAAACTCGGCTTGGCCGAAGATTTGGTGCAATGGGATGCACAAGAGGGGAGTTACTCCGCTCCTTTGTCAACAGATGCCTCGATTTTGATACTAAAGTCGTTGATGTCTCTTTGAGCTTCAAGGATACTGAGAGCTGACTGTATTCTGCTGGATGACTTTATGAAATGGAATTCCTCATTATGACACTGATCTGTTCTTGACTTCTTGTGAGTGCAGGAACTGATAGACGAAATGATTGCAGCATTTTGGTCTGATTGATCTCGAATAGACATGGTGGCAATAGGGGTTAGTCAATCGGACATCGATGAGGTCCCGATTGGACCTAGATGTGATTGCTAGCTACATTGCCGATAAATCATGGTCTAAGATACGAATGAATGTTGAATGTCATGTGATGTCCTGTGATGTCTGGTGATATCCTGTGATGTCGTGTGATGTGACTGTCGATTTTGTACATGTGCTAGATGTGTGTTCCTAGTACGTAGGTACTAACAGTCAGTGTCTGCTTAGACGGTTTATGGCTTTTGTCGGTTTTGCAGGCGTAATCGCGGTCGATTACAATGCTTTCAAGAGGGGGGTATGTCACAAAGTGATGACGTGGCGGACAGCAAAAACCCTAATTTCTGCCAGAAACCCTAACTTCCAAAAATCGCGGAGGCTATTTAAAAAAAAGTCCGAAAAAACCCTAATTTTTTGGGAAATTTTGAGCGACGCAAAGCTCAGCTTTTCGCTTTGATTTGGGAGAAAGAAAGAGAAAAAGAGAACTTGCTTTTTACTGACACTCATTGAGAGAGAGAGAGAGAGAGAGAGAGAGAGAGAGAGAGAGAGAGAGAGAGAGAATCTGCTTTTGCTTTCAAGCTTTTGGGGCTCTGCTTTTCGGCATCCCTTGTAACCTTTAAATTAGTGGTGAGGGCCTCACTTCTCAGAGCATCTGGACGTAGAGTCTGAGAGTGAATCCCGACCCACTCTCTTGTACTTTGAACTGATTAATATAAAAAGAAATACCGAAAGGGGCGCCAGTCTTTGGGGCCAATATCTCTAGGCATGAAACTCCGCCGGGCCAGTGCAAATCTATTGTGATCTGTGAATTGTTTTGAAGTGGTTATTTGGTGCTGTCGCGGTTGATTCTTGACTTGGAGTGTCCAAGTCTGTTACACAACTTCTCAACAGGAACCCCCCCCCCCCCCCCCAATCTACTCAAAGTGCCTGGACATACACGCTCTGCAAACAAACTCACAAAAGTGCCAGAACACTGTTGAGGCGTCAAACAAGGCCTTTGCGGTTGATTTTCACAAGACTCTTAAGAATTTGTTCGTTGTTGCCGAGAGTTGTGGTTAGTGGCCGGAGATTCTTCTGTGGTAAACTCTAGCTTTCCCTTCATCAATTTGTAGCCGATCGCAGCATGGTCCATAAGTTCTTGCATGGTAGAGACTTGCTTGGATAGACAATATTCCTGCAAAGGTGATGGTAGTCCAATGGTGTATCGCTCGCATTGGGCCTCCAAGGGAACAGATCTGAAGGACACCGAAGGGTACACGTCGAGAAACCTTTGGATATATTCGTCCATCCTTTGGTTTCGGTGGCAAGCATTTTCAAGTTGCCCCACTCTGCCAAAATCCGGACTTCAAACATAGAAGTCATGTAATTGCGTGCAAAAACTGTCTTGAAAGCTTGCCAAGTCCTTGGAGCATGTGGTTGTCTCGCTATTGAACTCCACCATTGCATAGCAATATCTTTAAGAAATCCCGCTGCTCGAGAAATCTTGGATTCTTCTGCATAATTCCACAAAGCATAGTATTGTCGAATTGCTGTAGGAGCTGCAATGCTTTCTTGCAATCTTTCACCCCGAAAAAAGTGAAAAATTTGATTGTCGTGCCGCCATCTTTAAAATCTTTGGGTTGGTTAGGCACATATCCCGGGTATGGATAATAAGGGTATCCATATGGGCTCCAACCATTGTAGCCTGGTGGCGGTGGTGGTGGAGGTGGGAGCAATGGTGGTGGCAAAGGCGGTTGCACTCGATCAGGGTTAGATGGCTACACTATATTCCTGAAAACTTCCCCAATCGAAACAGATGGCTGAGAAGGTTGCCGGTTGGAAGCTCTCGTACTTTCTAATGTCGGAGGAGGAAATACCACCTGGGGCATCAAAGGGGGTAACATGTAGTTCAAAAATTGTTGAAAACTTTGCAGCATCGGAAGATTCTGCTGAGGATGCCGCAAAAGAATGTCGTGAAGCTCGTTGAGCAGAAACTGCAAATATTCTGTTGAATCCATGAATTCTAAGTCTTAGGTTCTTTATGGCTTATGCCTTGTAAGATACAGCGATGAAGACGGGAGCGCGCCCGATGCGCGATGAAGTAAGGGTGGGAGTGGCTAATAAGTCCGGGGTCGGAGGCCGCAGATACCTCAAATGAAATTCCAATAGCTATGTCTGCTCTTTTGTAGGACCGGTATGCTTTCAGAAAAGCACACGCCTGATGCTCTGATACCACTGTCACAAGACGGGTACCACTTGCCAATAGAAAAGAACAGACTGAACAGACTTTTAACACTTCAATAAAAACAGAACTGAGAGAGAGAGAGAGAGAGAGACGACGCGCGACACGGAGTGGCGGAATTCCACCCCAGAGAGTATTGGCCCCAAACCTTGGCGTCCCTTTCGATATTTCTTTATATTACATCGACAAAGTACAAGCCGGTACTCTAGACTCTGCACCTTCTCCATGAAGCATGCCAGAGAATGAGGCTAACCTCATTTATAAGCCCTTGGCCTGAAAAGCAGTTACAGTGAAAAGCCTTCAAAACTCAAAAGCTTCTGGTCCCAAAAGCAATGCCAAAAGCTGCCAGCGTAATTTACGAAAATCCGTACAACCTCCACGTCATCAGCCAACGCAAGACGCAAAAATCCGTACAGCTTGCCACGTCATCGGCCAGTGTAAATTCTGAACTTCCGTACAACTGCCACGTCATCCGCTTTGCGTGAGTATGTGTGTGAGTCCTGCTTTACTTTAATCCCTTTATGTCACTGGGGCCCCATCGAACGAAGTCCCCATAAGTTGGTAGGACTTCTTCTTCTTCTACTACTTGTTCTTCTTAGGCTTTAGGCCCCTCGGCCGGCATCTGTAAGTTGGCCCCATTCTTCAAGGCTTTGACACTTCAGCAGTTTGTGACATCAATCAGCCTAGCTTAGGAAGTGTTCTAGCACTTTTGTGAGTCTGTTCGCAGACCGTGCATGTACAGACACTTAGAATAGATGCATATCCTCTGGTTGCACACAGCATGATCATCAGATTTTCATCAGAACCCATCAGGAGCATTTTTACAATGCATAGACCTATTTTTCCTATTTTTGACATTTTTCACTTATTATTTTTAAGTGACTTTTTGTTGGGAACTGGGTAGGGCAAATTAGCAGAGCAAGTATATAAGAAAACCTAGCACTAGCACTTTTGGCCAGAAGAGGCATCTAGAACTTCGGTTCAACACGCAACTTCTCAACAGGAACAGTTTTCAGCCCTAGCGTTTTTGGATTGCAGATAAGCCCCGGCGTTTTGCAGATTCACCGCGACAGAACATCAAGGAGCACCAGCGTTTTCAGTTTTCAGCAGTCAGACATCGCAGTAGGACCCCCGAACCTCGCAATCTCACCTTCCCGCAACAAATCCTCGCCGCACGGTCAGATCCAACGCAATTTGCACATTCAGCTCGGAAAACGCAGATTTCAGCATCTGTGTTTCAGTGCGTCGTCGTCGCATTGTCGTCATCGACATCGTCACCAACATAGAGTCAGAATTCAGCAGATAAAGATTTGCAAATTTCAGCCATTAGTGTTTTCAGATTTCAGCCCGTCTCGTCGTCATCCTCACCGTCGTCAACATCGTCCGCAAGTCCAAGCATTGTAGAGATTTGTGCAATCAATAGTAGACCGCTCTCGCCATAGAGAGTGGGGCCTTTGGAGGAGGGTTTTGACAACATTCTGGTGTCATATTCTTCTCTCTCCACCTCTCAATCTCACCACCTTCATTCACAGTGTTTACCACTTTGTTTGTGATCATTTGCACTCTCTCACTAAAGGAACGGAAGGCTCTCCCTTTCGTAAGGAAAACGAACCCTTGAGCACAATTCGGAGCACTCATCTTGAGCAAAGTTCAACGTTCACTTCCGTTGCACCTTACAGGCGCCCCTTTCGGTATTTCTTTTTGTATTAAATTTGTTGCTCAAAGTACAAGGGAGTGGGAGGGTCTCACTATTAGTCCCAAGCCACTAATTTATAGGTTGACAAGGGATGCCAAAAGCAAAGCCCCAAAAGCTGCCCATAAAAAGCATTCCAGAAATAAAGTAACTCCTCTCACAAGGCTTGCTTGATAAAATAAAGCAAAGCTTAAAAGCTGCCCCGAACAGATTGCGTAGGAGTTTCCCAGCTTTTGCGTAGAGTAAAAATCCGTACAACAACTGCCCATAAAAAGCGGGGATGTCCGTACACTGCTGCCACATGGCTCTCCATACAGATTTTCGCTTTCTACGCCGCATCTCTCGAGGGACTGTACGGCAGTGCCACGTCAGCTTTTCAACAGAGATTCCGGGGCTGCCTTGCTGCACCATTCTCTGCTGCCCATTCTAGGGTTCATGCCACGTCATTTGTTTGTGACATCGCGTCTTTTCACCATGAGACGTTTCTTTTCGTTTGTGTCTCTTCGTCTCCTATATAAGGAGCCTATTGTACTCTGTTTTTAAGCATTCATTCAATCAATCAATCAAACACACATTCAGTCTCTTGAGACTCAGTTTGATCTTAAGTATGAAGTTTTAAATCTTGATTATAGGATTAGCACCACTAATCCTCAAATCTACAGTTCCTAACCTTACGGTTCAAGTGCACACATTTAAATGTCCTAATTTCAATAAATAGAAATTACTCAAAAAAAAAAGTCCATTTAGCAACAGTGCTCTTAGAAAAGCAAATGCTTGAAGCTCTAATACAACTATAACAGGAGGGCACTACGTGCCAACTGAAAAGAACAAACTGGAACAAACTTTTACCACTTCGAAACAACTGAGCACAGAGAGAGAGAGTGTGGCGGAGTTCCACTGCCAAAGAGCACTGGTCCTAGAACCCTATTGTCCCTTTCGTTATTTCTTTTTGTATTGCTTCACCAATGTACAACTGCAAGGCCTTTGCTCTGCTTCCATTGAACTTAGATGCCAAAGTAAACCCCCAGATACATATTTGAAGGCCCCTGGCCTTGAAAAGCAAAACACTTGAAGAGCTTCACAACCTAAAGGATCCTGGGCCAAAATTTGGTGCCAAGATCTGCTTCCGCGTTTTACCAGTGTCCGTACAATGCCACATCAACATCTTCTCCGATTCGCAGATTGGTTACAGCATCCACATCAACAGTTTTAATTCTTTTAGGGTCCTCAGCTGATTATCCAAAGTTGGGGACCTCTGTAGTGTCCCTAACCCCCTACACGTCACCGAACTTGTGACACTCCCAAGTATGCATAAGACTCCACCACCTCTACCTATCCACTTGCAGCCATAAAAATTGCTACACTCCTGACTACCCTAGAAGTCTGAAAGATCATGACCTTGGTTTTCCAAAAGTTCAAATCAACCTTCTCTATGCACCAAAATCATCAAAATCCTCAAGGTGTCGTACGCCCTCCCATGCCTCGGAGATCAAAACAATGTCGTCAATGTAAGGCATGATATGTATTGGGGTACCTCCAAGGTCTACACCCTCGCCACCAGCTTGCAGTATGTAATCTAACTTCTAAGATCTCATCAATGTAGATCCCAAAAGAGGGTCGGGGAGAGTAGGCATCCTTGCTTCACACACACACACACACACACACACACACACACAGGGCACCAGCCAAGTACACAGACAAATAGGCAGTCAGTCAGGCAGTATGTTCTGGTCTATACAAGAAGGGGGATGGACCAGCTCCGAATAGTGGAAAACAACACCCTGGTTGACACATTGTAGTTGGAGGCTTGCAATCCACTAAAAATCTTCCATATGTAAAAGAAGCCTTAAAAAATGGGCTCTTGTACTACATTTTGCAAGATAAATCTGACTTCAAAAGTATCCTCTGGGTAATTTCTTTAGACAATAAATAAAATGGGGATTTTGACTCCCCTACACAAAGCAAACAAGCTCGCTTTGGTCTAATTCTATGCTTTAAAGATTCAAACTAAGCCTTGGTATTGAAATGCAAATCTTTTAGCTTTTCAAGTTACTCAAATGGAAGAGAATGCTTGTTTCACACACTCGCAAGGCAAATGCAGAAACAACTCCTTACCTTGAACAAAGCAAGGGCTATTCTGAATAGAACCTTAGCTCCTTCATTGAAAAGAACATCCCATACACGCAGTGTTGTCTGCAACAGCACATGCACACCTTATGAATGCAGTGTACGATCCTTTTATCTGACGTGTAACTAAGATAGGCTGCATTGCATACCTCTGAAGGTAGACTTTTGGCGAAGAGGCAGAGAAACCATTCGGTAATTACAAGGGAAACATCAAATCCTATGAGCTCCAGATGAGCTGCCAGCCTACAAAGCCACTTAACCAAAAGACACAGGCAAGATATTCAGCGATCAGAAAAGTAAGTTCACATGCACCCCATAGCAACCGCATACCTTGGACACTTTTGGTTTAGAAGGTCCTTGAAAACGCGTTGTTCCACATGTGAGCCCGACAGGTCATTCGTGTAACAATCTTGAAACAGCACATTCTCAAGAAGTACTGCCAACATCCAAAACGCCTCTTCCTCTCTCCTCATAACAAGAAGCAGAAGGCCAGCCACAAAATTCATGCCCTACAATGTAGTATGCAATATATAAGCACTTACAAAGTAATAACCGATGCACCAAAAAGAAGAAGGGAAAGAAAAGGACCAATGACTGTCGCACTACTTACTTGACAGTATCCAACGTTCGAGTCACGAAGAGAATATGCAACAAGGACATTTCTAAGTGAGACCTGCCCTTCTGGAGAATCCAGCCAAGGATGAGATGGAAAAGTCCGGGCCAAATCCTGTGAGAAGATTAAACAAAAACTCCATCGACAAGCACAGTTATAAAAAGGAGCTTGAAACGACAATGAGGCTTACATGGTCAATTTGTTTGACAGCAGCAGAGGTCCTCCCCTGTCCAGCAACACAGAGATCTTGAAAATAGCTGTCAGGAGCAGCAGATCGCTTCTTGGAAGCTCCAGACACAACAAGCCAGACTTTGGGCCGTAGTATAGGAGGGATCCCCTTCCGGATGAGCTTCTTGAGGAGCAATGTATTGGTAACAGTAGTAATAGGAATGAGGAGCTTGCTATGGTTCGAGTTTGAAGCGTTACTGACACAAGGCGCTAGAGATGAGATCTCGGGCTGTAAGTACCATCCTACACCTTTGGATGCCTCTAAGCTCCACCATAGCCGCCCCTGCTCTCTCACCCTTTCCTTCACCTGCTCAAGTGTCTTTGCATCTTCAACGCTCACCTCTAATTCAAAGTCATACAGATCCACGATCTTCAGCAGCGTGCTCTTATTCGAAGACTCTGAGTCTCTGGATAAAACAAAGAAATCCTGCTCAGGTTGTTCGTGCTCCTCCGCCTCTTCCTCCTGCATACCATCAGGCGGGGACACCGGCACGCTCTGATAGTAATAGCTGCTACTTCTCATCTTTCCTTCTCCTTCCACTGCTTTGCATCCTTCATGCTTCCACGCGAGGTGATTTGGAAGGACGAGCAAGACTGCGTGCTCCGTGCTCACAGTAGAAACGCCATGACACTCGGTAGGCCATGGTTCAATCGAGATTTGAGAATGGGAACGAACTAAAAGACCTTTTCTTTTCTTCTTTTTTCTTGTTTTTTTTTTTTTTTTTTGGGTGTGGAGGCCCCTTAGCATTCGGTTGGTTTTTTTGGCCTGCCATACTGGCAGCCTTATCGTTTGGCTCAAAGTCGCGGCATCTATGTGTCCCCCCCTCATTGGTCGGAAGGAGACACCTTACCTCCTCCCCTTTTGGAATCTATGTGGCGAGTCCCTTCCTGATGTGCACGAGTCGTGCAATGGCGGCCATTGCGCCCTCGCTTTCTCTATTCCACATGTGTGCAGGTCCGGATTCGGGGACGGTTCAGTGTTTGCTTGTGTCTGCACTGATGTCCACCTTCAACAAAAGCTCCAATCTTTGCCAGGCGTGCCATGTTGTGCCCATGCTCCTCAATTAGCTTCGGATCTGGCTCATCATTGCGGGATGTCTTCGTATGGAGTTCCCATTTTCGGCTATGGTCTATGGCGGGCTTAAATAGGTGGGTTTTGAGGTCGCGATTGTGGGATTCTTTTGAGGCTTGTGTATCAGGTATTGCTCTTCTTCTTGAGCATGCGTTTGAGTATGTTTATGTATGGACTGTGTTGTTGTCTTATGGGATGTATATGACCTGCAAATGGCAGCTGTGTTTCGTTCTTTGCACCGCTCTGTCGTCTCTTCTAATCTCTCTCTCGGACTATAAATGTGTGTGTCCATATTTACGGTGACGCTTGATCTGCACAGAGAGCACCCCTTCCTACGGAGGGAGGCGAATACGGAGCACCCAGGCCCCCTTGTCAAATGGAGTGCATGTACACGAGAATGGCCACGTGTTGGATAGTAGGTTGTTTGCATTCGAATTTGAGGTGGTAAGGTCATCCATATTGTATGCAGGAATGAAAACATTCACATGTGCTTCACGATTAGAAATATTTACATTCTCCCTTCTTTGATTGTGTTTTAAGGGTGGGTGTAGCAAGTCTTGTGTTGTTTGCCCTTTGATTTCATGTGTTTATTGTGTGTTGCTCCATCTCTCTCGGGCTTAGAAGCACTTTTTATGAGCTTGCTCACATAGACACGCACACAGTCCACATGAGAATGTTGTTGATGATCATGACGGCCCCTGGGAGCCACGACCCACTAGCAGCCTCCGAACTTGGAAGTATTGTTTGGAAGAGATCGTGTGCGCTTCTTCCATGCATGAGTATGTGCATGTTGTAGGACATTGTTTGAGAGGAACCTAGTGGTGGTGGGCATGGTAAGAGCAGGCTTGCTTTTCAACAGAGATGGTTTTTTTGGACGCATACAAGTACTTTTTCGTGTGCGAGCATGATCTCAGGTTTTTGGCCTGCGATGTGAAACGTGACGAATGGTGTTAGATGAAACTGCCTCCCCTCCCATTGTTCCATGTCTATTGGGATGGCCAGGTCATTCTTGGGCACCAAGGTTGCATTCTTTTCGTGGCTATTGACGTCATAGACTCCACTTACCTACCTGGCTTTGTGGCCTAAAAATTGTAGCAGCAGTCGAAGTCTAGTTTGGGTACATTTCCTGCACTTGCTGGAGACTGGGTAGAAGTGGGAAGAACACCTTCTCGTTGGGTCTTGGAGATTATTGATGACATTTTTGGAGGACTTGTAGAGCTGAAGCTTGTATCCTTTGGGAGTCTTATCTGTGTGACGAGTGTGTGCCATAGTTATAACTTGGATGGAGTTAAGACTTGTTATCGTCCTCTTGTCTACAACATTGACGATGGCTCTCAGTATCAGTTGCCTACTTAAAAAGGCGACTATGCTTGTATGGCTTTGTGTGGCTTGCAACCGTCTCTGCTCTCCAAAGGAGGAGAAATATATATATATATATATATATATATATATATATATATATATATATATATATATATATATATATATATATATATATATATAGAGAGAGAGAGAGAGAGAGAGAGAGAGAGAGAGAGAGAGAGAGCAAGTCTTTTACTGTATGTTTTGTAATCTTCTCCTATGGGTTTAAATCAGCACAGACCACTTTAAAGCATGCGAATGACAGTTTTGCACATGTGCCATTTCATGTTATGGGCTGCAGGATGGAGCCTCACATTGATGATGGCTCTCGATATCAGTTGCTTGCTTAAAAAGGCGACTATGATTATATGGCTTTGTGTACCTTGAAACCGTCTCTCCTCTCCACACAGGAGGAGAATAGAGAGAGAGAGAGAGAGAGAGAGAGAGAAGGTCTTTTACTGAATGTTTTATAATCTTTTCCTGTGGGTTTAAATCAACACAGACCGCTTTAAAGCATGCGAATGACAGTTTTGCACATGTGTCGTTTCATGTTCTGGGCTACAAGATAGAGCCTCGGGCTTCTTTGATGGGAATGTTGCTTCTAAAAACATATTCCTTTGTGCACATTGTGCTGCTCTTTGTTTGTGTCTATTGCTTTTCGGATTTCTTTTGCAGGCTATGCTTCAAGTGTAGCATGAATGGCAATCCCATGGCATTGATACTACATTAGCGTAGAGGTCAATTCAGCAACGCTGGCCTGTCATTCAGCCACGTGGGCAGTGCCAAGAATAAAAGGCAGCGCCAAAAATAAAAACGTAGCGCTACAAAGCGCCGTCAAAAGCTACGCTCTCAAAAGCCGTCAAAAGCTACCATCTCAAAAGTCGGGCCGTCAATAGCTACGCCATCAAAGCTACGCAGGTTCAAAGCTACCATCTCAAAAGTCGGGCTGTCAATAACTACACCATCAAAGCTACGCAGGTTCCCTCGTCAACAAGTTGAAGCAGTAGGCGCTCGTCAAAAGAAGCTACGCAGGTTCCCTCGTCAACGAATTGGAGCAGCAGGCGCTCGTCAAAAGACACAGGTGCGCTCTCTCTCTCTCTCTCTCTCTCTCTCTCTCTCTCTCTCTCTCTCTCTCTCTCTCTCTCTCTCTCTCTCTCTCTCTCTCTCTCTCTCTCTCTCTCTCTCTCTCTCCCTCTCTCTCTCTCCTTTGACGATTTCCATGCTTGAGCAGCCCCCCGACAGACGTAGCTTACATAACATGCACAAGTCCATCTTTGTCTTTTCTGTGTGCCTACTCACATAAGCATCTTCCCAAACAAAGCAACAAGTCATTTCCTTGGTTCCCTTTCTTGGCTTTTGCTCCCTCATCATGCTTTTTGCAGACAATTGTAGGTCCAGCTACACCATAGACTCTACCATCGTTGATTTCGAGGAAGAGACGAGGAATGTAGCACCCGTGCAAAGCAAGGTGCTCTCAGAGATTCTGCGGCGAAATGCAAAGACCCAAAGTGTCTGGATACTCTTATCTCAGATTCTTTTATTAGAATATGTAAAAGATGTATGCAAGGCATGATTGTCTAAGCTAGCTTGGACTTAATTAGCCTCACCTTGTTTCTCTCTTTGTGGACGGTCACACATCAAGAATACATAGGAGGATCTCGAGGCCCATGGAGTAAACAGATGGCGTTAGTAGATCGGGGCTAGTCACAGCGCACACTTGGAAAGGTCACATCGTTTGGTGAGTTCTTTTCTAGTTCCTCACAGAGAATTGACCTTCAGCTCTAAACATGAAGGTCCGGGCCTATATCAAACTCTACTGCCAAGCCTGCAAGGCCATGGCTCTGTTCATGTAGGTATACAACTGCTCTAAACACGAAGGTCCGGGCCTATCATCAAACTCCAGTGCCAAGCCTCCAAGGCCATAGTTATGTTCATGTAGGTATTGACAAACAAGTGCTATTTGCCTAAAGGTCTACTCCCACAATTGTAAAGTAGAATACACATAGCTTGTAAAGGTCACATCGTTTGGTAATTTCTTTTGACCTTCATCTGCAGTAAAGCCTCTACGCCTTCCCAGCGTAGCAATAATAGCAGCTTCGTGTGCATGTCCATCTTCAACTACCTTACTTAGCTAGTTTCTGCAGGCGAAACTACTTTGGGACTAACTCTACCATGTTTCACTGCAAACAGATCAAGAGAATCTTGGACACATCACCTCTACATTGCAGCAGCGACATATTCTAGCGTGCGGTGAGTATGAAGTGCCACATTTAAATCTTGAACACTAAGGACACAGTAAAAAGCAACACACTGAAAATTGCATGTTGCCGTGGGAATGGCACGTTCCCTCGTATTATAAAAAATGGGGAGGACTGTGCAAACTCCCCCATGCAGGGACACCAGCACGTTTTCTTTTTTTTCTATAACATAAGAAGTAAAGAACACATACAAATAATGAGATTACTCTCAGAACCTTCAACATTGTGCTATTGCTTTTCTAATGCTTCGTACTTATTCTTTGCAAGGGACATTCAGAAAATCAATTGTTGCCTCTTCCCAGACCGAAACCCCAGAACAGCACAATCCAGCACCAGGTACATGGTTGTTTCAAACGCTTGAACTGTTCGTTGCTTAGACGTGACTAGTAAGTAAATATCACCAGGTTCTCATTGCATTGAATCATTAAGATTGAGTCCTACTTAGGTCTTCAATGGACCATCACCGAAAGCATAGGATACACCTCAGCAGATCGAAAGCGAGACATCGCACTTCAATCAAGAAGAAGGCTAGATTTCTACCATGCTCACAATCATGGATTGATATCTTCAATTTAGTATACCTATGGAGTTCAGACATTGCAGCGATATTCAGACCGTTAAGCATATGCTTTGTTTGTGGTGTTGTTTTCATCCAAAGAAGTGCCTCCTTCGATTGTACTCGAGCTCCAGACGAGACATCGACTGCAATGTTTGCTAGCAGTCTACTGGTATCAAGCTTAGAGGCTACACAAATAGAAACGCAATGGGTGCAGTGCTCCACTTGTGAGAACTCAAGCACACGTCGCAGATATTGTGTGCCCTTACTTCCAGACTACACAAGAAGAATACTGAACGGAAATCAGCTTCACATACAACTACTGAGCGTCATTAACATATCTGTCAATGCCATCTCAACAGTGACAACGATTGCACGAGGTACACTAGAGAGACATTCAATATTAGATAACCCTCTGCTATCATGGAGTAAAGAGCATAGAACAACCTTCACAGAGCAAGATCTAGCTACATCACAAGTGGCGGACATACTTGCATTCAAACTTGAGAACAACTTCGTACTACAGAAGTACATGTCGATGGTTGAACGGCCGAATAAGAAGCTTGGCCTCTGCATACTAAGTCAAGAGAGTGTGAGCAAGATCATTCAACAACAACAAGACAATGCACCATTTACACTAATGGCGCAGCTTGACACAAGTTTGATGTTCGGTATCATTGAAAACATCGTTGAGCCAGCCAGGAGAAGAGCATTCACCCCTAGCGATACTTACGAATTTGCTTCTCTGCAGCTCCGTGGCCGTCAACAATTGCTTGAGAGAACAGTTACTTTCAAGCCCAACGGCATGCCTGCCACATCAAGCTTTGTGAACGACATCACAATAGAGACAACAGTGTTTCCATTCCTATTCCCTTTTGGGAAAGGCCAATACGACGGTAAAATCAACTTCAGTATATATGTAAAGATACGTGCATCGAGTCTGTTCTCCGTTTACACCCTGTACAAGCCATACCTGCTAATAATGTACCAACTAAAGCAGGCACTTATGTTGGCTAACAATACACACACGAGCTTGTTGCAGAGGGACATTGACAACTACAAGAAGGCCAATCGTACAGCAACTGACGAAGATACTGTGAGAAATGTACTTCGGTACAACACCCCTTCCAGCATGCCAGGTTCCTATTTGTGGCACCGGAAGAACCTAAAAGACTTGATAGCAATGGTGGACGAATGGGGAATGCCTGATTTCTTCTTGACTTTCACTGCTGATGAGGTCACAGATACACGATGGCTTGAGATTGACACGATCGAGCTAATTGCACGTCAGTTGAACGGCTCCTTCACTTGGACAGACTGCCCAGTCGAATGCGCCCTCACCTTCCACTCTAAGTTCCAACTGCTTATGTCCAAATATATACTTGAGAAAGGTGTGTTGGGCCGTGTGCAACACCACTTGGTTAGATACGAGGTCCAGAACAGAGGATCATTGCATGCTCATGTAATACTGTGGATGCATGAAGAAGACAAAGAGCAACTATCTGCTGAAATAGCTGCATACATCCCGACAGACACTAGCTCTGTGGTTCTGCCAGAAGTAAGCCGGCTCTGAGAACTCGTACTTAGGAAACAACTACACAAGTGCCGTACAAGTTGTTACCACGGTCAAAGAGATGGAGTATGTAAGCACGGATTTCCATTTCATGCGCAGCCAAATCCAAGCCCAGTCCTCAACGAACAAAATCACAGATGGCAATACTTCAGGCCCCGACACGAAGACAGAAATGTCGCACCGTACCACCCAACATTGCTTTTGCTATGGGGAGCGCATATGAACATACAATGGGTTACCAATTCATCGATGTCCTACTACCTCTTGAAGTATGCACTCAACACTGAACCACTGGGTCATCTCAACATCCGCTCAGAAGATGCAGAGCACTTAGGCCTAGGTGGCCTTGACACTGTAAAATTGAAGCTGATCTCAACCGCTTTACTGTCGAAACCTATCTCAGCCAGAAGTGGCATTAAATTGTTTACAAATCCCAATCATTTCAAAGAGAGATAGCGTCCAATACGTCAACTCATCACCCTCGACACTACGACAACGAATCATTTCTCACAACAACGATGTCGTGCTGCACCCTGTTGATCTGTATTGCGCACGACCACAAACTCTGGAGAAGCTTACATTCTATGACTTCCACAAGAATTACATAGTGATGAAGGGAAAACAAAGGAAAAAATGTATTTCAAAGGAGAATACCTACGGCCAATCGCTGCAGCGGCAACATCGACTGGTCCGTTTCACAGACTTTCACCCAGGGCATCATCCAAAGGCTTTCTTTTACAACGTACTGCTAAAGAGCATCACCTTCAGAACTGAATCCCAGCTGCTCTCACCGGAGAACACGTCTAGGTCATACTACCTCGAGTGCAAACTTAGAAATTTGATACTGACAGATGAGGACCTTGAGATGTACATCACAGAGTACACACAACGAAATATGCTCACGACAAATCAAACACACCAATTTCACAACATGATACTTCCATCACGAGGATGGCGAGAGTATGTTGCGTAATGTTGAAGCACAACAACTCCTCGACACAAAAACTGAAGGAATTACATTGTACACGATGGAGCAGTTGCGGTTTGGTTACAACATAGATTTGGCTGAACTTTCAAAAGCTACTCAAGAGAACTGTGCCGCTATCTTGACAAACTTCATGACTGCGGCGGCAAACCACACGCACGACGCAACTAACCCACCTATCACAATCCAGAAGGTAGCATGGCACTATAGTGAAAACAAGGCAGTAAATTACGGCCAACCAGCCTCTCCATATGAGCCAACTGCAGTAGACCAAGGCAAGTATGGATAACAAGTGTCACTAGCTTCCATTCATTTGTCCATAGCACTGTCATTTTCTTATTGACCTAACTAATCTGCATGGACTGTAGATTTAGAGACAAGCATTGGCCTTCCACCCCAGAAAAAGCAGTGACGCGGGAAGAATACATAGTCTACAGTATATGCTGCACAGAGAACGATAGGAGATATATCGGAGTTACGAATAACATCCATAAACGCGTTGGCCAGCACAAGCGCAATCCTCCGAAGAGAATGCGAGCGGACATAGTCCTTTCGAGGACAATTTTGAAATCACCACTTTAGCAACTAGTAGCAACATACATAAAGCTAGAAACTTAGAACATTTCTATATTAAACAACACAAAACAACAACTGCATTAGGTTATAACGCTTGTTTTGGACATCCACCAAGGTTGAGAAAATATTATTTTTTGAAAAAATTTAAGAAAATATAGCTGCGAACTTATGCCATCTTTATATAATTGCTTTCTTCACTGTCTTTGTCATTTAATGTTGATCATTGGCTACAACAATGTCTTCCTTTTCTCCATTCAAACTATGACAGACTTGACTACTTATCAGCTTCTTTGATTCAAATGCTTCTTCTTTTCAGTTTATAATGGGTAGGCCGATTCCAACTGATCTGATTGAGCAGCAACCAGAATTTGAGACTGCAATGTATAAGTTGAAATACTGTCTTTACCCACATTTGCAAGAGCCGGTGCTCAGACACTACATGCATAAATGGAGTGAGTTCATTCCGTGGCCAGTTCAACCACCTACCCCATGGCATCCATAGTACATCACTTGGAATACACTCGATCGAAAAATCACCATCGACATCGCCGTGCTGGCTGGTTGCTCCACAAAACACCATTGTATGTTGTTTGTGCAGATTGCGGACGTCCTCGGCCTACTCAAGACTATAGAATTGAATTACTATAAAGTGGTCCCCAACCACCTCCAGTCAGCTAAACAATTCGTTTCGCGCTATTTTTTGGCCAGCCAGTTAGCCACACGCGCAACTTTGAAGAGCATCTTACTGAAATAGCCCTTACTTCTTGCACCAAAATCTCCCACTAATATGTGTTGTTACCTAGTCCTCCTCCTCTTCTCCACAGAAGTTCTGTCTGTTTCACTGTGAAGAAGTCATTGAATGCTACATTCAAAGTCTTGCCAACTCTCGTTTGCTTAGTTTCGTTCTTAATTCATGCACTTTTTGCCACACTGTTTGCATCAAACCGTTCCAGTGACTTACACTCACCCAACGTAACAAGATCTGTGCAAAACAATTAATAAGCTCTCTCTCTCTCCCTCCCTCTCTCTCTCTCTCTCTCTCTCTCTCTCTCTCTCTCTCTCTCTCACCTTTCGTTTCTACAATCTTCTTTACGGATGTATACTCTTGTTGAGTGCTTGCATGAGAACAAAATAGTATATAAATTCCTGTATATATGACTGACTTATGCTCACTAACGCTCACAAGATTTGTCGACATTAAAATAACCGCACTCACACACTCCCTCTCCCTCTCCCTCTACTGTATACTCTTCTTCAATGCTTCGATGCGAACAAGAGTATACTACTGTATACTCTTCTTCAATGCTTCAATGCGAACAAAATAGTAATTACAATGGTGCCCTTGCTCTCCATTCATTTCCATAAGCATCCAGGTACCAAATCCATAATCACCGGGGCACCGAAGGGAAGGTCTCTCTAATTGCAATCGCCTTGTCGGCCTGCACCGTTATACCACTTTGTTATCCACTTCCAATTACGCAGGCTAACGTAGCACTCTAGTTTCTCCATTGGGACAACCTGCCGACTAAGCTTGTGCTCGAAATGCATTTGCTCTTGTTCTTTTGTTGGTGGTTAGATGCATTGCCAGGTGAAAGGTTTGTTGAAGGCCTCAGTGTGATTCCATGTTGTTGACTATGTTCTTATATTTTTTTGAAGCATGCTTGAGGATTTATAGATGGTAGGAATGTGCTTTTCTGCTCTGGATTTTAATAGAGACATGTGGACATTCTGACTTCTGTTTGTTGTGATGATTTTCTTGCTTTTGCAGGCTAGCACTTCTTGTCACTACTACTTGAGTGCATGAATTCTCGTGTGCATGGGCGCGTGGTCCACCTCGATGGTTGACTTTTGGGGCTGCCTGTTTTGTTTATTGTCGTGTTTGGAGTGGTTTCTTATTGCTGATGGTTGTGTCATTAGACTTTACTCTGTCCCGCGTTATCGCTTGCCTGTGTTGCTTGTGGCCATTAATGGTTGAGTGGGAAAGGGATCTAAAGGTGGGGCGGTTGAGATATGCAGCATTTGTGAAATCATTTGTTTTCTTTTACAGGTTGATGTTTGTCATGTATGTTTGCTTGGTTTGTGTCCCTTTATTTGTGCATAATCCTTTACGTGTATGATGCTTGGTCTTTGTCGTGTAAGGGACTTTGAAGGTGGGGTTTTGTAATGCACGCTACGTGTGAACATATTGAGCTCACGTCGAGCATTCCCTTCCCCCTTTTTCTCTCTGCTTGTCCCTCTTCTTTTCTCCTCCTCTGCCTAAAAATGTACATGTGGTTCAAAGTGTAGGCTCATCGCGTGCCACAAGCCTCCTGAGGCATCCTTTTAGCATCGATCCTCTCTCTCTCTCTCTCTCTCTCTCTCTCTCTCTCTCTCTCTCTCTCTCTCAAGTGCAATCTTCTCTCGTCTGACTTGACGCCCTCAGCATTGCAACCATGCATCTTGCACTTGTCTTTCCCCACCCCCCCTCTCTCTCTCTCTCTCTCTCTCTCTCTCTCTCTCTCTCTCTCTCTCTCTCTCTCTCTCTCTCTCTCTCTCTCTCGTGCAATCTTCTCTCGTCTGACTCGGCGCCATCAGCATTGCAACCATGCATCTTGCACTTGTCTTTCCTCTCTCTCTCTCTCTCTCTCTCTCTCTCTCTCTCTCTCTCTCTCTCTCTCTCTCTCTCTCTCTCTCTCTCTCTCTCTCTCTCTCTCTCTCTCTCTCTCTCTCTCTCTCTGTCCCTGTTAACTCCATTCGGGCTTGAAAGAATGCAAACTGTGCATTGTTGGTTTTCTTTATGGTCTCGTGCTTTACGGTGGGTTGGTGGTGCAATATAGTCTATCACTAGAAAAAAAATTGACATTTACTTTCCCTGCTCTCTCCATTCCTATTTGTCTCATGTGGCACCACTCTATGTTGGATTGGTGGTGTAATAAAATCTGGTACTGCTTCAAAATGCCATTGCTCATTTTCCCTGCTCTCTCCACTTCTATTTGTTTGGTGTGGCTGTCACCTTTCTTCGCTCTTTTTTGTGCCCCTCCAAAAGATAGTGGTTTATTTGCAAGGTGTGCTAACACAGAGATGCAATCCCCCCCCCCCCCCCCCCCCCCCCCCCCTTTTCCCCCTTTTCTGACCCCTCTTCCTTGTAGATTTTGTATGGATGATCGGTGATAGAATTATAGCTGCAAAGTGTTGTCAGCCTTTATATTTGTTTTGTGTCATGTAGACAAAGCAAATAAGCCTGCTGAGATATAGCCTACAACCGTGGTGGCGTACAAAGCATGGAGATTGACGATATGGAGTAAGGGTGTTATGTTGTTTTTTGTGCTTTTGGTATTCTTACTTGAACATACTCGTTTCGTAGAGCCAAGAAGAAATGTGAGCCTTGCACGTACCGCACATCCAAAAAGTGGAACTTCCAAACATGAACTTGTACAGATTAATGTGAGTGAGTCATCTGTAGGTACTGTGACAACTTCTTGCAAGCGTAGTGTATACAGTGAACCAAACTTCACTATCCAACCGTCTCTCTCAATAGGCAAAGGGCAAGCTTGCAGTACGTTGATTTCTACCTTCTTCTAAAGAGAGCTTACACAAAACCGGTTCATCTTTTGTGATTTGAAATGTCCCATCTTTTTCAATAGGTGCACAAGTTGGATGCTCGAAAGCGTAAAAAGCAAAGATGGCTATCGTTAAGATTGAGAGGCATGGTATATATAAAACCAAATACATTGATTGTCTACCTCTGTCTTTTGATGTGAATGAGCTGCCATGTTCTTATATATTGTTTTGTAGATGCTGTAATTGACAATGAAGACGATGAAATGAAAGTTAACCCTTTTCCGCAACAAGAACCACCTACTGAAGAACATAATTTTGCATATAACGGACCTCTTTGACATCACTCCTAGATTTGCAATCGAGGGTTATGTGCTAAACAATTATGGTACATACAAGCTTTTCGACCCAAAAATGGTGAAGTTTTTCAAGACTAATATTGTGGATTCGCACAACTCCAACACAGTATGTCGTCGTCGGTTCATCTCTAATAAGCCAATTGCTTCTTGCTAAGTGTTGGTAGTTTTGTTCAGACAAAGTACAAGGCAGACGGTGGAACATCACCTTTCTCTCTTTACTTGGATGCTACCTCGATCATCGCTTGCATTGCTTCGTTTCCATTCCGCTTGAGCTTTTACCCGGAAACGAAGATAATATTTTTTTAAGATGAGGCTGCAAGTGCGGGGGTGGGTGGTGCAAAAAATTACTCGGGTACACTTGCTTTTGTTGTTATTAAGAGCAAGAATTTTGAAATCTACGCCAACTCCGCTCGTGGAGAGCTACTGGTGGCTGACGGTTCCTGTAACATTTAATGCACTAGTAACTTATGTGTAGCGGAAATTGATAACATAGTGAACATTTCATTAAGAACAAGTTCCTAATGAGCATAGAGAGAGTACTTAATTTGAGAAAGCAACAGAGCAATTTACACCTAGCTAATTTGGCATTGACAATACTTGAAAAGAGAGAGAAATAGAACAATTGACAACAATTGAGGACCTGATTTACATGGAGCCGGTCCCCCCTCCATAAAGGCTTTATATTATAGCTTCTCCCATCAAAGGAGACTTTTGTACAATACACTCTTTGTGCTCCTTGATAAAACTAGTTGGTGTAATGAAGATGGAAGCTCCATACACCAAATTATGCTTGAAAAACACAGCTAGTGTCCCTAGCCTCAGTCCCAAGACCTCACACACCTTCAAAAATGGTGAGAGCTAGAAGGGAATGAGGATAGATTGAGAGGAAGAAGATGTATCTTACAAGAAAGAAGTATTCTCCTCACATAATCACTCTAATAGCGTTGCTTAGCTTATTAATTAGCATGGTAGAGGAGACGAGCATACCATTGAAGCTTGGCTCTTGGTTGGATTTGCATTCCATAGTCAAGAGTTATTGGTGTAGGCCTCCACTTCTCAATGCTTGGAGAAGGATATGGAGTTCTTCTTGCACACATGAGTTGTGTGTGTGTGTGTGTGTGTGTGTGTATGGCAATGTGTGCAATCCTCTCTTTCATCTTGGTCGACCCCTCTTTCTAAATGCTCATGTTGGCCTCCCATTGGCTCCTGTAAAGCACACATTAGAAGCATAGTTGATAGCCTTTTGACAAGTGTCCCCCTTTCCCCTTTTGTGAGAGCTTTAGGTAATTAAATAATTCAACTAAACTCTCATTGGACCTCTTAGTCTTCTAGCCAATAGGAATCAGGCAAGCCATTGGGTTGTTGAATGCTCATTGGACCCCTTGGTAGACTATCCAATAGTCTTCTATGGAGCTTAAATTCTATTGGTTCTTTTATCAAGCATTTTTAAATTGATTAGACCAAATTTACTCTAGCCTAATTCTCATTGGTCCACCTCTATGGCTATCCAATAGGATTTGAGGGGAGATTGGGAGCAACTGGCCTAGGAGCCTGACATGTGTCCAGTATTCCCTTTGTGTAAAGGGGGAGCCTTGGAGTGTTTGTGCGTGTGTGTGTTTCTCTCTCTTCTCCTACAATAAGGGCTCACCCCCTCCTTCCTAGGGATGTGGAAAGACTTTTGAGTCTTCCCATGACTACCCAATATTTCCCCTACTTTGGCCTTTGGACAGTACAATTAAATTTAGGAACTTTAGCATATGGAAGTCTTGATGGGGTTGAACCTTAGGTCTTTTAAGCCCCATTGAAGCACATTGCTCTTTGCAGACTCTCCCCCTTTGGATCTCTATTTTTCCTTCTTTGGATCCATGACTGAGACCGCTATGGCAGCCTTACCAACACTCTAGCTTTTACTCCCCTGGCACTTCCCCATATTAAATGATCATTTTAACATGAGAAAATCATTTGGGAGTGTACTGGAAATGGCCTACGAACTTTGAGAATAGCGAAATTAAGAGAATTAGAGTGAGCATTTTTGTGAGGCTACTTTGAGAACACAGAGGGTGAACTTAATTGATGGTAGCAACATGAACATAGTACTTTATTAACTTGGCATCAACAATACTTTTGCAAGAGAGAGATTATTAGAGAACATGACAATAGTTGACGATCGGATTTACTTGGAGCCAGTCCCCCCTCAAAAAGGCGTTTGTACTATAGATTCTCGCATCCAAAGAGACTTGTTACACTACAATCTTTGTGTTCCTTGTTACCTTGATGATGCTATGAAGATGGAAAGTCTCATGCATCACGAGCTTAACATAAACTTTGCAAAAAGCATTAACTATCCCAAGCCTCAGTCCCAAGGCCTCAAACACCTTCGAAGGTGGAGAGAGCTAGCGGGGAACGAGGGTAGGGAAGAGGAAGACGAATCATCCATAGGAGAAAGAAATAGTTCCTCACTTATCATCGCATAATAGCATAGTAGTGAAGATGAAGAAGACGACAAGCTTAAGAATTGAAGCGTGGCTCTTGGTTGGATTTGCATCCCATAGCCAAGAGTGTTGGTGTACGCTCTCCACTCGTCAACAAGCTTGGAGAAGGAGATGGAGTTCTTGCACTTTGCACTCCACATAATGAGAGAATGTATGTGTGTGTGTGTGTGTGTGTGTGGGAGAGTATATCCCCCCTCTCATGCTTGGGACACACCTCTCTCTCTCTCTCTCTCTCTCGTCTTATTTTATTATTTCATTTGGACATGTGTTCCTCTTTTTTCTCTTTGAGAGAAAGAACTTAATTATCCATTTTTATGCATCTAAATTCTCATTGGACCCATTTAAAACCCAACCAATAGCATTCGAGCACATCATGAGGTCCACATGTGGAGGATCATTTGAACATGTGTCTTTTATGCTTACTAACTCATTTGGTTGAATTGAATACTTCAAGGACTTAGTCAATCAAGAATGAAAACGTTGATGTCTCTTGAGAGTTGTCTTTGAATTGAATACTTCAAAAACCTTAGTCATTTAAGCATGTCAGAAACACCTCAAGCTTTTGGGTAAGGCTTCCACTAACACTTAGCAAGCCAACAAGCACCTCATTCTTGGGTAGGATTCCCACCTCAAGGTCAACGCTAGCTTTCCTAAGGTCAAAGGACTTTTGAATACTAGCTTTTGGAGGTCTTTAATGAAGCTAACCCTACGGTCTTTAAGTTCCATTAGGTAGCATTGCTCTTTCACATACCATCTCTCATTTGGACCCTTTTAACCTTGGCCCCCTATCGAGACAAAACCATAAGCACTGGTCTATATTCTAACCCTTGTTCCGTTTATTCTCCCACATTAAATGATCAGTTTAATATGAGAAAATCATTTGGGTTGGTTAGATATTAGATTTTATGACATTACCTCTCTCTTGAAGTCATAGTCATCCTCGGCTATGATGTAGACGAGATAAAGGCTTAGTCATTAGTCTACGTTTCTTAGTGGGTAGAGGATCCTTTTTCACCCTCCGACATTGTTCCAGAATGGATGACTAGTTCATTTGGTGTTTGGGAAACGTAGTTGCCGCAAGCATGTCTACTCTTTAGTCCATATCATACTCCCAAAGTAGAGTAACAAATTCAACTTGGTGTTTGAGTGACGTCGTCATCACAAACATGATTCTAAGCATGCATGCATACTATTTAAATCTGTGCACAAAAGAGGATTAGTCTTATAAGACAAAAACATTCTTCATTTAGAAAGCATTTACATTTGCTTACTCTAGTGCAACATTGTAAGCATTGACGAGGTTCATACTATCCTTAAGATGTATTCCTTGCATCCAACTAGCATCTTCAAATGGATAATTTTTGAACTTAATAAGATACCGTCGGATAATCTTACCATGCTGTAGTACTTGGTTTTCATGCCGAAGGATAGCTTCAGGTTGTAGCACCTCTTCTCGGTCTTTGATTTCCACAATATCAACCATTAATAGGCTACTTAAGGACCTCTTTTCTTAAGAAAGAAAAGAGAAACCAAATGCTCTGATACCAATGTAATGGAAACGGCCTATGAACTTTGAGAATAGCGGAATTAAGAGAATTAGAGCGAGCAATTTTGTGAGGTTACTTTGAGAACATAGTGGGCGAACTTAATTGATGGTTGCAACATGAACAATATACTTAATTAACTTGGAATAGACTTTACTTTTGCAAGAGAGAGAGTATTAGAGAACATGACAATAGTTGAGGACCGGATTTACTTGGAGTCGGTCCCCCCTCCAAAAGCCGTTTGTATTATAGATTCTCCCATCGAGAGAGACTTGTTACAATACAATCTTTGTGTTCCTTGTGACCTTGGTGATGCTATGAAGATGGAAAGTTTCATGCATCACGAGGTTAACATAAACTTTGCAAAAAGCATTAACTATCCCAAGCCTCAGTCCCAAGGCCTCAAACACCTTCGAAGGGGGAGAGAGCTAGGGGGGAATGAGGGTAGGGAAGAGGAAGATGAATCATCCATAGGAGAAAGAAATAGTTCCTCACTTATCATCACTCTTCTTTCTTAGCATAGCATAATAGCATAGTAATGAAGATGAAGAAGACGGCAAGCTTAAGCATTGAAGCATGGCTCTTGGTTGGATTTGCATTCCATAGCCAAGAGTGTTGGTGTAGGCTCTCCACTTCTCAACAAGCTTGGAGAAGGAGATGGAGTTCTTGCACTTTGCACTCCACACAATGAAAGAATGTGTGTGTGTGTGGGAGAGTATACCCCCCCTCTCATGCTTGGTCTACCTCTCTCTCTCTCTCTATTATTTTATTATTTCATTTGGACATATGTCCTTTTTTTCCTTCTTTGAGAGAAAGAACTTAATTATTTATTTTTATGTATCTAAATTCTCATTGGACCCCTTTAAAACATAACCAATAGTATTCAAACACATCATGAGGTCCACATGTGGAGGATCATTTGAACATGTGTCTTTTATGCTTATCAAGTCATTTGGTTGACTTGAATCTTCAAGGACTTAGTAAATCATGCATGAAAACATTGATGTCTCTTGAGAGTCACTCTTTGAATTAAATACTTCAAGAACCTTAGTCATTTATGCATTTGAGAAACACCTCAAGCTTTTGGGTAAGGCTCCCACTAACACTTAGCAAGCCCACAAGCACCTCATGCTTGTGTAGGATTCCCACCTCAAGGTCAGTCCTAGCTTGCCTAAGGTCAAAGGACTTTTGAACACTAGCTTTTGGAGGTCTTTAATGAATCTAACCTTGCGGTCTTTAAGTTCCATTAGGTAGCATTGCTCTTTAACATACCATCTCTTATTTGGACCCTTTTAACCTTGGCCCTGTGTTGAGACAAATCCATAAGGACATGTCTATATTCTAACCCTTCTTCTGTTGATTCTCCCACATTAAATGATCAGTTTAATATAAGAAAATCGTTTGGGTTGGTTAGATATTAGATTTTATGACATTACCTCTCTCTTGAAATCATAGTCATTCTCGACTATGAGGTAGAAGAGATACAGTCTTACTCATTAGTCTATGTTTCTTACCAGGTAGAGGATCCTTTTTCACCCCTCGATATCATTCCAAAATGGACGACTAGTCCATTTGGTGCTTGGGAGACATAGCTGCAGCAAGCATGTCTGCTCTTTAGTCCATATCATATTCCCAAAGTAGAGTAACAAATTCAACCTGGTGTTTGAGTGACGTCGTCATCACAAACATGATTCTAAGCATGCATACTATTTAAATATGTGCACAAAAGAGGATTTGACTTATAAGACAAAAACATTGTTCATTTAGAAAGCATTTACATTTGCTTACTCTAGTGCAACATTGTAAGCATTGACAAGGTTCATACTATCCTTAAGTTGTATTTCTTGCATCCATCTAGCATCTTCAAATGGATAATTTTTGAACTTAATAAGACATCGTCGGATAATCTTACCATGCTGTAGTACCTTGTATTCATGCTGAAGGATAGCTTCAGGTTGTAGCACCTCTTATGGGTCTTTGATTTCCACAAAATCAACCATTAATAGGCTACTTAAGGACCTCTCTTCTTAAGCAAGAAAGAGAAACCAAATGGTCTGATACCAATGTAATGGAAATGGCCTATAAACTTTGAGAATAGCGAAATTAAGAGAATTAGAGCGAGCAATTTTGTGAGATTACCTTGAGAACATAGAGTGTGAACTTAATTGATGGTAGAAACATGAACATAGTACTTAATTAATTTGGCATGAACAATACGTTTGCAAGAGAGAGAGTATTAGTGAACAAGACAATAGTTGAGGACCGGATTTACTTGGAGCCGGTCCCCCCCTCCAAAAGGCGCTTGTATTATAGATTCTCCCATTGAGAGAGACTTGTTACAATACAATCTTTGTGTTCCTTGTGACCTTGGTGATGCTATGCAGATGGAAAGTTTCATGCATCACGAGCTTAACATGAACTTTGCAAAAAGCATTAACTATCCCAAGCCTCAGTTCCAAGGCCTCAAACACCTTCGAAGGTGGAGAGAGCTAGGGGGAAACGAGGGTAGGGAACATGAAGACAAATCATCCATATGAGAAAGATATTGTTTGTCACTTATCATCACTCTTCTTGCTTGGCATGTCATAATAGCATAGTAATGAAGATGAAGAAGACGGCAAGCTTAAGCATTGAAGCATGGCTCTTGGTTGGATTTGCATTCCATAGACAAGAGTGTTGGTGTAGGCTCTCCACTTTGTCAAGAAGCTTGGAGAAGGAGAGGGAGTTCTTGCACTTTGCACTCCATACAACAGGAGAATGTGTGTGTGTGTGTGTGGGAGAGTATACCCCCCCTCTCATGCTTGGTCCATCTCTCTCTCGCTCGTATTATTTTATTGTTTCATTTGGACACGTTTCCTCTTTTTCCTCTTTGAGAGAAACAACTTAATTATTTATTTTTATGTATCTAAATTCTCATTCGCCCCTTTAAAACCTAAACAATAGCATTCAAGCACATCATGAGGTCCACATGTGGAATATCATTTAAACATGTGTCTTTTATGCTTGTTAAGTCATTTGGTTGACTTGAATACTTCAAGGACTTAGTCAATCAAGCATAAAAAAGTTGATGTCTCTTGAGAGTTATACTTCAAGAACCTTAGTCATTTAAGAATGTGAGAAACACCTTAAGCTTTTGGGTAAGGCTTCCACTAACACTTAGCAAGCCAACAAGCACCTCATTCTTGAGTAGGATTCCCACCTCAAGGTCAACGCTAGCTTGCCTAAGGTCAAAGGACTTTTGAATACTAGCTTTTGGAGGTCTTTAATGAAGCTAACCCTATGGTCTTTAAGTTCCATTAGGTAGCATTGCTCTTTAACATACCATCTCTCATTTGGACCCTTTTAACCTTGGCCCCCTGTTGAGACAAAACCATAAGCACTGGTCTATATTCTAACCCTTGTTCTGTTTATTCTCCCACATTAAATGATCAGTTTAATATGAGAAAATCATTTGAGTTGGTTAGATATTAGATTTTATGACATTACCTCTCTCTTGAAGTCATAGTCATCCTCGACTATGATGTAGACGAGATAAAGGCTTAGTCATTAGTCTACGTTTCTTAGCGGGTAGAGGATCCTTTTTCACCCCGCGATATCATTCCAGAATGGATGACTAGTCCATTTGGTGCTTGGGAGACGTAGTTGCAGCAAGCATGTCTGCACTTTAGTCCATATCATACTCCCAAAGTAGAGTGACAAATTCAACTTGGTGTTTGAGTGACGTCGTCATCCCAAACATGATTCTAAGCATGCATACTATTTAAATTTGTGTAGAAAAGAGGATTACTCTTATAAGACAAAAAGATTGTTCATTTAGAAATCATTTATATTTGCTTACTCTTGTGCAACATTGTAAGCATTGACAAGGTTCATACTATCCTTAAACTGTATTCCTTGCATCCATCTAGCATCTTCAAATGGATAATTTTTAAAACTAATAAGATAACGTCGGATAATCTTACAATGCCATAGTACCTTGCCTTCATGCCGAAGGATAGCTTTGGGTGGTAGCACCTCTTGTTGGTCTTTGATTTCAACAAAATCAACCATTAATAGGTTACTTAAGGACCTCTCTTCTTAAGCAAGAAAAGAGAAACCAAATGCTCTGATACCAATGTAATGGAAATAGCCTATGAACTTTGAGGATAACGAAATCAAGAGAATTAGAGTGAGCATTTTTGTGAGATTACTTTGAGAACATAGAGGGTGAACTTAATCGATGGTAGCAACATGAACATAGTACTTAATTAACTTGGCATGAACAATTCTTTTGCAAGAGAGAGAGTATTAGAGAACGTGACAATAGTTGAGGACTGGATTTACTCGGAGCCGGTCCCCCCTCCAAAAGGCGTTTGTATTATAGATTCTCCCATCGAGAGAGACTTGTTACAATACAATCTTTGTGTTCCTTGTGACCTTGGTGATGCTATGCAGATGGAAAGTTTCATGCATCACGAGCTTAACATGAACTTTGCAAAAAGCATCAACTATCCCATGCCTCAGTCCCAAGGCCTCAAACACCTTCGAAGGTGGAGAGAGCTAGGGGGGAGCGAGGGTAGGGAACAGAAAGACAAATCATCCATAGGAGAAAGATATTGTTTGTCACTTATGATCACTCTTTGTGCTTGGCATAGCATAATAGCATAGTAATGAAGATGAAGAAGACGGAAAGCTTAAGCATTGAAGCATGGCTCTTTGTTGGATTTGCATTCCATAGCCAAGAGTGTTGGTGTAGGCTCTCCACTTGTCAAGAAGCTTGGAGAAGGAGAGGGAGTTCTTGCACTTTGCGCTCCACACAACGGGAGAATGTGTGTGTGTGTGTGTGGGAGAGTATACCCCCCCTCTCATGCTTGGTCCATCTCTCTCTCTCTCTCTCTCTCTCTCTCTCTCGTATTATTTTATTGTTTCATTTGGACATGTATCCTTTTTTTCTTTTTTGAGAGAAAGAACTTAATTATTTATTTTTATGTATCTAAATTCTCATTGGACCCCTTTAAAACCTAAGCAATAGCATTCAAGCACATCACGAGGTCCACATGTGGAGGATCATTTGAACATGTGTCTTTTATGCTTATTAAGTCATTTGGTTGACTTGAATACTTCAAGGATTTAATCAATCAAGCATGGAAATGTTGATGCCTCTTCAGAGTTATCGTTGAATTGAATACTTCAAGAACCTTAGTCATTTAGGCATGTGAGAAACACCTCAAGCTTTTGGATAAGGCTCCCACTGACATTTAGCAACCAAACAAGCACCTCATGCTTGGGTAGGATTCCCACCTCAAGGTCATCCCTAGCTTTCCTAAGGTCAAAGGACTTTTGAACACTGGCTTTTGGAGTTCCTTAATGAAGCCAACCCTACGGTCTTTAAGCTCCATTATGTAGCATTGCTCTTTAACATACAATCTCTCATTTGGGCTCTTTTAACCTTGGCCCCGTGTTGAGACAGATCCATAAGCACATGTCTATATTCTAACCCTTCTTCCGTTTATTCTCCCACATTAAATGATCAGTTTAATAGGAGAAAATCATTTCGATTGGTTAGATATTAGATTTTATGACATTACCTCTCTCTTGAAATTATAGTCGTCCTCGACTATGAGGTAGAAGAGAGAAAGAAATAGTTTCTCACTTATCATCACTCTTCTTGCTTAGCATAACATAATAGCATAGTAATGAAGATGAAGAAGATCGCAGCTTAAGCATTGAAGCATGGCTCTTGGTTGGATTTGCATTCCATAGCCAAGAGTGTTGGTGTAGGCTCTACACTTCTCAACAAGCTTTGAGAAGGAGATGGAGTTCTTGCACTTTTCACTCCACACAAGGAGAGAATGTGTATGTGTGTGTGTAGGGGGGGGGGAGAGTATACCCGCCCTCTCATGCTTGTTCCACCTCTCTCTCTCTCTCTCTCTCTCTCTCTCTCTCTCTCTCTCTCTCGTATTATTTATATTTCATTTGGACATGTGTCCTCTTTTTTCTCTTTGAGAGAAAGAATTTAATTATTTATTTTTATGTATCTAAATTCTCATTAAACCCTTTTAAAACTTAACCAATAGCATTCAAGCACATCATGAGGACCACATGTGGAGGATCGTTTGAAGATGTGTCTTTTATGCTTATTAAGTCATTTGGTTGAATTGAATAATTCAAGGACTTAGTGAATCAAGCATGGAAACTTTGATGCCTCTTGAGAGTTATCTTTGAATTGAATACTTCAAGAACCTTAGTCATTTAAGCATGTGAAAAACACCTCAAGCTTTTGGGTAAGGTTGTCACCAACACTTAGCAAGCCAACAAGCACCTCATGCTTGGGTAGGATTTCCACCTCAAGGTCAACCCTAGCTTGCTTAAGTTCAAAGGACTTTTGAACACTAGCTTTTGGAGGTCTTTAATGAAGCTGACCCTACGATATTTAAGCTCCATTAGGTAGCATTGCTCTTTAATATACCGTCTCTCATTTGGACCCCTTTTAACCTTGGCCTCATGTTGAGACAAATCCATAAGCACATGTCTATATTTTTACCGATGTTCCCGTTTATTCTCCCACATTAAATAATCTGTTTAATATGAGAAAATCATTTCGGTTGATTAGATATTAGATTTTATGACATGGGAGTATTAGATATTAGTTTTCATGACATTCCACTCCCAAGGATCAAGCAACTGTAAGTTTCGCATATTGAAGTACTTTGCACTTTTTTGGTCAAAAAAGATTTCACAACATTTACATGTGCTTGTTTTAGTTGACTTTTGTCAATGATCGCAAATAAGAGTACAAGTCTATTAAAGGGGATATTGACAATGGAGAAGTTAAAACTTTTGTTGCGAGTAACATCGGGGCTTTTTTAGGTCTTGAGAATACGTTGTCTATCTTAGATCTCATACTCTTGGTGCCTGCCACAACAAGTGTCTCCAATCTGATTTCTTGCAGGCCTACAAGACACAAGTTGAGAGTCTCGGCTATGGGGAACAGGTAATGTTGGATAATTTAGTTGCTTAGAAACTGTTTTGACTTTTTGTGTGATTCTCGATCCTCGCTTTTGACCTGCAGGTGTTCGGCGTCTTGCGTTTCTCTAACATAAATGGTGTTCTCTTGGAGATATTATGTGCCATTTGCAAATCGAATAGGGTTCATAAAACCACAGAGGGTTTGTTCTTTATTACTTGCCAAAAGAAAACTACAAGCTACGAGATTCCTAAGCTTCAAGTGAAGATCAAGCCGAGCAAAGGGCCTGTCATTTCTGCACAACTGGTTGGTCTCATTGTCGATGAGGTCTTGGCTTTGGGCAAGACTTTCCAAAGCTTGTACTCTAAAAAGTTCAATAGTTGCAAGAAAGATCTTGGCATCGACAACACGCACTGGCACATTCAAAATCAACCTTGTAGGAAATCTGACTACTTTTTACCTTGGGTAAAGGTCTTGGAAGTAGAATAGGGGTCTATGATTGTATATAAATAATACTGGTAAAGCTCTTGAAGAGCCATGGGCTAGTTTTATTGGTTTGCATAAATAAGAATCTTGAATGCATCAATAAAGCCTTGTTAAAAAAACCTCAGTAAAAGGACTTGCAACTGCATTGTCATAAGCTTTTGAAGGTTTCCTTCTCTCATCTCCCTCTCTCTCTCTCTCTCTCTCTCTCTCTCTCTCTCTCTCTCTCTCTCTCCATGTTTTCGTTGACTTGCTTTCTTCTCTCCCTCTCTGAGCTTTGTACATAGAGCTCTCGTGTCGTCAATGATTCGTTCATCTTTTCTTTTCTCCTCTCTCTCTCTCTCTCACACACACAAATATAACTATGTGAAGGGGCTTGTTACCTCCCCAACTTTTTTTGGCCTCTCCCTCTCCCTCTCTCTCTCTCTCTCTCTCTCCCCCCCCCCCCTCTCTCTCTCTCCCTCTCGCAATCACAAAATAATGTCTTAGGACTGGTTGTAATTTTTTGTTTGGTTCCTCTCTTTGTCTCTCTCTCTCTCTCTCTCTCTCTCTCTCTCTCTCTCTCTCTCTCTAGCAATCACAAAATAATGTCTTAGGACTGGTTGTAATTTTTTGTTTGCTTCTCTCTCTCTCTCTCTCTCTCTCTCTCTCTCTCTCTCTCTCTCTCTCTCTCTCTCTCTCTCTCTATGTCCTCGTCTTCTCTCTTGGTTTCAATATTATTCATAAAGACTCCCTATAGTCAGCAATCCATTTCCCCCTTCCTGGCATCCGCTCCCTCTGTCTATTCCTCAAACGCAACATTGGGAAAAAATAAAATAAAAATCATGCCTCCTTTTGGCTGGCTTCTCCTTCTTCCTCGCTTGTTCGCTCTCTCGGGTTGAGCATTGTGTATAGAGTTCCATTGTTGCTGGTGTTCACTCTATGCCTCCCTCTCTCTAACTCTCTCTCTCTCTCTCTCTCTCTCTCTCTCTCTCTCTCACCATTATCTCTTTGTTCGTCTTAGTCCCTCTCACATAGCACCATGCATAACAACATAATTTTTAGAGTTGCTTTTATTTGTTGGTTTCAGTATTGCACATAGAGCTTCATTGTTTCCGGTCATCCGCATCTTCCTCCCACTGTCCTTTTCCCTAACTACAATAGGATAAGAAACTCGTGTTTTACTATCTGCATTGGCCTCTCTGCTCTCCCCCCCCTCCCCCCTTCCCTCCATCCCCCTTACGCACACACGCACTATCTGCATTGGCCTCTCTGCTCTCCCCCCCTCCCCCCTTCCCTCCATCCCCCTTACGCACACACGCACTCTCTCTCTCTCTCTCTCTCTCTCTCTCTCTCTCTCGGGGTAGATGGAGAGATGCGATATCGTCTCTAGCACCCAAAATCTCGTCGAGTCATTCATAGTTTAGATGTGATCTTCAATGAGGCGAAGATGCATAAACAACCTATCAAGGAAATAGAGGTTCGAAGAGTCACATTTGAGGATGTTGCCTCAGAGATAGTGAAATCAACTCAGCGGGCTAGTGATGTACCTTCCACTAGCAATGCTCCAAAGGGAGCGGATAGCAATGGTCAAGGAGTGAGACTGTCTACTAGAGTCTTTTGTCCACCTGCACGTTTCGAGCCAGGTCTTCATTACATCATGTTGACCGATTGCGGTGAGACAAGCTGCTACCAAGAAGCCATGATGACGGATGATGTGGTGAAGTGGGAGCAAGCTATGGAATCTGAGTATAGCTCGATTCTGGCTAATGATGCTTGGGACTTGGGAGAACTGCCAAATGATGCGAAATCTTTACCTTGCAAATGGGTTTACAAGAAGAAATTTACCTCAGGTGATCCAAATCCAAAGTACATGGCTAGACTTGTAGCCAAAGGGTTTAAACAACAAAAGGAAGTCGATTTTGATGAAATCTTCTCGCCTGTAGTCAAGATGACAATGCTTAGAACCATACTTGGTCTTGTAGCAATTGCGGACATGGAACTTGTCCAAATGGATGTGAAGACAATATTTCTTCACGAGGATCTCGATGAGGATGTTTACATGCAACAGCCTGAAGGGTTTGTTCAGGAGAGCGCATCTCGTGAGGAGCTAGTATGTAAGCTCAAAAAGGCACTTTATGGCTTAAAGTAGGGTTCAAGGCACTGGTATCATAAATTTGATGCATGTATGAGGTCTCAAGGGTATAAAAGGAGTGAAGAGAATCACTGCTTGTACACAAGAAAGCTAGATGATGGCTCGATGCTCATTCTAGTTCTCTATGTTGATGACATGCTTATAGCTGGGAAATCCATTGTGGAGATTGCCAACTTGAAGAAAACACTTAGCAACGTTTCAATATGCAGGGGGGAAAGCATTGAGTACCCCAATGCAAATATTCTTGAAACTTAGGAAGGAAGATGCACCCAAATCTTATGCTGAGCAAGCAAAAAAGGCTAAGGTACCATATTCTTTGGCAGTGGGAAGTCTCATGTATGCTATGGTGGCCAGAAGACCAGACTTGCTTTTGCAGTGGGAGTGGTGAGCCGATATAAGGCAGATCCTGGCAGGAAGCATTGGGAAGCAGTGAAGCACATTCTTAGGTACCTCAAAGGTACAGTCGCGGCAGGTGTTTACGCTTCGGGAACAGCGATTCATCCATCGTGGGTTATGTGCATGCAGACTATGCGAATTGTGTCGACAATAGGAGATCGACATCTGCCTATGTCTTCGTATTTGCTGGAGTAGCAATATCTTGGAGGTCATGAATTCAAGATCATACCTCATCTTCCACTACGGAAGTAGAGTACGTTGCATTGTCGAATGCAAGTAAAGAGGCTATATGGTTATCTCGCTTGGTGAGAAATCTTTGCATCGATGAGACTCCAGTGATATATTGTGATAGTCAGAGTACTCTTGCATTGGCAAGGAATCCCGTGTTTCACTCCAAATCAAAACACATTGAAGTTAGGTATCATCTCGTGAGGGATTTCATGGCCAAAATCCTCATTGATTTGGTCAAGGTACACACTGACGACAACCCAGCAAATGCTTTGACGAAAGGCTTAGCCTTATTCTTTAGTACAAACAAAATAAGGAGCTACACAGGATAACATTGTTGTGCGCTCCACCCAACAGCAGGTCTCTCTCTCTCTGCTCTTGCACTTGCACTCGCATATGCTTCCCGTGGCACGTTCATTTGTTACCATACATATGTGGATGGGGACAATTACCCAATGTGGGCTTACATGATGCAACATGTTCTTGTGTCAAAGGGCATTTGGAATGTTGTGCAAGCATTGATGCATGCCCTAGTTCTAAGGATACAAGCGATGTTGAGGATGTTTCAGGTTTTGGTGGCAGGGTTGCTACTACCGCCATAGCTATTTTGCCTACGGCTAAGCAAGCTCCTTAGGATGTTAGAGATGTGCAGGCTCATGCATTGATTGCACTATTTTTGAAGCGCACTATTACTCCTCACATTGCTCAACTAAATCTACAAAACAGGCTTGGGATATCTAGGCTGTGGTCTTTATGCAAGTCGAAATGAGACTAAAATTGCATTGCTGCGTAAAGAGCTTGAATCAAAGATTATGCATGAGGAAGATGAAATGGACACTTTTCTTGTTGGTATCAAGGGTATTAATGAGCAACTTCTTTCTACAGGTGAAGTCATTCTTGAGAGTCCCCTTGTGTAGACTGTTTTTGATGCTTTACGAGATTCTTACGAGAATTTTGCTACTACTTGTGACTTATGACTCAAGGAAATCTTGAAGTTGTCAAGTTTGATGCATTATACACATTGCTATTGTAGGAGTCACTTTCAAGAAAAAATAGGGCTAAATAGCATGCAATTTAACGAGCTTTTATTGCTACTCAAAGAAAAGGTGGTAATAGCATTGTAGCCACTTCTCATGGTTGTTCTGCAATTGCACTTATGATCCTTCTATTGTTTTTAGTGCATAGTGCACTTATGATCCTTTTGTCCATGATGCATATATATCAGTTGCTGCAGATGCTCATGTGTGGTACTTTGGTAGTGGTGCTACAAAGCACATTACCTCTCATCGTGACTTGTTTACCTCTCTTGAGGCTGTCCCTCATGGAAATTTAGCCACTTGTACCAACAATGCCTCTTATCCAGCCAAGGGAGTTGAAAAGATTGTGTTGATTGCTGCGAATTGTAATTCTTTCACACTTGTTGATGTACTTTATGTACTTGGGATAAAAAATAACCTTTTGTCTGTATGTGCACTTGCTAGACTTGGTCTTGTTGTGAAATTTGTGGATGATAAATGTACAGTTCATGATCTCAATTTTGGTGAGGAAATTGTTGCATTTGGCATTTTATGTCGTGGGCTGTATAAGCTCACTTTGTATGATAAGTGTGGGCAAAATTTTGCAAATGCAGATGTGGATCCAAAGGCTATTTCAAATGCAAAACTTTGGCATGCATGTTTTGGTCATCTGAATTTTTTGCTAGTTTATTGCGCTTGCAGAAATTTAATATGGTTGCTTCTTTGCTGCCTCTTGAAGAACCTATGAAGCATGTTTGTGAAGGCTGTATTTTGGGCAAAATGCAACGTTTGAGTTTCCAAAGTATGGTTTAGTTAGGGCTACATGCAGGCTGCAACTTGTGCATAGTGATGATTGTGGGCCCATACAAACTCCGTCCTTGGGCAATTACCTTTACTTCATGACTTTCGTTGATGATTACTCCAGGAATGCATGGATGTATCCTCTTAAAGCTAAGTCTAAAGTGTTTATATGCTTCAATCAATTCCTAGTTATGGCTGAAAATGTCTCTAAATGTACTATGGACACCCTCCATTCAGATCGAGAGGAGGAGTATATGTCTCATGAGTTTAATGCATTTTGGGCCAGTCATGGGATAAAACACCAATGTATAGTGTTGTTTACACCTCAACAAAATGGTGTTGCTGAAAGGAAAAATAGGTCGCTTACGAAGATGGCACGATGTATGGTCAAGAGTCAAGCTTTGCCACATTGATTTTGGCTTGAGTCCATCATGTGTGCTACTTATGTACTTAACAGGTGTCCTACAAAAGCTTTGCAATCTATGACTCCTTATGAAGCATGGCATGACAGAAAGCCATCTATTGATCACATGCGTGTTTTTGGTTGTTTGGCTTATGCTTTGGTGCCACAAACATAGCGTTGTTAAATGCATTTTTGGTGGTTATAGTATTGAAAGCAAAGGTTATAGGTTATACCATTAACAAATGAAGTGTATCTTCGTTTCACTTGATGTTGTGTTTGTGGAAGATCTTGTTCAACCTTTGCTGTCATGTACTAAAGACAATAATGTAAGCTCACATGACATTTATGACAATTTGTTGCCTCTTTTCAATGGTGGAAATTTGAATGTAATTTCCAATGAGGCTAATGTACATCCTATTGGGGCTTCAAAAAATGCTACGGATCAGCCTATTTTAAAGCAGATGTACGTGATGTACTTGATGTGGAAAGAGCTGAGAATGAGCAGACTAGAGGTATGCCAAGATGACTAGTGCATACTTTGCGTGACAATAAATTGGATGCACCTTTGTCTAGTCATACTCGTTCAAGTTCTCGTCATGCATCTTACGCATTAGATTGTTATGCTTTGGATGTTAGCTTATATGATGTAGAAAATCCTCTGTCTTTTGCTGAAGTACAAAATTCAAAAAATTGAATGGTTACCATGAATCAGGATATGATGCACTTATACAAAATGACACATGGAATTTATGTGATTTGCCTCCTCGCAAAATGCCATTGGTATGAAGTGGGTTTACAAGTCAAAACGCACGCCGGATGGTGAGATTGATCGCTATAAGGCTCGACTTGTTGCAAAAAGTTATGCACAATAGATTGGCATAGATTATGAAGAGAATTTTTCTCCCATTGTCATATGAGTACTGTGATTTTTCTATGTGCATTGGCAGCTCATTTTGGATGGGATGTACATTAATTAGACATTGTTGCTACTTTCTTGAATGGTGACATATTTGAGAAAGTTAATGTAATGCAGCCTCACGATTTTCTCAAGAATGGGCAAGAGGATAAAGTGTGCAAATGTAAGAAAGCTTTGTAGGGGCTAAAGCAATATCCTCGTGCTTGGTATGAGAAAGTTGACACTCACTTAGTCAAACGAGGCTTTTGTAACAATCCAGCAGAAAGCACTTTGTATGTAAAGCGTGAGGGTGATGTACTTCTCATTGTTGTTCTATACGTGGATGATTTGCTGATGAATGGTCCAAATGAGACACACATTGCTGAGCTTAAGGATGATACTTTTAAGATGAAAGATTTGGGGTGTTGCATCATTACTTGGGTATATAGTTTAAGTAGTGTGATGGTGATATTGCCTTGTGTCAAACATGCTACACATAGACATTGCTATGTAGGTTTGGACTTAAGGACTGCAAGCCTATTAGCACTCCCATTGAAATAGGTTTGAAGTTGAGTCTTCATGATGCTGGTGATCATGTAGATGTCACTCTTTACCAAACTATTGTTGGATGCCTTGTTTATTTATACAATACAAGGCCAAATATTCAGTTTGCAATCTCACAGGTCAACTGATTTATGCATAGCCCAAGGTTTAAGCTTTGGCATTATGTCAATAGGATCTTTTGCTACTTGAGTGGCACTTTACATCCTTGGATTGTTTTATCCCAAGGGAGGATCATTGCCACCAGATTTACATGCTTTTTCAAACTCAGATTGGACTGTTTTTTATGACACGCGAGTGTCCACAAGTGGTTTTTGTTTCATGCTCAATGGTTCATGCATATCATGGTTGAGCAAGAAGAAACCTATTGTGGCCACTTCTAGCCGTGAGGTTGAGTACAAGACCATCTTCACAGGTACGATTGAGTGTGTATTGCTCAGTCGCCTTATGGCTGACTTGGGTGTTGGAAAGACATTGCAAACATCATCTACACTAACAGTTAGAGCACATCGACAGTTGCGAGGAACAAATTTTTCATGCTCGCACAAAGCACATTGAGGTGCATTATCACTATGTCAGGGAGAGACTCTTAGCAGGAGAGATCAACTTGGCTTATGTGCCAACATAGGACAACCTTGTAGATCTTTTCACAAAGGCCTTGTCTTGTGAGAAGTTCAAAGCTTTCCACAAAGATCTGGGCTTACTTCCCTTTGTGGATTGATCATGTCCTCAAGGCATGGCACTCCAGGATATACTCTATGTGTTAGCTCTTATTCAACACATCACTCTCATTCACCGCATCACTCCCAGGGGGATTTGTTACCATACATATGTGGTAGTGATGTGTGTGAACACACTTAGGACCGTTGTGGGCATTTTTTCCCTCGTTTTGGAGGTTTTTTCCCCGTGCATTGTATATACGCCCATCAATCTGGGGATAACTTATCTTTCCATTGAACACTAAGTAAGACTACTCTATGTTGTGAGCCTTGAGCTTCTTCGTTTTCTCCAAGCTGTGCGTGTTTCCCTACAATCCTATTTCCAACAATTTAGTGGAGTCCATCAAGTTTGACTTGGAAGACAAAGAAAAAGAATATACAACCACTTTGATCAAGGAGGCGTTGATGAACTACATGACGAATCAGGAATGAGATGATGATGATTATGAAGAAGATGCAAATGAGGAGCAGGAGGAGGATGGTGAAGGGCCTAGCAATAGTAAAGGGGAAGATGATGGTAATGATGATGATACTTCACCCTCTCCTCCAACACCACGCTCAACACAACATGTGGGAAGCAGACCAACACTGAACAAGGGGCAAATGGGAAGAATGGAGAAGCTAGATATCAAACGCAACAGATGGATCAAACTTAGTCTCATCAAACCCAACAACAAACCCAATAAGAAAACCAACATCAGTCAACCAAACAAGGAGTTTCAAGAGTTCAAAGAATAGAAAAAGGCAAAGATATAGTTGTTGATTCCACTTAAGATTTTGATACAGATCTAAATTACTCCATTGAACTATTGACTCTGAACAGACAATTGAGGAAGCAAAAGGCAACACAGATTCAAGAATTCATGCATGACGAGACCGCCTATTCTAATTTGGAGAATTTTCAAATGTTGTATGTTGGAGCTAGGAGAATGGTTGAGCAATGGTGAATGGTCAATTACCATGAGCAAGCCACTTGCCACCTACCTTCACATCCCATTTCTATTCAGGTGCCAGAGAGGGTACGAGACTGGTTGCTCACTCATTATGATGTTATTGTCAAACCACATCTGAAAGAGCCCTCTACAATCAACCTTCAGATCATTGCATTGCAATTCAAAATGCTAATAGGAGATAAGCCAACATACGAGTGCATGAAGGATATCAACACTGAGATCAAAGCAATGTTAATCAAGATGCACATTGCCAGAGGTGTATTGGATCAGAAGGTGAAGCTTGTAGTGGTGAATAATGCTACCAGTTTGCAAGGAATCTAGGACCGGGATGACACTCAGAGAACAAGGGATGAATCTAAAAAGCTTGTCTCATCTCATCAAAATTTTCAAAAATATGCCTCTCCATGAAAATCAAATAATTATGAAATTCATTGTGTTTGTTCCCAATTCACGCACTGTGAAGGAGGATGAACTACCTATATTTTTCCCTGCTTTGTACCCCAAACATAACAAACCAACTGATTAGTAGTCTACATCAAGATAGTAGATCAACTGCAAGAATGGTATGAGCACAACAGAGCACAATGAGTGGCTTAAAGAGATATTTTGAATGAGGTTGAGCAAAAGCTCATTGTGGATGAATTGAAAGCCATTTTTTGCAACTTTATAAAAGTAAAACATACTAGTGGAGAGATCAAATCAAGAAACTGATTAAGTTTACCAATGAGTTATTATAGTTATTTGTGGAAGCTTCCAAAGTTCCAGAGAAGGAATTGGCAAACAAGGCAGCGTTAGAACCTCAGTTTAGAGAAATAGCTCAAACTGGCCCGCTACCAAAAGGATGGATTCATACAACCTCAGTTTGTCATAAGGTGGCCAAAGCTAGGATACTCATATGCAAATGAACTTTGTATGATGTCGATACCAAGACATGGAATGCTTTGACATCCTATGAAGTAGAGATGATGACTGAATGCAAGGAGCAGCTAGAGCAAGAAACTATTTATCGATTGATTCAAAAGGAGAATGTTGGTTCTAATGCTCTAGGTACGGGCCAACATCTGGAAATTCAAGATCCACCTTAGGGTCATCTGGAAACCCACAAAGAAGAAGGCTTAAAAAAAACAATGATATCCACACAACGTTCAAATATGCAAGCCAATGCACAAGCATAGAGATTTGAAGCCTAACCTCAAATGGCAAGAACTAAGGAGCAACCAGACTAGCTTGTGATCTATTGTAGAGGAGCGAGCTGGAAGGGAACTCGGTGGATTCAGATCCATTCCCTGAGAATATCAATCATTTTCAACACACACTGGAAATTTTCAGTAACGAATCTGAAATATTTTAAAATTCAAAGAAAGGGGGGAAGGAAATGTAGACACTGGAAACAGATTTCAGTAAAGAAGTTAGATCGGTGATGGAAATTGGTAAATAACGGGCTCAATTACTACAATAAAGGAGACAGACAGACAGATCCCCAGTTTGACACCTATAAATAGGGTCCATTACTCATTTGGTGAGGTCTATTGAATCTATTGTATTGTCCATTGTCTAGTGTCACTCCTGAAAGTAGTCGTGCTCTTGTACTTTCTTGGCATTAAGCTCAAAGTCTTCTTTGGCTCATAGTATTGTACTTACCATCAATTGTACTCATCTGAATATACATTCTAGTTCTAGTATTAGTCTCGCGTTTCCATTTCAATGTAGTTTTTGTCTTTGTCTGATCTGCTATGTAAAGTCTGCTTGCCTGATCTGGTTTCACTAACTCTACTAATCCAACCTAGAATAGCTGTTAGAAGTGACCAACTCATTCTAGGGACTATTGGAGAAATTTGTTGTGCTTCAACACAATATCATGGCCTCATTATTACACACCATAAATTGCACTTTGACATGACCTATTGGACAACAACAAAAAATGCAATGCAAACGTTTGTTCAAGGTATGGTGTTTTACAACATTGGCTATATCTCGTGTATGCAGGACAACATCAATTTGAGCAAGGAGCAAATATATACATCAAAACATGTCAAGATTGTCATGCCTTTTTGAATAAAAAAGCATGCTAAAGAAGCAAGGTAGTTACACAATGCGCACACACACATGATTTGCTTGACAAATAGCAACAACTGCTGACAACATTGTGGTGCACATAAGAGGCAGTAAGTCAATACACTTTGGAGGTGGGCCAATCAAACCAAAGAGAGTACACTTGCAAGGAATGTGTGGCATGGAAGTGGCCGTAACAGAGATGGTTGAGCTGGGGAAGAACACTCCTTGTGCTAATGAGCTCTTGGAGCTTCTAAATGTGGGATGCGCTTGCTCTCAAGGCAACAACAAACTCGTGAGCTCTCCTTTCTCTTAGAGAAAATGAAAAAAGAGCATAGTGTGTTTAGCTTTCCACCCAACTGTAGCTTATATAGGAAAAATCTTTGCCCTTTTAGATAGCCCATGAGACCTTTGACCTTGCCCTTTTAGAAAAATCCATAAGACTTTGCCCTTGAGGCTCCATTGGAGCATCTTCTGTTACCGCTTGGCATTCCTGTCCCATGAAACTTTTCCTTCTTATAAGCACCCCGAGTGTAGATCGGATTCCTAGGCTACTTGCCACCATCCATGGCTAATCTTGGCACTTTTGTTCTTGTGAATTTTGGTCACACTTAACATGTCTAGCCCTCCAGCCTACTTACACACTCTCTAATTGTTCTCCGAGGTCTAATAAATTTACTGACCTATGACTACTTTGCACCAGGTTTTACCAGATGTCTAACATTCTCACCCCCTTAGCCAGATCATTGTCATCAATGATGACTTGAAGGGTGTAGTTAGAAAAAAAGGATTTGCTAGTATACAAAATACATGCCAAACTAGGCAAGAATTAATTATGGTCAACTTACCATTTTTTTAAACATTGTTTCTTGTCCAAACTTGAATCTCATATTGCCCCTTGCAATATCTACAAACTTTATAGCTATATCAAGAAAACTAATGAACTAGCAGTCAATCTAACAACCCCATCAAAGATCATAAATTTCTTCTACATGAAGTTTTTTTTAATGATCATAATGGTTTGATGTCCGGAGTACTTGGTAGTTTACAACTCTATATGGAGTGGAAAGCGTGTTACTATTTTCTTCACCCCTTTTAAAGATGCATTGTCCTCAATGATAGCTAAAGCCTGTTCAACTACAAAGATACTCGACAAATGTGTCCCATATCACTTTGTAAAGCAATCCATGTAGCTAAATGAGCTCTTTGTTTGCTTGACCATAAAAATGGTTTCATCATAGAATCACATTGACCTGAACGTATATTCTTTTACTTTTCTTAAACAATTTGTCTAATGTGGTCTAGATGAAGAGTCAAAACAAGTTTCTCTCTCACCTTTATAAAATATACTCGGCATGTTGGGAACCACAATTCAATAGAGTCTCCCACATTCTTACTCTATATAGCTTGCCTTTTCCTTGACTATCCTTGCCCTTGAATTGGATTCGGTAACGTCATAGGAGAAATCTATCAAACAAAACTAAAAATATTTGGTTTATTATTGTCTATGCGCACGTGCCTTCACTTGAGGCTTGTTATCGCATAGAATATGGTAAGGAGTCAATGTGAAATTGATCACTCACCACTATCTAATACATGCAATTGAAAAGATTGTGTACTCAACTCCTACTTGAGACGATGACTTTGTGAAACTTTTAAGAAAGAAACCACAACTTTGAATCATCTGGTAGGCCTTGTAAGCTAATGAAAATGTATAAACTATCGCAATTGTTTCCTTATAGGAACAATGTCCCTAGCTAGTGATCATGACTATTGTCCTTAGGTATCAAACTTCATATGGTGATCAAGCACATTAAGTCACCTTGGATTTCAATGTCCGTATAACAACCTTTCAAAGAGGTATTTCACCCAAACCAATGTTCTCAAATTCGAAGCAATAATCGAGTAACTTTGTTTAGTCAAGTACCATTTCGAGGGACCAACTCTCATGGGTGGCCGACTAAGTCACCACCAGCACCCTAATTCCAAGAACCAAACTGAGGGAATGATATTAAGGTGGGTGGAAAAAATAGGGGCCTCTTATGTGAGTATCTACAGAGGGACTAAAACCTAGTGCCCCATGTAGGAGCCACTTTTGATTAGAACCTTGTTACTTATTACATTATTTTCTTTGTTGCTTCACAAAGTCTACCCAATGATCTAGTAACCATTGACTTCAAATTCCTCAATGGTTACGCAAGCCACAACGTTTGTCTTTAAAGAGAAACAATGCACACTTTCAAACAATTTTTACAAAGACTACACTAGCCTTCATCTTGTGGAGTCAAAACACATCAATATGGTTTTCAAATCCATTGGTGAGAATTATTAAGGAACCATCTACTCCTCATAGGCTCACATTCAATTAGATTTGGTATCTTTGTCCTAAGGTCTTGTCAGGTTGCTATGCCTTAGCTAAGCAGCTTAGTGTAATTACTGACCCAATTTTTATTTTTGGGGCTTTCTAAAAGAAGCCTTAGAGGAGAGTTGGGTTAGGCATACTTTCAATGTTTTGAGTGATGATTGAGACTTACCTTAAATGTTATTTGAGTTTTAAAATAGTAAACGGATCTTTTTATTTCACCTTTCATTTCATATGCAGATATGTCTTGACTTTTCTTACATTCTATTGTTTTAGAATGTTAAAGTGAAGCTTTACCTTGCATAATTCTAGTAAATTCTACACACACACACACACACACACACACACACACACACACACACACACACACACACACACACGATGAGCTCTTTTTGTTTCACATTTCATTTTACAGGCTCACATGGCTTGACTTTTCTTGCATTCTATAAATTAATTCTAGTCAATATTCGAGAAAATCTCTTTTATTAAGCGCCATTGGTCGAATTCCTCCTCACAAAGAAGCGAATCGAAAATACTAGCATAAATTTGTAAGATTTTTGAACTATTTTCTCACATATTTCAATGTTTTTGTTCCCTTTACCATGGTTTGCAACCAGCTATTCTCAATTTTCAACCGGCTCAAGACTAAGCTGAGGCAATCCTTTCCCAAACACTGATTCTAGTTAAACTCAACCTAACAACTTTATCACTTTCATACTTTTTTAGAAAGCCACCATGACCCTTTCACTTGTTTTTGTTTACTATAATGCACATTTGTTTTTAAAGAAACCTTAAAAGCAAGATCCAATGACGTTTCAACCAGGGCTTTCATTTTCAATCAAGAAATTTACGCTATAAATCGGGTTTTATGAGCATTACGATAGAATCTCTCTCTCTCTCTCTCTCTCTCTCTCTCTCCTAGAGTCACTTTACCCTTTTGACCCTCTTTAAAGAGGTTTTTAGAGGAGTATGTATTGTAGAACATTTACGAAAAAGCATCATTAAAAACAAGGCGAGGTAACACGAGGACCTGCCAATGAAAGGATTGTGAAGGTGTTGTCAGGAAGCAGGAAGAGGGGGGCATTGAATGTGTTTTTGGAGTTTAGTGGAAGCAAAAAGTAAATAATGCCAAAATGAGAAGTTAGTGCCTGTTGTTATGTCAGTGAAGGAATTTGTAGTCCAAATGTGGTCCAAAGTTGAATTGTAGATTATTGTGTTATGGTTATATGTTGTGTCATGCTGTGTGTGGAGAGAAGGTTAGAAATAGCAAGGTATTCAGGGGTTTGGTAGTTAGCATTGATGTTGAAGTCACCGAGTAAAATGGTAGGCTTGTGCTGGTGGTGAGGTGTGAGTAGTGTGGTCAATGTTTGCAGGAGCAAGGGAGCTAGAATTGAGGGTCTACGGTAAAATGTTATCAGGGTTATTGGTGGACCATGTGGTGTACTGAGGAGTGTTGTAATGCATTCTATTTCATTCGTGGAAATGATGTTGTGTTGTAGATGTATGTTTTTGTTTGATGTGAAGAGGGATACTCCCATGGGGCCAGTTGTTTGAGTGTGTGTGTAATCGTGTATGGCCACTATGTTAGCATGTTGTAGCTTTGTTTCTTGGAGACAAAGAATGTGGGAAGCCATTAGGTTATTATCATGAATAAGGTTTTTGTAGTGTTTCTTAAGGGACACAATGTTAAGAGATTGTATTATCAAGTGATTGACGGGCAAAGAGTGGAGGCCAAGCCGTGAAGGTTGACAAATGGCATGTGTTTTAAGGCGGTGAAGCTCATCTAGAACTGTTTGGTCTACTTTAATATGGGTGGAAGTTAATTTTGTCAGGAGGTAAAGGTTGTTGGGATCTCTTACGCGAGAGAGGACAGTGTACACAAGACCGTGACTTCGAATGCTGGTTGGATCGAAGGCCAAGGTGTCCAATGTCAAGCCTTGTGCACGTGTATGGTCCTAGCAGCTGCATGTTGAATTGGGAATTGTGTTCTAGTAGTAGTGTTTAGGAAGTTTTTTCCTATTTGAAACTCACATGCTATTTTTTGGATTGGTGTCCATTGTCTATCTATTGATGTAATGTATAGCTGTTGGTTTTCATATCTAGTTTTTTGGCCTACTTTAGTGGTTTGAAAGTGAATCCACAGGGTTTGTGTCGTGGAGTTGTGTGTTACTACTTTGAATATACCATCGGCTCCATTGACTAGGCCATTTAGAGTGTCAATATTTTTAGCACAATGTTCCCAATTAGGCCTGGTTTTAAGTGAAGGTTTTTGTGAAGACTTGTTGTCAACTTTGGATCTATTGGTATTTGAATAGTTTTGCTGCAAGTTTTTGCCCTTGTGTCTTGTTCTTCAATAAATAATGGTGTCCTTATGGTAGTGTTGAAAATATGTTGGTTGTGTAGGTCTTTATCTTTGTTTGCATAGTAAAGGTGGGACAACATGGTTGGATGAGGTACTGTGCACATGTAATGCGTATTCAGGAACAAAATGTCTTTGTGGGTGTGTTTTGAAATGTGTATCCTATGAGTATGTCGATGAATGTCTTATTATTTTGTCTCATGTTGATTGTTAACTCATAACACTTTATGCAGTCATGCCAAAAATAGGGTGAGATAGCTTCGAGAAACTGAGGTTTTCTGGAAAAAATCCAAGAGTCACGTACTAGACTAGCTTGGCAAAGGTCGTTGCACAAGACAAAATCAACATCACCAAATGAAAGGTCCTAGTTGTTTTTCATTGCACGAAGGCGAGAGTCTGCCATAGCAAAGATGTTGGTTCCAATCAAGGAGACTTCATAAAAAACGGCTAATTGTAGGTCTTGATAAAGCACCCATAGCTCATTCAACCTCTCAGGCGATAGGGAAGTGCTAGATGATGTGAGTAGTGGCAAATGGAGGGCCGAGTGGATAGTGGTTCCACCAATGTTAAAAGCAGCCTTGCCCATGTATGCCATTAGCAAAGCTTTTGTAGTTGTTGGACTGGAATGCAATCCGTGGTTATAGAACATAGAAGCCCTTGGACAATCAAAAGAAATGTGAAAGTTTTGCCCTTGCCTGCGCCTCCAGTTAGGAAAATGTGGATTCGTTCTGTTGGGCATTATGTAGTAAAATGCTCTTGTAATAGATATCGTTTGGTTGGAGTAGTATTTTTATGGCTGGTATAGTGTGTGTATGCAGTTGGCGGTGTTGCATATTAGGCCTTATGTGATGTCAACATGAACATGGGAGGAAATATTAAATAGTGTCGTAGATGTCAAAGGTGAACTGTTGCCTATTGAGTTGGTGTTAAGGTTATCTTTCACTGTTGTGGTTTTGCTGTATCTAAATTCATTTGTATCAATGATATGTTTATTTTCATTGTATACAGCTTTCCATGTGAGTCCATTCGTCAGATGTTGAGTTTCATTATTTATCCATGGTAGAAATAGAAGACATCGTTCTCTATAATAATTATATGGATTCTTTGCGGCATTATATTTGATATATCGTATAATTTTTGGTTTGGAACGTTTTTTGTATGTGTTTCTTGTTGTAATGTATGTGGAGGCAAATTCTGCCAATGATAGGGCATTGAGTTGGGCAGGACGTGTACAATATTTGTCTATGCTTGTTTTATAAAAGATTTCTGTGCTAGTCGGGTCTATGTTTTGTAGGAGGTGTTTTTGCTTGAGAAGCATTGTTCTCTCGTGGGGAGGGTTTGTGTTTATGAATATAAATTCTCGAGTTGTGTTGTAGAGAGGTAGAGAAAGTGCAATATATAATGCTTGTTGTGAGCTTATTTGTTGTGTGTTTAGTATTGTGTTTCCTATTTTTCAAAGTCTATCAAATGTAGTTGCATTGTTTTGAATGCAAGATCAAATTGTTCTTTGATTGCTTTACTGAGTGTGTTATCAAATTTTGTTATATATGAGGTGCGATCGGTAGCTGCTCCGTGTGCATTTAAAATGTATTGTATATCTGAATTTGCATCCCAAAGCTTTGAAATGGTTGGATTGAAATTATTTGTGTAAATATCTTTGATATTTCTTTTCAATAGAAGTGTTGGGCATGAGATTGTGGATGCTATAGCTTGGATGTAATCCTCAAAAATCGAAGGTCCGTAGATAGGAACTACTATTTGAATGTATTATTTGCTTTATAATCTAGTAGTAATATATTATCTTTGATTTTTGTTTGTTTTTGTTTTTATTGTATTGGATATTGGTATGTTGAGAACAACAAGGTTCTAAAATCATAGTCAAAGGCATCGGGTAGCAAGGAAAGTCAAAGCGGCATCCCTTGCGTTTTTTGAAGCAAGACTTTTTATGCTTGTGTGTTTGAATTTCTTGTAAATCTATAGGAAGAAGCATGGAATTAGTTGTTATGTACTTATCAATGAAATCCACAACATCTTCATTGGGATCTTTTCCATAAATAGGAGCATTTTCTATCCATAGTAGCCCATGATCATGCTGGCTACCTCGGCTCTGAAACTTAGTTACGAAAAAGTAATCTTTGAGTTTTCCTAATATGGTTATATCCTTGGCTAGCAATTTCTTCATCCCGTTAAACTAGTTCAAGTAAAAGTGGTTGTTGTTAGAGGGTCGGCTTGGACCAAATCTTGTATATATGACGCTTTTCTTTGTGTGCTTGCACGCATAGTGGGGTTGAGCTTAGTAAGTGCTCCAATCAAAGGTTTCCAATGTTTCTCAGCCGTAGAAAATGTGACAAAGAATGTTGGTGGTCCAAGCCATCTAATCATAACAAAAGTGTTTTTTTCAAATTTTCCTTGTATTCACGTGATGTTCGCAATGCCTCAAAGTCACAATATCCAAGTTGGGAAGACAAGACCTTCTCAATGTTAGTATCTTCAACAGCTTGTGCGGCCGCTAGTGTATTGTGATTTAGCTTGCCTTTGCTCATACGGATCCAAATGGACCCCATGATTGTTTGAGTCATTACTTTAACTGTTTTGAAAACAAGATTCTGTATATTTAGTGAGAATCTTCTATCACTGTGCATAAGTTCCCATTGAGCCACATGTTGATATCTATGCTTAGCAAGTGTATGGTATTTATGAAGCTCACCGTAGAAAATAGCAGGGAAACTAATTTTTTCACATTATTCATCTTTGAAAATACCCAAAGGACTATTTTATTTAGCAGGAGCTACAAAGAAGATTTTGTCGTTGTTATCCACTACTTGTTGTGATGACTCAATTCCATGAAGCATGACATCTGTGGCTAGGCCATCTTCTTCTGGTGGTTGATTGTTGTCAGAAAAATCATCAGGCAAAGGGCAATGCAGACTATGGAAATGGCTTAGCCACTCGTTGTTCAAAGTATTTTTTTTGTTCTTGTATAAATATATTTGCAATAGTTGAGCAGTGGCTTTCATTGTTAAACCCCGGAAAGGTATTGCTGATTGTACTGTAGACAATGCTTAATACCCACTAGTATCAATGCTTCATCATGAATAAACCTCCGCAATATTTGTTGTGTTTTCCCCAAGGATGCCAAAACATTAACAACACTACCTCGCAATCCAAATTGACCATCGTATGTAAGCTCCCTAATTTTGGCAAAATGGCACTGACAAGGCGACTTCCTAAATGATTTAACTTCTCTACTATAGCCAAGGGGAGGTTAAATCCTATGGAATTCAATCAGATGAGTAGTGCACCACGATCCTGCCTTTTACGGCCGTAGGAAGTGCAAATATAGTTCTCACATATCTCACTGTTTCTAGACCAAGTGCCGACCTACGCCCTTTTCGAGCTAATTATGAAAAAAACATTAAACATCCACGTTTACAACATTGATATATAGGAACATCGTTCGCTGTTTCTATGTACTGTTGTATAGCTTTGTTTGGTAGGGAGGCTCCTTCAATGTTTATGTTCAAGGGAACTACGGGGTGTAATTGTTTTTTAAGTTTTTTAATTTTTGATGTTATTGCACCTATTGCTAGGGTGGTTCTATCACCCAAGCAAGCAAATTGTTTTGCGATGGAAGGCAGGGAGCTCATTCGGTTGCTGGAGAAGCAAAGCTTTCAATGATTCCGTTTCTTTTTTGTCCCAGGTACGATACTTATGTTTGTGCGAGTATCGATTGTCCCCCAAGTAAAAAAATAGGCAACCACTTCTATCGACAAAGATGATTTTGTGCAATGTTGTTGGAGTGGCTCCACTATTGAATGTTGTCTTTTTGGGTGAAGTTATTGGCACACCATAAATATCGAAATCACATGCAATACTAAATCTAAAGGAGAATACATGGATAATATCAAGCGCAATACCAATAGATGATGTGTGGCTATTCAATACTTGGGTCAAAATGGAGGAATCATATCTACTAGAAGCCAACTGAGCCAAAGAAGGTGTCATCATTGGTGTTCGATCCAACGATACTCTTACCGCGTCTACCATGATGTTGTTAATTTTTTGCAATGACGAGCACCACTTTATTATTTTATTGAGCACGAGGAAAACATTATTATTCCATGGGTGACTAGCTAGGAAAGCACTATCGATATCATTCTGAATGAGTTGTTCAAAAGATGCATTTTGGTTACTTAAGGAATCCACATATGTGCAGTTTTCCCCCCCCTTGGGCTATGGGGAGGGAGGAAGGCAAGTAAATGAAACACACACACACACACACACACACACACACACACACACACACACACACACACACACACACACACACAGAGAGAGAGAGAGAGAGAGAGAGAGAGAGAGAGAGAGAGAGAGAGAGATGGAAATTTACAAGATGAGCAATGGATGAAAGCAATATAATATAAAGAGTGTTTTTTTGCGTGGAGGTGATGGAGCTTCAATGTTGCAGAGGAGGAGCACTGTTTTGTCTCTTTGACAAAAGATGTGACAAGGCCTAACTTGTTAACGGTGAATTTGCCAATGCCGACAAGGGAGGCTAGCAGCTCACGTGCATCCAATACATCAGAAGCATATAAGTCAACAAAGTTTTTGTCAAGATGTAATACTTTGTTGACTATGTCACCTGCTGAAGAAACGTCAATTGGGAAAGCTTTGTTGGTCAAAATCTTTCCTTCAAGCTTGGGCACCAAAACAATAGTTGTAGATTTTGAGCAGATAGAGCAAAAGTCTGCCGCTTGTTGGTGATGAATCTTAGTAGATTTGCATTCACCGCAAAAACTTTCCACCAAAATTGAGCATATTCACAAAGTGCAATGTGCCAGTCACCTATGTACAGCGACTTGAAACGTTAGAGCTATCCTGAGCTATTATGGTGAAAAAGGAAAAGCAAGAGCAATACTTACTCTTGATCGTGACCAACATCAAGAATATGGGCCTTATATGCTTCCTCCAAATGATGCTTGAGACGAGAACTTTTGATGCGTGCTCGGATAGTAATATCCAAGACTGAGAGTGTATTGCTCCAGCCTGTGAAGGAACCTATGTTTTGTGCAACAAACATAGGATGCACATCGGTCTCAAGAGCACAAAAGATAGCATGGTAATCGTCTTTGCGTGCATTCATGAAGCTAAGTTGTGATGGCAAGAGAGGAAAAATATTAGAAAGCAACAAATCTATAAAAGGGCAAAGATAAGGAAGTCTTACAGTGGCATGATTCTTAGCTGTTGGCCCATCTGCAACAACAAGATCACCTTGGGAAACACCAGCTTTTGAAGTGCTAGCATGGCCATGTATAACAACAAAAGCTATAGTTCCAAAGTGTGTACGGGTGCCTTGTGCATACAAGGACTGTGCCTCATCCAAAAATTGACGCACTTTGCTCTTTGGGTAGAAACTAAGGTTGACTTCAAAAGGCTTTGTCTTCTCTACAACCATGGAAGCGTTGTAGAATAGTACATAAGGAGATGTACAACCATCTGACTTAGATTTTTGTTTTCACAGTCACATTCTCAATGTGCACAAAGTCTCCTACAGTACAAAGTGTGAATGAATTGCGCAATAAATTGATTGCTAACAGAACAAGTGGTGGTGTCAGTGTTGAGTGGATCAACTAGGTCTACCTTAAGGTAGCACATATACGTAGCAACTTCTGGGCTTTGTTTGTAGGTCCCATATTGGTTCAGTATGCACCCCTCGAATGCAAAACAAGGGCAAGTCTCAATGATGTCAACAATGCGCAAGAGAGGGATCTTAGTGGGAATATAAGGCACAAGAGAAGATGAACTAGCGGGAATTATATTGTCATGGTAACACTCAGTAACAGTATGTTCATCTAGTTTGGCACCCTCTGTAACGCTCTCGTTTTTTGCAGATGTAGGCGGTGGGCCCTCCAGAAAAGATTTGGCTGCCACAACAAAAAACAAAACTTGTAAGGGATGGACACAACAATAGAATATCTATGTGGGGCAAGCAAGCCTTACTTAGTTCCGTTGTCGCCTCGCAAGTCTTGAAAGTTGTACGTGCTTCCGAACCACTTTGATTCACACGCTTGAGGAATTTGGACCCAATGCCAAGAGAAGAAGAAGCATCAAGCTTAGGTAGACTCAAAGCGCTCCTCGTGCAGAGTGGAGACACATGATCAAGATTGAGGCCACTATCGGGTTCCAAGAATGATGCAGCCGTATCACAGTGCACTATCTTGTTCAACTCTGAAAAAACAGAGAGCAAAATTGCATTATTGCCATACATCAAGCATTTTCTATAAGTTATCAAGCTATTGAGTCACCATCTTCAAACTCCATTGAGCGAACATCACTAAATTCATCGCACATAGGTTCCACGTTGTCATCGTAGCCACCATAATGTCCCCATCGAATGTATTTTGCGAGGAGGAAGAGGTAGCCATAGTAAGAGAGGATGGTAAATAATGTTCACGCAACTACTATTACTTGACGTGTTCAAAAGAAGCAAAGGGAAAATACCATCCTTTAACTAAAGGATAAAATAAGTTCATAGAAACGGTACTTCACAAAGTCACATGGATCTTAGGATCAATAAGAGAGAGGGATAATTTTGAACTAATTTTTGCAACATCAACACCACTTATATACTACAATCCTCCCTTCTCTTTCTCAATGTTTACTAAGTCTTAAGGCTAACCTACTATCACATCTATTAAATGGATTTGATACATATTTAGACACATGCAAGAGAATATCAAATTCAAAGGCATTAATGAACTAGTGAACAAAGGTACACCAATCACAAAGGGTACCCACACTTTATCCATTCATACTCTTCTTGTCCATAGACTGTGCAATTTGAGGTGCCAAATTGAGTTAGATCCGAGAGTGTGTGTTGGTGGTCTAGGGTTCCCACCATGCTCATGGGTTGAACACCAAAAGAAACAGCGAATGGAAGAGAGAGAGAGAGAGAGAGAGAGAGAGAGAGAGAGAGAGAGAGAGGGTGTAATCACGAGGCTTGTAAAATGCAAGCAAATCATTTCCACGGTGTGAGGCACTACGAGCATAGCAACTCTGCAAGCTTGCTATATGGAATGGGAGGGAGTCGTGTTTCACATCTTGCCAAGCAATGTTCGAGGATTTTTTTTTTGAGCTTAAGAACGTGTCATTCCTGATCTCAAAAGCATCGCTCAAGAGTAAGGGGAGAAGGAGGAACTCCATCCCTCAATAGAGAAAAACACTAGAAAACTTGATAAATATCCCTACTTTCCTAAAAATTGCTCTTGGCAAACTCAAGGAAAGCAATTTCGCATGTTTGGAAAAACAAATTTTCTTTGAACGCTATTGCGAGCCTAAATGATGGCCAAGGAAAATGTGGTTTAAGTTAATTGCGTGACAATTCTAATTTCAAAACTTGCACTTGAGAGCAAGGGAAAAAGGAGAAATTCCATCCCAAAATAGAAATAAGTACTCTAAAATCCTACAAAATGCCCCTAATTTCCTAGAATGGCCTCTTGGCAAACTGAAGGAAACAGCGTGAAACGTGCCTCAGGTTAGTCTCGTGCTGGTTCCAATTTTGAAAATGCCGGTTGAGTGTAAGGGGAAAGGAGAATTTCCGCCACAAAGTAGAGAAAAGTAGGGGAAGAACCTGCAAAACACCACTAATTTTTTACAATTTCCTCTTGGCAAACTCAAGGAAAAGAAATTTGCATGCTTGAGGAAATGATTCTTCCCGAGCACTGAAAGGAAAAGATTTTCGAAAAACAATGTTCATGGGAAATTGTGTCTCATCTTAATAGCATACTGGTTTCAATTTTGAAAATGCTGGTTGAGAGCACGACAATGTTCGGGAAAAAGCATTTTTCCAAACATACAAAATTCCTTTCCTTGGATTTGTTACGAGGTAATTTTAGAAAATCAAGTTAATTTTTTGGGTTTTTACACTATTTTTCTCTATTTTGGAGCGAAAGTTTTCCAATCTTAATAGCGTGCCGGTTTCAATTTCAAAAATGCCGGTTGAGGACACGACAGTGTTTGGGAAAAATTATTTGTCCAAAGATACAAAATTCCTTTTCTTGGATTTGCCAAGAGGAAATTTTAGAAAATCAAGTTAATTTTTCGAGGTTTTACACTATTTTTCTCTATTTTGGAGCGGAATTTTTCCCTTTCCCCTTGGCCTCAACCGACATTTTTGAGTTTGAAAACAGCACGATAATAAGCTGAGACACATTTTTCTCGAACACTGGGGCACGAGGAAAAGGAGAAATTTTGACCAAAAATCAACAAAAGTAGCGTGAATAGCCGAGAAGATAACCTAATGTTTCGTAAATATTTCCTCTTGACAAAATCAAGGAAAGAAAGTTTGAAAGGAAAATAAGTTTTGTATGCTTGGAACTGCAGGCTGCTGCACGAAGCGTAGTCTCATGAGGACAGCCTTAGGTGTTGACGTAGACGATTGCAAAACTCACACACGCCATAGTCGCTATTGTAGGTTGCAATAGAACGCGAGCTGGCGATGGGACCTCGCCAAGAAAGACATTGCAAATGCTGGCGTGGCTTCCATGTTAGGCACCATCGCATCTCAGCTACTTATGGGACTCACAAGGCGGACATGCGCAACGTTGTGGCAGTGTGGAGAAGGCATGCACATGTGAGCTACTGTGTAGATGCATTACGGCCCACGTTTCCTTTATTCACATTGTCTTGCACTTTTGAATCACCGCCTTCACCTAGAGCCCTCAAAACATGATGGTTGTCCACGTGGATGGCATCTTTCAAAGTACACCCAACCCAACCCAACATTAAGGCCTTTCCTTAAGAGGCCAAAAAGTAGTCTAAAACCCTACAAAATGAAGCTAATTTCCTAAATTCCCATCTTAGCAAACTAACACTAGAATGGTAACATGACACTTTTGTGTCCTCTTAAGTGACCATTTTGCTTCAATTATTTGAAGAGTATGAAAATGAATTTCTAGGTGCTATATATATACAAAGCTACCTTATGAGATGAAAAAAACTTGACATTTTGTTTGAATATCAATCTCACCATTAACCTTACTCTTGCCCAACATTTTTGAACCTAAACTGTTTGAAAAAACGAGTCCTGTTTTTTGTTTTTTTTTTTTTAAATTTTGCAATTATACCACTCTAAACTTCATGTTTGTGAGGTTTAAATTGCTAGAGGATAAGCCCATATAATTCTCAATTTGATTCTTCTAGGGAGAACTAAGCGTTGAAATAGAAAGTTAAGACCAACATACAAGAATTGCATAATCCTATTTTTTGGCCAAAATTAGCACTTTAATGATTTTTTTTTGGGTAACTTTCTTTATATTCAAATGCAATTTTGCTTGTGTAAGTGGCATGTATAACATAAAGCTTGTCTTTTTTGAGTTTTGGGGGACCTAATACGCTATATAGCATAGTATATGATGATGGTTGAGTTTTTTGATTGTTGTTGAAGAATAGGAGACATTTTATTGTAGCAAGTATAGCTTTCTCAATATTGCTAGTTTCTTAGGCCAATTGTGTGTATTTTGTAGGTAGTAACCATATCTAATCATAAACTACAAATTTGGCTAGACATTGAGTAGTTTCTATGGGATTCTAGAGGTCATAATGCTAAACCCAGTTTTGTCATGTTTATTGTATTTAGCACTTCATCATTGTCCCCAAGGTTCCACTTAGTAATAGATCCATTATTCTTAGGTACCTACTGGGTCGACATGTGCATTAAGCGGAATCTCAAGAGATTCCCTAAAAGAACCTCTTTGTCTCTCTCAGTCCCTCTCCTCTCTCTTCGCCCGCCTGCTCACAACCACCACCGCGACTCAGCGCACAAGACCGCTCCTGGTTCAACCCAACTGCCTGCATTCGCCCCCATTGCGACCTCCACTCAGATCGGCCCTGCATTTTCTCAGCGTATGGAGCTTTCTCCCTTTCCCTCTGCGTCCTGCTTGGCATTGTCACCTGATGCAACACTCGGAGATACACACACACACACACACACACAGAGAGAGAGAGAGAGAGAGAGAGAGAGAGAGAGAGAGAGAGAGAGAGAGAGAGAGAGAGAGAGAGAGAGAGAGCGTGAGCTCTGCCTTTGCAACCCTCCCTTCTGCTAATACTCCAGTCACCGAGGACCTCAAAAACACTGGCTCCGAGCCTCTCCATGCCCACTCCAACTGCTGTGACATGCCTCGCCACTCTTACCTGCTCTCTCTCTCTGTGTGTGTGTGTGTGTGTGTGTGTGTGTGTGTGTGTGTGTCTATGTCTGAAAAACAGCCGAAGCTCAACTCTCCTCGTCGGATATTTCCCGCATGATAAAATTCTTCTTCTTCTCTCTCTCTCTCTCTCTCTCTCTCTCTCTCTCTCTCTCTCTCTTTCTCTCCGCCACGTGCCGGCCCGACCCTCTTTTCGCTTAAAGCCTCAAGAGGATCTCCGCAGATACCCTTCAATGAACCTGCTTCAAAATTGGGGATGCATACTAGATCCATTATTCTTTTGACATGCTCGATGGCTCCTTTTGAACCCAAAGGCCCAAAGGGAACTAAGAAAACATGTATATAGTATCAATATTGAGTGTGACTATAGAAACTTTGATGATAGGTTCGCAGAATGGCAAAAATGCAACTTTTTTGTAACTTTTTTTTTGCCCCAAAAAAAAATAGCGAGGTAAAAGCAACCATATTTTTTGATCACCAACCCATTGAAGTTAATGGGGCATTTTATGTCATGTCCTACAAAAATCTCCACTCTTATTTATATGCAAACAATCATAAGAAATGGCTTTTTTGGGCAAAATGCATTGGTCCATGAGAGTTGGAGGCTTGTTGTGACCAAGCGATAAGGAATTTTACAAGTTTCTCATTTTTGCCATATGTAGTAGTCCGTGAACTATAAGCTCATGGAAGGATTTTTCAAAATGAGTGGATCTACGATGGTTTTGGAAAATTTTTCCAAAACTCTGAAAGGACACTTTTATGTCCTGTTACGTTACTAGACTAGTGTTAAGGAAACAATGTGGAACATGCCTCAGGTTAGTCTCATGCCGTTTCCAATCTTGAAAAGGGTGAGTGCAAGGGAAAAAGGAGAATTTCCACCCCATAATAGAGAAAAGTAGGGTAACAACTTTAAAAACACCACTAATTTTTTAAAATTTCTACTTGGCAAACTCAAGGAAGTGAAATTTGCATGCTTGAAAAAACGATTTTCTCGAGCACTGGGAGGAAAGGAATTTTGAAAATGCGAACACTGTTGATGCAAGGGTAAATGAGGCTTAAGTGCCTTTATGATTCGATGAACACCTACAACCAATGTTCGTAAAAAAGTGCGCCTCAGATTAATATCGTGCTGGTTTCAATTTCAAAAATGCCAGTTGAGGGCAAGAGGAAAGGGAGGAAAATTGAGACAAATAGCGTGAAAAGCCAAAAAGATAACCTACTTTTGTAACATTTTCTCTTGACAAAAATCTCTAGATGTCTCTTTTCGTCTTTTCGATAGTCTCCACTGTTCGGGAAAAATGTGCCTCAGCTCAATATCGTCTTGTTTCCAATTTCAAAATGCCGATTGAGGGCAAGGGGAAAAGGAGAAATTCCACCCCAAAATAGAGAAAATTAGTGTAAACATTCAAAAAATACTTCTAATTTTCTAAAATTTCCTCTTGGCAACCTTAAGGAAAGAAATTTTGCTTGTTTGGAAAAATATTTTTTCCCGAACACTGATAGTCTCTCTCTCTTTCTCTCACACACAACCATGCACACAGGCGAGTAGATCCATTCGACCATGCAAGGGGCCTCTGTGTGTCCTTTTATAGATGTGAGGCAGTCTCGACTCTCGACACCATGATCTCTCTCTCTCTCTCTCTCTTTGTGAGGCAATCGAGGGTTTGCAAGAGGAAGGTAAGGTACAGAGCCAGTAGAGGTGCGGAGGGTACGGATCTACAAACAACAAGTATGGCTGCATTTAGTGAAGTGCAAGAGCCTCAAGACGACATATGGACAAGGTAATCTGCTTGCACAAAACTTGAGGTGATGGAACTCGCGAGCCAGGACACGTCAGGCTCGTACGCGCTACTGCAGGCAGTCTTGACTTCCTTGCAATTGAATAATACCACACGTGTAAACATAGGCAATGCTAGGCATGCTCAGATCCTAGAGCTTTGACAAGCCCCATATTGCGTGATTATGCCGCTAGTGATAAAGACTACATAGCCTCAAGAAGGTGCAGTTGCAGCTGAAGAGAGTAAGGTTGCTGCACGTGAACCAACACATCTTCGGGCGGAACCACGAGTTTAGCACCGTCTCAAAGTGGTAAACGATCTGAGGCACGCCTACGTGAGTTGACGATGGAACTCGCGAGGCAGAACATAGACGGGCTGAGACGGCTCTGAGCAAAATTTTGCACGCGCACGCCTTCTCCCAAAGGCCTAAAAACGTGTTGACCGTCCATGTGGACGCCATCCATCAAAGTACGCCCAACCCAGCCCAACACTAAGGCCTTTCCTTAGCGGGCCAAAAAAAGCATGGACTCATTGAATGTGGGAAAGTCTTTATCTTTATGATTCAGTTATGGAGAATGGAAGTAAGCCCTGGTGACCAGGTTTGAAAGAGAGGTAAATAGAACGTAAGGTGAAAAAAAAAAAACATAAATAAGGTGAAAATTCACTATGGCCTACATAAAGCTATTGACAATAATTTCATAATAACTGACTTCTTTGTGAGAGAGAAAAATAAAAAGTGACAATAGTATTTTAAAACATGTGATATCATAATTAAATATTATTTTTTTGGAAAAAAATATATAACAATGAACTATGTAGATTACAATATATTCCAAAAGCATTAAAAAGAATGATTAAAAAAACACTTGGAAGCATTGTAAGAAATTGAAACAAAGTAAAGACTTCGCTATGGCCTTAAGAAGGCAACATTTTTTGCTGTAATAAATTGAACGATTATTAGTTAGAGAGAGAGAGAGAGAGAGAGAGAGAGAGAGAGAGAGATGCACGAAAACACACACTCACTCAGTTTCATAATGAAAATGTTCAAAATGAATATAGTAAGACTTCATTACAAAGGAAAATTAAAGGGTCTAATCTTTATGACAATGGAGATATGTTTTTAAGAGTTTTAATCAAAACTATGCACCAATGACCTCACAAATTTAGGCATCTGTGTCTAAAAATGATCAACGATTTCATCTTGAGAGCCGGCACTACCATCTAAACTCCTAATTCTATCATCTTCTATTGGGAAAGACCACTCTGGTTGCAATTTTTTTTTGCCTTTGGAGATGTTTGTGAGATTAACCAGGGGTAATTTAAGAATTTTGGAGAATTTTGGGAATTGAAGGCCAAATATGAGGAGTATGTATACGAGTTCAAAATGAGCGACTAAGGGATTCTTGATCCGAATATACAACGAATGGAAGGAGGTTTAGGACATGCTCACGTTTTGGGAATTATTGAAATTTGAGGAGTATCTTGAGAAGTTTCATATATTATAGGAATATTTTGGTAATTTTCGCTATCTTTTATTGGATGTTGAAGGTCTTCAAACTTATGTTGATGCATTTCAATAGGTTTGAAGACTATGCTACATCTCCAAGGAATGATTTGCAAGTGGGTCCAAAGGACTTGGAAGATATGTTTCTTTAAAAATGATCTTCTTAGGGGAGGAAAGGCTCTTAAGAGTCACAAGCTGCTAATTGCAATGCAGATTATCAGATGTTGCTACTTCAAACAGATTTGGGGAAGACCAAGAACAACCGGGTATTCAATAACACCATGGAAATAACCAAGTTTATGTAAATAGTTCAAGAAAGCAGGAGGATGATTCTAGCCCTCGAGAAATGGAAGAACTCGGACAAGTGGATCAAGCTAATGAACATCGTAGTAACTAGATCACAAGGTTAAAGACGTGACCCTTCCAGGGTGGCTCCCTTGTCAACCGATGTATCTATGATCTCCTTGTCATGGCATGGCTCGATATGAGCATGTCAAGAGTTTGTAATTTTTTGGGTTGATCAATATAATCCACTCACGATTGTGAGTTTTGCAACAAAAATAAAAACAAGGTGAAAATTAACTATGGCCTACATAAGGCTATTGACAAGAATTTCCTAATAAAAAGCTTCTTTGAGAAAAATAGAAAGTGACACTATATTTTTAAACATGTAGTGTCACAATCAATATTATGTTTTTTTGAAAAAAAAGTGTAACAATGAACTATTTACATTACAATATATTCCAAAGGCACAAAAAATAATGTTTGACACAAAACTCAATGCCCCTCTAAACTTGGTGAGCCCAAGGCTCTTTTTGCAGTATTTGAACGTAGAAGCCACCACATGGCATTAGATTTAAATTTAAAAGAAAACAATATTGCCATGCAAATTTAAAAAAAAAAACTCTGCACAAAAAGCTACCAAGTGAATAAAACGTTGCTCAATTGCTCTCGTACAGAAGCAGTTCGATCTTCTCGAACACAAGCAGTTCACAGGTTCCCCATAATCAATACCTAGTTATAAGCCTTAGTGATCATAGCATCTTTGTGTGCAACAAGACCCAATGGCTAGTTGAACAATATGTCCAGCTTCAACTTCCTTACTCAGCTCGTTTCTACAGGTGCAACTAGTTATGGAAAACATTATGCCGCTCCAAGTATATAATCTGATGCAGATTCAACAACCCTGTGGCCTTGGCCATCCTTCAATGTTCATGGAAATGATATGAAGCAGGTCCCCATGCCTAATTCTCAAGATTCACAGCAATTCTTTTCCGCGCAGTTTGCCTATGCAGCAGTAAGCCGAGTAGAACCGGAAAGGAGTGGTTATATTTTGTAGATCATCAAGTTGGAGGGTACTTCAGATGCTTGCCGACGTGATGAGAATTCTCAAAGATCAGATTGCGATCAACTAGTGAGACAGAGGTTTGTTCTAGTGCTACTGAAATAAAAGATAATCAGATTTCAATTGATGATCAATTGGCCTAATCTGGAGTCGAACCACCAAAACTCATCGCCTTTGTAGGCCCGTTAAACACATTTTTCTGTTAATGCTATCACGGTGTTGGCGATGCAGACGGAAGAGGCCGAAGAAATGGAAAGAATACACGTTGAAGTGGACATGAGGGGAAAAAAGCTTAGCAAGATCGATCACACAGAAGCTTATGATGGTTATCCTCAAGTAATTAAGCCAGCGGCTTCAATGCTAGTTGCTTGCACTTTTAGCAGAGAGTGTGGGGGGATTAGTGACAACTCAATTTCGAGGGAAAGGTATTGGGGAATATTGCCACTAGTGCAAGTCATGGTCTAATGAGCTGTTGACTTCAATCACACTCCTCGTCCAACTGTGTTGATAGCCTATCTGAAAGTTTGATGAGGCAAGCATTTTAGAACGATCCGCAGTCTAATGAGCTGTTGACTTCAGTCACACTCCTCGTCCAACTCTGTTGATAGCCTATCTGAAAGTTTGATGAGGCAAGCATTTCAGAACGATCCGCAAACAAATAGAAACATCTCTCATGACCAATTCAACGCAGAATATGGTGTCCGTGGGAGTTGGTTAATGTGTAGCTCCAAGGAGATGCAACAACATTACAATGGAAGTCAAGTAGTCAATCATGCAGGTGCCTACGCTGCCGACTAGGATCAAAAGAATAGTCAAAGCGCAGAAGCAAAGCTAATTCTTTTTTCCACACAAAGAGCTTTGATGTTGGAGAAGCCTAAGAACAAGGACTGCGAAGTAATGTCATTTCTGGATATAGGCATACCAATATGTCAACACCTATCAGCCTCCAGCAATAGTTCACTACTGGCCATTCAACATCTAGGTGGGATAGTAGAAGTTTTTTAGACAATATGGCCAGTATTGCGGCCTGTAAAGAGATTCTCTTTCTAACCATGTGTAGGCGGCAGCCAATGCAGCCGCATTTGAGATTAGCGGCAACAGTATACTGCAACGTTGCTCTTCAACAGATGCGTACAAAGTAGGGAATGCTGGTGGTGTGGATTTGAACGCATAGCAATTACTGCTTTGGATCTCCCTTCTTGCCAATAACCACGATTCTGTGGCGGATCCTATGAGCAAAGGTCCATGTACCTAGCAGCTATTGGATCAAGTTCAGATGGTTGCAAATGCAGACCACAATTTGGTATCGATACATAACGCAGGTTAGTCAGTAAGGAGGCAAGAAGACATAATTGCTGACCGAAGTAGCTTATAACTGAGACTGAGAGAGAGAGAGAGAGAGAGAGAGAGAGAGAGAGAGAGAGAGAGAGAGAGAGAGAGAGAGAGAGAGAGAGAGAGAGAGAGAGAGAGAGAGAGAGAGAGAGAGAGAGAGAGAGAGAGAGACAAGGTAATTTAATCGTAGGACATAGAGCATAAAGCTACATCTGCATGTTTTGTGTATGGCAGGGAGGACATATATTCACAACATTGCATGTTCCAATTGCACAAGCGCGACTCCAGCTCGACAACATTGCAAGGTTCGTTATTTGCATCTAATTTTCCATGTCCATGGGTTTGCTTGGCGCAACATATAAACGATACGGGGCAGGGCACGACTTTCGTTTCTTATAATTTTTTGGAGAGACCACAATGTCACCTTTCCACCATACTTTTGTATGGCACCTCTGCATGACGTGCACAATATACTTCGCACTTTTAGTGTGATGTTTCATTGCAGATGATATGTTTAACTATTCACATTGCTTTTCTTAGAATTTTCCGCATTACTTCCTTTGCTTTGGTTTATGTGGATCTCGTTTTCAGAACTATACACTCAATGTCGATCAACATCTGCACTTGAGTTACACACGCAACTTTTTGCATACGGTTGCTTGCCAAATGTATGTGATGTATTACAATAGTGAATGCATGTGGTGTATCACAATAGTGAATTCACCTTGTGCATCTTTACTTTAGCTCTAAAGAATTTACTTTACTTTAGCTCTAAATAATTAATACCATACTAGGTGTCTAAATAATTGATGCTATACTGTATATGTCCTCGTTTCTCCCGTACTAGATGTCAATATGAAGTTCTCAAGACCTAGAAGATTATAGTCCAAGCGTCAATAAGCTAAAGAGCAAACTGCAGCCAACTTGAAACTAGCTTACCGTCCATATGCTAGGTCATGGTTTGAAATCACTGCATTGTATAAAGATTGGAGCATGCAATGTGACATCTTCGCTCACAATCTAGAAATGTGTCTCTGTTGCGCGACGGCATACCTCACATATAAAGCGATAAACGAGGTCGACAAGATAAATGAAATAGATAGTCATGTTGCCCTCACTTCTGTATTATTGTTGGGCGCTTTTTCATCGGAGGGGCAACAACAAGGCTTAGAAGCGTTGTATCTACAGTCCATTACAAGTTCAACATACCAACCACAAATCAACAGTATCCTCTCTCTATTCATGAGATCGATAAGCGATATTTGGACATAAAAGAGGCAGATATTATAATTATAGACGAGCTATCTATGTCAACTCAAACGACTTTTGACGTTATCGTAAGACAAAATATCAATGTAACAAGCAATAAATTGGCAGATCGCTTCAACAACAAATGTATTCTCTTGCTCGATGATCTTGCCCAACTACCCCCAGTTTGTAGTCAGGCCCGGGAGCTTTGTAACACATGCCATATACCAAGCTCGATCCACTGGCTACATGCAACTTTGTACAAGATGTCATGCTCTATAAGTCATGCTAGGGACCCTTAATTGCTTCAGTTTTTCACCATTTTTCGTGAAAGAAAACCAATCATAGATGAGATCAATTGTACCTTGGCTGCATGTATTATAGATGAAGCGCATGTGCATGACTACATCAACAACTCTACTACAATAATCTATACTCACATGTAAGACGTCCAACACTATAACAACCTTGCCTTGAATAACTTGTCCAATCAAACTGACATTACAAAACTTGAAATGAAGACATGTAATAGACTTGGACACTCCAAAGTCAAGAATCAATCACGACAACACCAAATAACCACTTCAAAACAATTCACAGATCACAATAGATTTGCACTGGCCCGGCGGAGTTCTGTGCCTAGAGATATTGGCCCCAAAGACTGGAGCCCCTTTCGGTATTTCTTTATGTATTAAATCAATGTCAAAGTACAAAGAGCGGGTAGGGTTTCACTCTCAGACTCTGCATCCAGATGCTCTGAGAAGTGAGGCCCTCACCGCGAATATAAAGATTACTAGGGATGCCCAAAAGCAGAGCCCCAAAAAGCTTCCAGTTCAAAAGCAATCTCTCTCTCTCTCTCTAGAGAGCCAAAAATAAAGCAATTAATCTCTCTCTCTCTCTCTCTCTCTCTCTCTCTCTCTCTCTCTCTCTCTCTCTCTCTCTCTCTCTCTCGCCAAGCGTGGAGAAAAGCAATTGAATTGCGTCGCTGTTGCTTTTTTTTCCAATCCCGCAAATTTTGGAAATTCCATACACTACTACCATGTGGCAATTTCCCGCTTGATTAGGGTTTCCAACCACTTTAGGGTTTCAACCAACAGTTAGGGTTAGGGTTTCCAAAAATTGAGGTTTCTAAAAATTAGCAAAAATTAGGGCTTGCAAAAAATTAGGCTTCTGGCAAAAATTAGGGTTTCTGATGTCGGTAGCCACGTCATCACTTTGTGACATACCCCCCTCTTGAAAGCATTGTAATCGACCGCGATTACGCCTGCAAAACCGACAGAAGCCAGACACTGACTGTTAGTACCTACGTACTAGGAACACACATCTAGCACATGTACCAAATCGACAGTCACATCACACGAAATTACAGGACAGCACTAGACATCACAGGACATGACATTCAACATTCATTCGGATCTTAGACCATGATTTATCGGCAATGTAGCTAGCAATCGCATCTAGGTCCAATCGGGACCTCATCGATGTCCGATTGACTAACCCCTATTGCAACCATGTCTATTCGAGATCAATCAGACCAAAATGCTGCAGTCATTTCGTGTATCAGTTCCTGCACTTAAAAGAAGTGAAGAACAAATCAGTATCATAATCAGGAATTCCATTTCATTAAATTCATACAGCAGAATACTGTTAGCTTTTAGTATCCCTAAAGCTCAAAGAGACATCAGTGACTCTAGTATCTAAATCAAGGCATTTGTTGACAAAGGAGCGGAGTGACTCCCCTCTTGTGCATCCCACTGCACCAGATCTTCGGCCAAGCTAAATTTTGGGTTCCGTTTGGAGTAGCCTATGCTAAACCAAAAGCATCGAGGTAAAGTTTCACAATCTGAGGAGTATCTGCTAGGTCCTCCTGCTCCATCCACTTCGCATCCAATGCAGGATAGTTCTTGAACTTAACTAAGAACCGCCTTCGGACTTTACCTTTAGTCTTCGTATCCTTATGTGCCAAAATCTGTTCAGGAACAAGGATCTCCTCGTTTTCTTCCACTTCGGGTTGCTCATCAGGCTCCCCATCATCAGACACATCACCCTTAAAAGGTTTCAAGAGACTCACATGGAATGCATTGTGAATCCTCCAAGTATGTGGCAGTTTCAATCGGAAGGAGACATCATTTATCTTTTCAGTGATCTGGAAAGGTCTGTAGTATCGCATACTAAGCTTTGGAAAAAGCCTCTCCTTTCCCTTTTTCTTTCTTAGGCATGCCTTCTCAAAACGTAAGAGCACCCACTCATCCTCCTTCAATTTCAAGTCGCGATGATGGCGATCCGCTGCCTTTTTCTGTCGTTCTTGAGACTTCTGCAAAGTCTCGTGAACCTTGGCAAAAGTCGTATCCAAATCTCGCGTATATTCATCCGCTTTAAAAATCTTATCTTTCGTGCTTAGGAAGGGTGGAACCTTCGCAGCACCTTCAACAATCATGGCACCTTCCCCGTCGAAGGTGTATCGTGTTATTGTAGCAAAATTCCACCAAAGGTAAGTACTTTTCCCATTGAGTCTTCTGATCTGAGATATAAGACTTCAATAAATCGAGAACCACTGAGTTTGCAATCTCAGATTGCCCATCAGTTTGCGGGTGGAACGATGATGAGAACTGCAACCGCGTGCAAATTTTCTCCCAAGTTGCCTTCCAAAACAAACTCGTAAATCTGGGGTCTCTATCAGAGACAATCATCTTAGGCATGCCATGTAATCTGAAGATATGGGCCACAAACAGTCTCGCTAAGTGATCCGGATTGACTGTTTTCTTTACTGGAATAAAATGAGCCTGTTTGCTAAATCTGTCAATAACAGTCGAGATACCATCGTGACCACTCTGTGTTCTCGGGAGATAAAAAATGAAATCCATTGCAGTACTTTCCCAGGGGCGGGTGGGTATGGGTAAAGGCTGTAACAATCCTTGTGCCTTATGCCTGTAAAACTTTACCTTCTAGCATACTAAGCAACTGCACACAAACTCTTCCACATCCTTTTTGAGTATCGGCCAAAAGAAATATCTCTCTACCCCCTTCATGGTGGTAGCAATGCCGTGGTGACCCGTAATAAAAGGTGGACAGTGGCATTCAGTCATAACCTTTTCCCTCAACGGCTATGTAATGCACAACATGGTTTTTCTCATCAAGTAGCCTTCCCGAATGGAGTATCCTGCTACGGTCTCCCCATCCCATATCCGTGTGAAAATATCTGCAAAATCTGTATCTGTGGCATACTGATCGACCATATCCTTGAAGCTCCTATGATGTATCGTGGAAATAGCCAGAACCAACGGCTTCCGAGTCAAAGCATCTGCCACCACATTCTTCTATCACTGCACAAGGACAATCTGGAAGTGAAACTATGACAAGATGTTCGCCCACCGCATTATCTTTTCCGAAAGCTGCTTCTGTGACAAGAAGTAGCGTAAACTCTGATGGTCTGTAAAGACAGTAAAATCCACTCCGAGTAGGTAATGCCACCACTGAGTAAGAGCATGGATAACCGCCAAAAGCTCTGTCTCATAAATCTGTGCTGTCATCTCCAGCCTAGCAAACAATCGGCTCTCGTACGCAATGACATGGACTTCTTGCATAAAGACTGCACCCAGACTATGACCACAAGCATCACAATATACTTCGAATGACTTCTCCAAGTCCAGAAAAGTCAAAACTGGTCTTGTAGTCAATTTTCTTTCAATGTCTGAAAGGCAGTCACCTCTGTGGATCCCCACGAGAAAGGGACTTCTTTCTGTGTCAAGACATGCAAAGGGGAAGCAACCTCTGCAAACTTTCGTATGAACCGCATGTAGTACGAACACAGTCCCAAGAAGCTTCTAACTTCATGGACATTCTTCAATTCGGGCCAATCACGTATAGTCTCTATCTTGGCTGGATCCATTTGCACTCCTACTGCTGAGACAATGTGTCCCAAAAAGTGTATCTATGGTAGGAAAAAATCACTTTTCTTTGCATTAATCACTAACTTGTGATCTCGTAATGCCTGAAAGACCTGAAGCAGACGATCTCTGTGTTCTCCCTCATTCTTGGAGAAAACAAGAATGTCGTCAAAGAAAGTGCCAACACATAGCCTGTACTCTCGGAAAATCTTGTCCATCATCCGGTTAAATGTCGCAGGAGCGTTGGTTAAGCCAAAAGGCATCACCAAAAACTCAAATAACACCAAAAGTAGTCCGAAAGGCTGTCTTGTAGACGTCGTCCGGTGCGATTTGGATCTAATGATATCCACTCTTCAGGTCAATCCTGTTAAAGCACGAGGATCCCTGTAACCTGTCGAGCATATCATTGATCCTAGGAATCGGAAATCTGTTCTTGATGGTGATTTTGTTGAGAGCTCTTTAATCGATGCACATTCTCCAAGATCCATCTTTCTTCAAAACCAACAACACTGGAGAGCAATACGGTGAAGTACTAGGCTGGACAAGACCCTTGTCCAAGAGGTCTTTCACTTGGTTCATAATCTCTTCATTCTGTGCTCGGCTCACACGGTAAGGTGGTCAGTTTGGTGGTGTGCTGCCATGTATCAGATCAATGGTATGATCTTCAGGACGAGCAGGTGGTAACTCGCCTGGTAGGCCCTCTGAGAAGCAATCGACGTGAGAGTGGAGAAAATACTGGCGTTCTTTATCAAGTTTAGACATATTTGTCCTATCCTTATCACCAATTCTTTCATAAAGATTGAGTAAACAAACAGATTGGATTTTATTAATTTTGAAATGGCCGAAGCCGATACAATAGGGATAGACTCGCCCTTTAGTTTAATATCAAGTACAATTGTTCTGCCCTTTTCTGTAGTCAAAGTCGCTTTCCTCACCCGATAATAGACCACGGCGTTGTTCTTGTGGTACCAGGGAATCCCTAAGAGAACATCACAACCCTCCAAAGGCATTATGAAGAAGTCCTCGTGTCCCAAATACCCCTAACAATGCAACCAAAGTTTGCCAATGACAGGTGTAATGGCTACGTCCCTGTTGAGTGCCGCTAGAACTACCTCCGCAAGTGGACCCATCAGATCGGGAGTGATCTTGAGCCGCGCCGCCAATTCCGGTGAAATGAAGTTGGCCTTGGCTCCTCCATCAAAGAAGATCAGGGCCTCTTGATCTTTCACTTCGCTGCAAGCTCGGCAAAGTTCTGTACTCTCGTCCATGGTGTCGAGATCGGTACCCACACAATCTGGAACCAATCTTGTTTTCATCTTTCTTTTTCGTCCACGTTCCTTAGCTGCTCTCGAACTCTCAGGCCCGTCGTCGTCCTTATCATTCTGTTCTTTCTGTGCCTTTTTAGGGCACTTCGCAGAGATATGTCCATGTTCCCCACATCCAAAGCACTTCCCCTCCTTGATGAATCGAGCTCGCTCCTCAGGAGTAAGCTTGGGTCGTGCATCCTTTTTCTGTGAAATGCTCTTTTTCTTTCTACTTTCATTCCCAGAAGTCTGTTCGGCTCGTTGTGTCATGGCCTCATCTGTGGGGTAGGTCAGATTGCTAGAGTGAATGGCAAAGCCCCTCTTCGCATGACTCATCAACTCCTGAGCAGAAGCTGACTTCTGTTCCAAGCAGTGATCTCGGATCTCTGTAGGTAGACCCAAGGTAAACCGCTCAATCTGTTCTCTGACCGAGATCTTCTTGAATGAAGAGGCGGGTAGAAAAGAGCTCCAGAATCTCTCACAGTAATAAGCATTGATTGTATCTTTCTTGGTCATCTTAAGATGGTTCCAAGCAGCTCGTATATCTCGTTCATACTCTTGCGTCAACCAAGAAGAAATAAAAGGCTTCTTAAATTTTACCATTCAACTGGCGCAGTCTTGTTTAAAAGAAGCGTGGACCACCAAGTGCGAGCATTCCCCTTAAAGTAAGAGGCAGCTCTCCGAATCTTGGAGTGTTGTGAGTAGCATCCTCCCGCGAAAGAGATGTCAAACTTCTGTATAAAAGACAAAGCCTTCGAAGCATCTGAGTATCCAGAAAAAGTATCAAACTTGATCGAGTGGCCACCTTCCTTAAACTCTCGGACTTTCTTGCTTTTGTCTTCGAGAAAGTCATACTGGTTGGCTTTGTAAAAATTCTTCTTGTTCGCATAAAAGTTTCCATCATCGGAATCTGAGCTGTCTGTAGACGAGTCCTCAGTAGAACTGTCTGTCTTTGGGTGATATTTAGCCTTCTTTGCCTTTTTCTTGCCCTTTCCGAAGATGCTTCGCTTTTTACCTTTTTTGTCTTCTTCGCTCGAATCTGAAGAGCTAGAAGAACTGTCAGAAGAAGAAGAAGAAGAAGAACTGGGTACTCCTTCAAAGTGAACACGCTTCTTCTGTTTCTTTGCTTTGTCAAATGTCGACGGTGACCAAATAACCCAGGAAGTCAGTGCTTTTCTTCTGCTTTTTCCCGTGCTTTTTGGCTTTCTTTTGCGCGTCAAAAAGCTGAGCAATCTGTGCATCAACCACCTCTTCTAGTTACTTCTTTGTATACTGTTTGTGATCAGAAGGTTTCTTGAGAGCAGATTTCAGGGGTGGTGTAGTGGTTTTCTTCCACTACGCATGCACTTCCTGAAAAGAAGTCTCGCTCATATATTTTGGCAATTTCGGATCCTTCGCAAAACTAAGCATCATCTTTGTTGCATCGCCGATCAATTGATGACGCTTCATCTCTCTTTGCTCTGCCTGAGTAGGCTGAGGTGAGCCATACTCTCTGCCAGAATCTTTGTTGTGATCCCTGTCTGCATCTCCAGATGCAAAGGGAGTCGACTGATCCTTGCGTGAAGCCATGGGTGCCGCGGAAAAAAAATTGGGGATCGAATTTTCCGTAGAAGAGAAACCGGTTGTGCTCTGATACCACTGTAAAAAACTTGGACACTCCAAGTCAAGAATCAATCGCGACAGCACCAAATAACCACTTCAAAACAATTCACAGATCACAATAGATTTGCACTGGCCCGATTCCGTGCCTAGAGATATTGGCCCCAAAGACTGGCGCCCCTTTTGGTATTTCTTTATGTATTAAACTAATGTCAAAGTACAAAGAACGGGTAGGGTTTCACTCTCAGACTCTGCGTCCAGATGCTCTGAGAAGTGAGGCCCTCACCGCCGCGAATATAAAGATTACAAGGGATGCCCAAAAGCAAAGCCCCAAAAAGCTTCTAGTTCAAAAGCAATCTCTCTCTCTCTCTCTCTCTCTCTCTCTAGAGAGCCAAATATAAAGCAATTAATCTTTCTCTCTCTCTCTCTCTCTCTCTCTCTCTCTCTCTCTCTCTCTAGAGAGAAGCAATTGAATTGCATCGCTGCTGCTTTTTTTTTCCCAATCTCGCAAATTCCGAAAATTCCGTACACTGCTCCCACGTGGCAATTTTCCGCCTGATTAGGGTTTTCAGCCACTTTAGGGTTTCAGCCAGCAATTAGGATTAGGGTTTCCAAAAATTAGAAAAAATTAGGGTTTATAAGAAATTAGGGTTTCTTGCAGAAATTAGGGTTTCTGTTGTCGGTAGCCACGTCATCACTTTGTGACAAGACGAACGCGGGTAACATAAATGTCCTTTAGTAGTTGCTCCTAGACCCTAACTTCAGGATTCGATCGCAATTTGCGTGCACTGCATGATCATTGAAAATATCAACTTGACAATCGATGTGGCAAACGGTGCAACATGCATTGTCGATGCCATGACATAGAACACAGAAGGTGAAGTTACACGTATCATTGTCCTCATTCATTGTATCGGGAATAACTACAAAAGAAGAAAGGCAAACACAAACAACTATAAAGAAAGAAAGGCAAAACACACTCGAAATCCACCTTCAAAAATGCGAGCTAACGTGTTGCGCTACCAGCATTCAATGGAAATTTTCTTTTTGAAATAATTTCCGTTGCAAGAATTTACATGTAGCATGTATACTAGAAAAAACATTCATTTGTAAACATAGTAGTATAACCTCGCTTGGATATAATCTCAATTGTAACCCCCCCTATAATCTCTAATAATTGATGCACGTAACTTTGTCTCCTCCCGTAAGCATTATAGCATTTTTCAAGTGTATATCCCTTTCACACAATGCCGCCCTTCCCAAATTAGTCTTGTTCTTGTTCCCTTCAATGCTAGCTGCTAAAAGTCAATTTGTATACAACCTGTTATATTCTATAGATGTTATATAGCAAGGCCCACCAAGCAAGACTAGTTAAAGATAATGTTACACAAATGTCAACACCCTCTCACAAGGGCCTAAAAAAATAATTTAAAATTATCATTAACTTGTCACGTGGCATTAATCGACAAGTTTTTTCTAATGGTCTAGATTTGCACCCAAAAATCCACCCTTCGGTGTGGGCTCCTTATGTAGTCCAAAAAAGGATGTATTTAGTATCCACTCGGATATTTCAACATGTTTGAAGGCTATGCTACTTACTTATTAAGGATGTAAGACATGATATTATGAGGTGGCACTTAAACAAACAAAGTGAACGGTCACGTTTTCTCTACCACCCTCCTATGGCCTCCTTGGCCCAAAAAAATGAAGTGAAGAGGAGAAAGATTGTGTTTGACACAATGTTCAATTTCCTTTAGAGAGACACAAATGTCAACACCCTCCCACAAGAGTCTAAAATAAATAATAATAAAATATTATTATCATTAGCTTGCCATGTGACACTAACCCGCAAGCTTTATCCAATGGTCCAGAGATGCACCCAAAATAAGAGCTGGGTAGAGGCCGAAAGAAATAGCGGAATATTAGCTCTACTAGTGCAGCCGGCGGCTCCGTCGCCTCTCTCTCTCTCTCTCTCTCTCTCTCTCTCTGCATCACTGTGTTCCCGGACGCTGCAGCAGGCGACATCTACCGGATGCAGGAGAGGCTGACGCGTGGCAGGGGGGGGGGGGGATTCGCTCCCCCTTTGTCTATTAGTATAGATTCCTATTAACCCCTGATCTCACCCAACGCCAAGACCTACTGACCATACTCATGTTTCACGGACAAAAAATTACAAACCAACATTTAAAGCAATATCAAGCTGCCAAACAAGCGCTCTATCAACCCATCAGCTCCAGTTCCAGCTCCACCACAACAAAATATTCAATGACCCTCAATGCTTGCCACTGTACTGTCTCACCTATCTTTGTTAATCTGTTTTCTGCAGTAACTGTAGCTCAACCAATTTCGTCAATGAATGCTCTAGCGAGCCCTATTAAATCTCACACAACACAAGGGGCTTTGGACAGCTTACCGTATAGTAAAAAATATGTGATTGCTAGATGATTCACTAGTTTCAATACACACATCTAGTAAGAGTGCAAACTAGTAAAAAAGAGACAACTCCTAGATACTACATATAGTAATTTTGTTACTATATGGAGAGTTGAATAGCCATATGGCAATTCAAGTCTCCATATGGTAAAAAGATTACTAGTTCAATGTAGGAGTTGACTCAATTACTAGTTTGACCTTACATATCGGTGTTTTCAAACCAGTAAGTCAACTAGCAATTTTTGTTTACAACCTAGCAAGTCATCTAGTAATATATAAGGACGGTTGCTTGCAAACTAGTAGTTCATCTAGTAACTTTTCTATAAACAACCTAGTAGTTCACCTAATAATTCATTAAGGAACATGTAGACACAAAATAGTAATTCATCTAAAAATTTTCCCACGAGCAAACAATTTAGGAGAGATTACTTCAACATTAGAAGACTAAAGTAGGCTTAATTTATAAAGATAGCTATGAGTACAATAGAGATGCTAGATGGAGAAGAAACAACTCTCTTATTTCCAAGATGACTGGCCCTCCAAGAATCTAAAAATTTGAGGGCCTCTTCATTAGAGAAAGACAGTAGTTGCTCCACAAAGGACTGTGGATAACTCATATCTGAAAAGACAAAGCATTGAACACACACATGCGCAGCAAGACATTTAAGTAACAAAGTTTATCTCAAAAATTATACACACACTTGTCATTACTTTATGAGTAATGTTTTAGAAAGACATGTAAAGAAAACTGTGACAATGAATACAACAATTGTCATGTATAAAATAATATGCATTTTAAACTACTTCTACAAGTATACTAGCCATGCTTGCATACTAACAATAAGTACAATAATCTACATCCATAAAGTAGGTCTCCTAGAAGTTCTAGTATACTCTATGATGAGGTTCTAAGAAAGTATGCAAAGAACATCGTAACAATGAAGCTAGCAATTGTCATCCATAAAGCAATAGTCATTCTAAACTACTTCCATAGGTATACTACTTGCATAACAATGAATACAAAAATTGTCATCCATGAAGTAATAGTCATTCTAAACTACTTCCACAAGTATACTAGCATTCTAAACTACTTCCACAAATGTACTAGCCATGCTTGCATACCATATGAGTGAAGTTATACAAAAGATATGTAAAGAACACCATAACAATGAATACAACAATTGTCATCCATGAAGCAATAGTCTTTCTAAAATATTTCCACAAGATTACTAGCAGTGATTGAATAAAAGGGGCTACCACAATTATATGTCTATGGAGAATGCCAAACAATAGGTATCCATCTAGCCGCCTGTCCAGGCTTTATAACCTTTTTTTGTGTTGTGACTGTCCAATCTTTAATTTGAATGGAACATGTATCCCAACTTCTCCATTGATGCTCCTCTCTGCAAACTTTATAAGTGTTTTGTTGATATGCATCACTCTCCAATAAAGCAAGCTTTGCCCTTTTCCTTTCGTAATCAGTCTCTCTAACAACAACATGTTGAATCTGTATTGCATTCTCGCTATTCAAGCACACTTGAACTATATCATGGACCTCCACCCATAATGGAACATTTCCACAACCTCCTTCCATTAACAAGCTATCACACTGCCTCAAATCCTTCACCTCATAAGCAATGAGCCTCTGCCTTCTTGGTATTGGCAATGGAATAAATTTGTGAAGTATAGAGTAGATGGGCCGAACAAAATCCCATGTGAAAGGCAAAGGGGCCTTCTCAAGCACACTCATTTGAGTAACTGGATCCATTAACAATTGTTCTGAGTCCCCGTTTCTCACAATGCATTGCCTGTAATACCGTCCACCAAAGAAAAGCATACACTTTCCATCAAACTGTGTTGAGAACAAGGATGTTATACAAACCTTCCAGTGACCTCTGTGTTCCACCGTTGCATCATCAGTATCCACCTTCACCACTATGACATTGGCGCCCACATTAAATATATCCCCTTTAAAGAGGACCTTTTGGTATGTCTTTACTTCCAAACATTGGAAGTACTGCTCTGGAATGTTCCAAAACTTCTTTAGATAAGTGTTCTCTTCACTAGTAGGATCTCTATAAGTGCATCTCTTCTTTGATATTGCAATCCCCTTGAGAAGAAGATTTCTAGTGCATGGTGAATTACTTCCATATTTTAATGGATCACTCCACATAGATTTAGCCTTTTCAATTGAAGACACAACCAATAGCCCATCCATATGTGACGAAGAGAAATCATGTGATGGAGCATCTACTAATAGCAAGTTGCTTTGAGAAAGAATCAATGCACAATGTAGGTCCTTCAAAAACCTTTTAGAAGGTAAGAGATTGTCACTATCACCACGGATAGCCTGAAAAGATCTTGTGAAGAACCTTCTCAAATAGAACTTTGCAAATGAAGCTTCATCCTCCATGTTATTTGTTTTGATGGAGCCGTATGCCTTTACAAGACGCTCAAATATGTAACACCAAAAGCGGTCATGCAACCCATGGCGCAAGACATCATCAAGCATCTCACCATTACCTATAAACAAGCTATCAAGAGATTATTCTCCTAGACAAATATATCAAACTTATTGTTAGGAAATCAAAGATATACATACCAGCTACATGTACTAGAGGTGATGAGTTCGCACCAAAGATTTATTCATTTCGAACTCTCCATGATTGTAGCAATGTCTTCACAACGTCTATGTCTTTCACAGACCATCCATGATCTCTACTATGGTTGTAGAAGCTGTGTGCAATGTCAATTAGCAAAAATCCCAAAACATGCATTTCAAGAGGAATGCCACTAACAACTCTCAAAACATATGGTAGACACCACTGGATGAACTTTTGGTTCTCCTCTTCCTTGAAACTTGCAAAGTAAATGCTTGGGGAGTTAGACCAATGTCCATATCGAATGGAGGTAGGTGCTGCCTTTTTAACAACACACACAACAACATCGATTTCTTTCTTCAAAGGAGCCTCAACACTTTCAAATAAATGTGAGATATATTTCTTGAATACATTCAATGATAAGATATGCATTGGGTCGTAGACTAAATCTAGAGAGAGATCAAATCCATATAGATCATATAATCTCCAGAGTATGGACTCTCCTGAGAGACCAGCTTCTTTCCATGATGCTTCCTTTTCTTTGTCTGTGCAACACCGTTTAGCCTCATCAAGAGCTTTTGTCATCTCCTCAATGGTCCTCTTTGAAGGTGGATATCTAGCTTGTCGCGCGATTTTCATTATAGACGTATCGCCCCTCTTTTGATCCTATACCAGGTCGTACTAGAGTTGCTTGAGGTTTATCATGTCTGCAAAACTCTTGTCCTCCATTCTTGAAGAGGCTTATTTTGCACTGTGCCGGATGGTCGCCTGTAACCATCATGACCATAGCGCGTAGCGTGCATAGCTTTGAAAGACCTTGTTGATTGGCACCAAAGATCTTCTCTATGGGATAATCATACAACACCTCCACACCATTTAGATATAGGCTTTCCAGCTCATCTAGCAAAGGTTCCAAAAATGCCCCAAAAACTTCACCAGAAACCTTCATAATTTTCTTGCAACTTTGAGGGACAAACAAAACTGGCAAGTTATCAATGGAAGACTTGATTCCTGGATTCAACACCATGACCTCCACTACCCCACAACTCTTTTGGGTTGTCTGTGATGTCTGAAATCCATCCCAATGTAGCAACAATGCTACATTTCGAGGATCACCCTATTCACATGGCCACCCAAAAAATAAGTTTGGTTTGAAATCATGAGATCTTTTAAAAAATAAACAATGTGATGCTTCTATGTACCTTTTGTAGGCTCTTTTTACACACTATGTCCTCTTTACACTCGATGCAGACAAAGTTGTACTCTTCTCCCACAACATTTTGAAGAGCTTTATAACGTCTACTGGTAGGAAAAGTAGTGTAAGACTTCTTGCAAAGAGGATTAGAGTAGGCAACCGGTAGCTCATAAGATGTTGATGGATCCCAAAAACATAGTAGCTCATGGCAATAAGTGCTACTCTTTGTCAATAGCTTCAGTTGAGGCCCGATGGGAATGTAGTCAAAGGAAAGCTTTGATTTCCTTGCTTTGGCACAAACTGGACACTTCTCGCAGCATTCCAAGCAATCACGTTTAAGCCTCGATGATAATGATCCACCTTCACATGTGCACTTAAGAACCTCTCCTATAAAGTTGTCCTCATTGCTTGGTTGAAGAAGCTTGGGTGGATGCTTGGCTACATCACTACCTGTGCAGATGCGATAGCGCAAGGAAGAAACCATGCCAAGACCTTTAAGCATGGTTTGCAATTGATCCCAACAAGCCGGAATTTGAATCCCTCCAAGGTCACCTTCCCATGTAGGAGGAAGTTGAACTAATAGCCTAGCCATGCTTCTCTTGGAAGCATTTTTAATCACTCTAGCCCCCCCAAAGTCTCCAAATAGGATGCGAAGCATTCTATCTTGCACACCTATTGGTAGTTTATGTTCATCCCATAAATTTTGGAGCTCTAGTATCCTCTCAACTAGCTCCAAGTATAGAGGAGAAGATTGATTTTCTTCATTCTCACTAATAGACATTGGCTCATCAATGATGTCATTGCCATCATCATCAAACTCAGAGACTTGAACCTGATGTTCATCATTCTCTTCCATGTTTCCTTCTGAATCTAGTGGAGAAGATAAACCAAAACTCTTTTTGAAGCTTTCAAAGTTATGTGCCAGAGCTTGATGGCGATAATAGGTTGATGCATGAACTTGTCTACCACCTGCACAATACATGTTACATGTGCACCATGTATTTCTTTGAGAATTGTTGGGCTTCTTGCCTTGTCCCATGGCTCGGGTAGGTGTTGCATTATGGGGTCCATCAATGTGTTCGGCTAGATGGTTAATTGCTCTACTATCACTCAGGTCATTGGCAAGATCTAGTCTTTGTTCTGAATCCATTTTTTGTTTTTTGCTAATGGAAGGATGGAGATTTCCTAGAACATCTTGTTGTTTGTGGTGATAAAAGGTACGCTTGGTTACAAGGCACCAGCCATTGTTGGAATGCTTGCAAAGATAATTGCAATCACACTTCCAAAACTGTGTTCTCTCCATAATTGTCAAAGAAAAATAACTAGCCATGCTTGTAATATTCATTAAGCTATGACACAACATGCTCTAAGAGAAATAAACTATGGCTTTCCAAGAGGTACTAGCCCATTCATCAAACACAAATTCTCTCTCCATTACAAAGCTAAGCACTTATATGCTCTGAGAAATAAACAACCATGAAAATACATAAATTACTTTAACTTCACAAGAAGTAAATGATCTCATAAAAGCATTCTTCTATGTAACTTATTTTGAATCTACCAAGGCTTTTCATAAGTACAAAGTCGTTTTGCCGGAATGAGACAGATTATCATACTCATTCTATAGCGCATCAATGACAAAGGCATGTTTCCACCTCCATAGTGGGTCACTTTGTAATATTTGATTAGGCCTAACTTTTCTTTTGCCAACACTAAGTTTAAATTTCCATCCCAATCAACCAAATCGTCAAGAAAAATCTTTTGTATATTCCAAACTTTTTTCCCATTAAAAAATAAGTTATATCTTATTTCTGGCCATAACACTTTTATCTCCGAGCGTTGCAAAAGATCTTCGCAATATTGTGATGCTAGATCTTCTCGTAGCTCATGAGAAAATGTTCGTAAAAAGAAAGCTCGTTCTCCATCATTTTGAAGCCCAGTGGACAAGTGATTTTGAAGAGACATTTTGAACTAGCAACCAAAGAACAATGAAAAGAATAGTATGGATTTAGAATATTAGCATCTTTAACACAAAGCCATTAGCATCTTTAACATATTTGATATGTCCCGACATGGGGAAGGAATTGTTCGTTTATGGGGACTAAAGTTTCTCTCTCTCTCTCTCTCTCTCTCTGTATCCTGCTAATGGATAGATGACTCTTCATCTATGGTAACTACCTAGGGTACCTTTTACCCCTCGATACTATTGATAACACTGATATCTCTCCCTTTTGGAAATTTATCTTGCAAACTTCCAAGGGAAGAGCCTTTTTTCTCTAACTCTCTGTCCCTCTACACCCAGATAGGAATAATTGGGAATTCTATCGTGAAGTATCATTGGGCTTCTCGCAACCCTGATAAAATATCTCTCTTGTTTTTTTCCCACATTGTATCTGGGTATCCATTGTAAAACAATCAGACTATAGATATTCTACTGCCATAATTTATCAGTAATTTCCACCTTAAAATCCTTGACAATCATAAGATGGCATAATGTCTCATATTTACTGAGGGTATGATTGCTCTCCGTATGGATTGGAAATACTATCAGATAGGTACCCCGGTTAATGAGACTTTTTATGAAATATCTCTCGTGTAGCACTGCTTGAGGTCGAGATTTTGGACTTGGTACATTTTTCTAGGCCTATGGCTCTTGTGGGGAGAGGTACAGGTAATAATATGTGGGAATAGAGCCCATGGGGGGGAATAACTAAAAATTTAAGGCGCCTATTGGGGCTCTAAGAGTATCACTATTTTTTTGGGCCATCATGCTGGCGTGACAGCGATACACGAGCCAATGCAGGAAATGATCGCCGCCTGCTTCATTCTGGGGCTGTTGCAAGTGGCACCGCTGCATATCCTCTGACTTGGTGGGTAGATACTCAAGGGGTGCAGAGCCATCTACTACGGATCGGGCTCCACAGCCAATAACCTTATAAGGTGAGATGCGGCTCACTTAGCTTCCATTTGGTTAAGGTTTTTTTCTTTATTCTGTTGTGTGCATTCAAACGGGTGTGTGCTTCATACTCTGCAAGCAATTTTGGTGATGGCTCCTAGCAAGAAAGCACAGGTCGACTCTACAGAGGTACTTATGTGGATTTTTTTTTGCATTGGTAAATAATCTTTAGGATAAGAAGGGTATGGCATATAGTTATTTGTTGATTACCGCAGAGAGTACTGTGTGGCGGTGCCATGTTGTACATGCTCGATGATTATGTGGAAATACTTACCCGGGATTGGCTTGATGAACTGGCTGTAAGGGTATATGTTGACTGAACTTACAAATGGTTGCATGCTTGTCTATATATTGATAGAGAACTAGATGTGAATTTGAAATGATCGACTGGCTTCTTGCCGATCCTTTGTATAGGATACTCGGAGCTACTCTATGCTGGCCTTAGAGGTTGTCGACTGACCATTTGTCTAACTACAAGAATAACAGATTTCTGATGCTCTTCTGAGTGATAGGTATGAGGTATTGCATGCTTTCTAAAGTACTTACCTAAAGTTGACCGGTTAGTCTCTCTCTATAAAGGCTATATCTCCAAATCTGTAAGGTATTGGTCGGGGTTGTAGCATGTCTCTTGGTATCCAATTTAAGGTTTGGATTTGGAGAGGATAAGGTCTCCGGCTTTGGATCTAGTTTTCTCTATATTTGAGTTTATGGTTGGATTGACTTACCCTAACCCTTGGCGTGTATGGAAATGACATCTTTCTGTGCTTTGATCATGTTACCTGGATTTTTTCGCACTACTTTTTGACTGTTGTTTTTCTAGACCGACTGGGCTGCTGTACAATCACTACTAACAGGCTGTTTGGGATGAGTATGCTTAGACTCTTGGCACTATATGTTGGTGGCATATTGGATAGAGTGAGGGTATTTGCTTGCGGATTTATTTGTTGCCGAGCAAGAGACAGTTGACTGTTTTTTGCAGTATTATCCGACTGTTGTTTGTAAACCGACTGGATTGCTTGCTTATATATGATGACTGAACTTACAAATGGTTGCATGCTTGTCTATATATTGAT